>NC_043710.1:87936100-88236100 GCF_006229205.1 Suricata suricatta | reverse complement strand
TCAACTTTAACCCTAGCACATGATCTGCTGAGTTACTTTACAGCTGTCCTTTAAATTTTCACAGCTCATTATTGCTACCTAAGTAGTTATCCCACAGGACCATCCTTTATTACTTTTGTCTATCACTAGGTTACTCACAACATGCTGCCAGTTGATTCTGGAGGTTGGAAAGAACTTATGACAATAACATAAATATTTGTTGACTTGGTTTACATTTATCCAAGGAGAAAGCTTGCTCCATCTGTTAGAGAACCATGATAATGAGAACACAGACCTGGACTCTATTGCTATTGAGTCGGGTACTTTAAAATTACATTTAACAGCCACCAATAGTAACCTATGTCTAATCTCACAAATAAACATCACTGACCACAAAGAGGGTGAGATGATGTATAAAACAGAATATACCCATTAGCACTACTGGAAAACTGTTCAATGCTATGTCACTTTTTTAAATTTTTAATTTAAAATTTTAATGTCTATTTTTGAGAGAGAGGGAGAGTAAGCAGGGGAGGAGCACAGAGAGGGGTAGACAGAGAGGGAGACACAGAACATGAAGCAGGCTCCCAGCTCCAAGTTGTTAGCACAGGGTCCCATGTGGAGCTCGAACGCATGGACCACAAGATCACGATCTGAGCTGAAGTCAGATGCTCAACCGACTGAGCCACCCAGGCCGCCCTATGTCATTTTCAAAAGTCCTATTTTTGTTAAGAAGGAGGAGGAGGAGGAGGAGAAGAAGAAGAAAAAGAATGAAAGAAAGAAAGAAAGAAAAGGAAAGAAAGAAAACTCAATATTAATAGTGTTAATAGTTTTTGAACTAAGAAGTTACTGGAAAACAACTGTATTTGTATTTACATGTAATATAAATATTTATATATTTCCCCTGCATTACTTTAGCAAATGAACAATTTTGTTTGGCCAAGTTGACCATGACTGACCAAGGCTCCTACTGTCTTCTTACAAACAAGTCAGTGGCCTTTAACAGATATGTCACTTTTCTTACCTATAGAAATTTACCTAGGCAGAGACAACAGCTTTCATTTCCTCTGCACAGACATAGTTATCCCATCCCCCTCTTACGCTCTCTTCTGAACTGGAAACGGTGGAGAACAGAGAAAAGGTCCACGGTAGGATCACAACCGTCCACTCCACCACACATCATTTTTGGCACATCACCTGCCAAAGGCTGTCTGACTTCTGTTCTAGCATGCGTGACATTCAAATATTCTCATGCAAACATTAAAAACAGGGGTGCCTTGATGGTTCTGTCGGTCCAACTCTTGGTTTCAGCTCAGGTCATTCTCTCGAGGTTCATTGAGTTTGAGCTCCACGTTTGTGCTGTCAGCGCAGAGCCTGCCTGGGATTCTCTCTCTGGCTCCCTCTGCCCTTCCCCTGCTCGTGCTCACTCTCCTCTCTCTCCCTCTCAAAATAAACAAACTTAAAAAAGTTAAAAACAGAATTCTGATTTAAATCATACTGTCCTGTCTTAAGCTTCAGTGTTTTTCTCATTTAAAAATTTTTTAAAGCGCCCAATGTGGTTAACATAATGCCAGACGATATTTTTAAACAAAATATTCAAGTTTTCTTCACATATTCTACACTGAATATGCTACTTTTACAAGTAGAAAATTGTTAACAGAAAGTTTCTACAAATACTCATTGACAAAAAACAAACAAACCAACCTACACACACAGCATAGAATATCTGGGAAATGCATAAATGATGAACCAAAACAAGCCAACACAATTCTACCACCTTAAGATTACACATCAGTATTTTGATGCATTTCCTTCTAATCCTTTTCGTATATGTGTTTATGTGCATAATTGAGATTGTAACAAATGTGCACTAGTTTTAAATCCTGCTTTATTCATTTTTAACCTAATAATCATTTTTACACATTAAATAATTCATAAACACAATTTATAACAGCAATAGATTATTGAATAGACGTACTTTTTAGCCACGCCCTTCTGGATAATTAGGCACAGTTTTTATATGTGTGTGTATACATGTGTATTTGCCTTGCTATTACAGATAATGCTGTTATGAATCTTTGTCCATAAATCATTAAGCACTCTTCTACTTATGTCCTAGAAGAGATTTTTTTTTAAGTGGAATTACTGGGTCAAGGAGCACAAATACTTTTAATACTCCTAATTTATACACTGGCAAGGAATGTCCCAAAAAATGGCAATAATGTGTAACTCTATCCCCAGTAAGCAGCATCAGCGCGGTGGGGGGTAGACTCCCAGTCACCATAGTACGGTTTACATCCCTACCCGGCAGTGGGCAAAGCTTGGATGTAACATATGAATTTGAGCAATTCATTAAAATATCTGTGAAGGCACAGAGCAACATTTACTGCCTAATCTTATGAGACTTTTAAAAATGATATTCTAAATTCACATAAAACTAGAAAAAAATAAAACACAAGGAATGGATGCTGCAGGCCACATTCATCAACCGTGTTCATCTTTGAACTTTGAACTACAAAAAACACCATGGACACAAAAATCTCTGCTTTTTATCCCAAATTTATTGTAAAGTAGGATATAGGTCACTGTTGTTATACTGGGTGATTTTAATTTGTAACATGCATTTCTCTAAAAATAAATTTGTATGTGAAAACTGCTGGCAGACGCTTTTTGGCCATATTTGCTGGCATTAAAAATAGTAAATTACCATTCATTTCAAAGCTTTGTTCTCCCTCCCCTACTGCTTTTCTTGTCCAAAAAGCATTTAAACACCTCTACTTCTCTAAATTACTAGAGGCAGTAAAATAAGTCAAGGCATTGGATTTTTTTTTTTTTTTTTTTTTAGAAAGAGACAGACACAGAACGTAAGCAGAGAAGAGGGGCAGGAGGGGGGAGAGAGAGAAGCCCAAGCAAAGTTCATGTTCAGCGTGAAGCCCAACATGGAGCTCAGTCCCATGATCCTGGGATCATGACCTGAGCCAAAGTCAGATGATCAAATGACTGAGGCACCCAGGTGCCCTTGCAAGGCACTGGATTTTAAACTGTATTTGTTCTTGCCTTACTACTCGACTTTAGCAAAGACATGATCAATTCCCTGTGTGAAAACCAGAACTCTTGAGGCTTATCCAACTCATTGGTCTCAGAAGACATTACCATGACCATGAGGAAGTTCTTCTACCCATGCATAACGTCAGTTATAGCCAACATAATTTTATTATTTTCACTGCAGTTCTGAGCGGCTGATTTAAGTGTCTGAGAAGATGCTCCCAAGAAAGCACCTGGTAGTGCAAGCTCTCCAGGGAAAAAACTGTAAGATAAAAAGAGAAAAAGAAGAGCTAAGTAAATACCCCCATTAAACCTACAAATCAGGGAACGACCTTTCCTTCCACGCTATAAAAATCGTTAGAGGACTCTCCACTTTCGCACAGGATGGATGCTGTTCCCAGAGTCCTAGCCTGATGTTCCTGAAGAATGGCTGGTACCTCCTACGTTACAGAGCTTTCTTTAAGCCTCTCCACATCTACACGGAAGGCAATCTGTCTTGTATGACGAACTCCTTTCGGCCAGGCCCAGGATTACCAGCATTTCTGTTGGCAAAAGCAAGCTAAAGGTATGCCTAGTCTTAGACTGAGAAAGGAAATACTTCCCTAACATTTACTTAACTTATTGTTCAGGTTGTGAACTTAATGCTTTTATAACCTCTTTTCAACATGCTGCCAGAATAATCCTTGGGGAAAAGTCTTTCCTGAATTTCTCGATTTGATTCTTTTGTTTTTGAAGCAATGCCTTTGCTTTCCTACGGACGATCAAAGCTGTCTGACTGAATCATCCCCCTCCCCAGAGTCCTATATCAAATTTTCTTATAGTTTTCTTTCAGGTTCAAGGAATAACGGTGATTAATCTGTGAACAAAAACCTCCACTTGGGACCCAGATAGGTTTTCCAAACAGAAAAGTCTTTAAGTTGATTTCTTTTTAAAAACCATCTTATTCTGCATGACACAGTCATTCCTTCTTGAAAAACAAAAGATTGGTTTTTATTTGCAAATAATCTATTCCATAACATGCTATTTTTCAACTGTTGCAGTAACTAAGCAAAAGAAAAAAAAAAGATAGGTTCATGGAAAAATTTCTGAATGCCATCAAGTTGAATTCAGCACAATTTCAATTAGGGAAATCAAACATACACTTCTTTTTGCCAACCTGCTGAGCTACCTTGACCTTAATCACAACAAACTGTAATTCTTCCAAAAAGTTTTCTTCATTCTGAATATTTGAATAATTTACCTAAGAAGCTAACACCATTTTCTATACAGTCTTCTCAACGAACCCTACCTTTGCTACAAGATATTCATTCAATCAATGAGCTTCATACATAGGGCATCTACCTTGGGCAAGAACCTACAGGGGGTACAAAGATAAGGAAGATGAGGCAGGCATTGGGCATCATTCCTGAACTAAAGGATTCTGCAGCCTAACTAAGGCACAATCGTTAATTGGCTTTAGAATAAAGTGTCATAAGTGATACTTATGACAACGAGCATGTGAAATATATTCAGAGTTCGAAGCAGAGAAATTCATTTTTTTTCCAACAAATATTGCATCAGGCTGTGCTAGGAACTCAGCCACAGGCGGAAAGGACGTCCGTCTCCCTGAGACTAGTGGTCAGGTGAGGGACGGGACAACTAAAGAAGCCACCCACTAAAATGAACAAATCAGGAGACTACAGATGCTAGCGAGGGTGTAGAGAGACGGGCACCCTCCTACACTGTTGGTGGGAATGTAAACTGGTGCAGCCGCTCTGGAAAACAGTGTGGGGGTTCCTCAAAAAATTAACAGTAGAACTCCCCTATGATCCAGCAATAGCAGGAATTTATCCAAGGGATACAGGAGTGCTGATGCATAGGGGCACATGCACCCCAATGTTCACAGCAGCACTTTCAACAATAGCCAAATCATGGAAAGAGCCTAAATTTAGTCCATCAACTGATGAATGGATCAAGAAGATGTGGTTTATATATACAATGGAATACTACACGGCAATGAAAAAGAATGAAATCTGGCCATTCGTGGCAATGTGGATGGACCTCAGGGGTGTCATGCTAAGTGAACTAAGGCAGAGAAGGACAGATACCATATGTTTTTACTCATATGTGAAACAGGAGAAACTTAACAGAGGACCATGGAGAAGGGGAAAGGGAAAAAAATAGATGAGTGGGAGGGAGGCAAACCACAAGAGACTCTTGAATACTGAGAACAAACTGAGGGTTGATGGGGGTGGGGGAGAGGGCAAAAGAGGTGATGGGCATGGAGGAGGGCTTGCTGGAATGAGCACTGGGTGTTACATGGAAACCAACTTGACAATAAACAAACAAACAGAAAAAGCCACCCAAACACACTCACCTAACACAACAACTAACCTTTTTGCCACAGGGCTCCTGTGATTATTCCACTTCTTGGATGGCTTTTTATTCACCATCAGAACTTTTTTGATTAGAAACAAAAAAGTAGTACTTTGATATTACAGCTTCAGGCAAAGATGCACCCACCAGTTTACATGACCCCACGGTGTTGAGTCAGAAAGTACCATACGGGAGAACTGGAATGGCTCTGCATACAGAGGCCACATTGAGTGAAAGGTCAGTGAGCATTTCCTGCTAATCTCTCTGGCTGTGAGCACCATTTCTGCGAGTTAGGGAGCACTCCCCGTGTTTAGCCTTTATGTTGCCATAACATGTTTTTCTACACTGTAAGTTTTTAAGGGGAATGTAAGTGAAGACCACTATGAGCCTTAAAAAGACTTGTCTGACAGTCAATTTCCGGTCTCTCCACCGTCTCCAGAGGAGCACTCACTTCCTCATGATCCTCCTCCTCCAGCCAACAGCCTCAAGTCTTCTCTTTCTTGGTTGAGCCCAGTAAACTCAGAACATACTATATTTATTTACTTTCAAAATACTGTTTATCACCCATACAATTTTTTTTAAACAAATGTGTTTTTATTGCTCAGGTGACTTCTTTTTCCATCTGTGAAAACCGTGGCTATCTTGGATTGGGATGGAATATGTCATAATTATTTTTTTCCATCAAGATCAATGAAATGGTTTTTGCTAAGAGGCAATGCTTTTAGGAAATAGAGGTTTTCAAGAATTAAAGTAGTTAAGTGAGGGGGGAGGGTGGGCGAGCCACAGAATAAAGCAGAGATGCTGCAGGAGACACAGAAAGGTCACTTCACCTGGACTTAGAGAAGGTTTAAGAAGGCTCCTCAGAAGAAAGAAACAATGATCAGGCAAATTGATGGAAGACTCTGGGGGCGGAAGAGAGGAAAAGCAAGGGGAGGAAAAGCCAGGGGAGGTGGTGCTCCAAACTAAAGGAGCCACCGGTGTGCCTGCAGAATTAGAAAGAGCAAGGAAGTGGGGAGCCTGTGTGGCTCAGCCAGTTAAGCATCCAACTCTTGATTTCAGCTCAGGTCATGATCTTGCAGTTTATGAGATTGAGCTGTGTCGGGCTCTGCACGGACAGTGCGGAGCCTGCTTGGGATTCTGTCTCTTTTCTTTCTCTCTGGCACTCCCCCATTCAAACACTCGCTCGCTCTCGCTCTCTCTCTCTCTCTCTCTAAGAATAAATTAATAAACATTTTTAAAAAAGAGTAAGGAGGGGCACCTGGGTGGCTCAGTCGTTTGGCTGTCCGACTTTGGCTCAGGTCATGATCTCACAGTCTGTGAGTTTGAGCTTCACGTTGGGCTCTGTGCTGACAGCTAGGAGCCTGGAGCCTGCTTTGGATTCTGGGTCTCCCTCTCTCTCTGCCCCTCCCCCACCCATGCTCTGTCTGTCTCTCTCTCTTTCTCAAAAAAAAAAAAAAAAGCAAGTATGGCTGCCGAGCAGGGTATAAGGAGGAGAACACGGGGTGGGGGGGTACGGCGGCACAGGTGAGCTGAAGCTCCAGGATACAGAACAGTATCAGTCAGGTCAGGGTATATGGCTTTTATCCTGAGAGGGGAGTATTTATGGCTTCTAAGCAGGCAAGGGACAAGATCCAACTTGTGCCTTTGCAAAATCATTTACGCTGCAATGTGCAGCATGGCTGAGGGAAAGAAGAGAAGTTAGAAGGCCCTGTGGAATGAGGGTGGGGGCCGATCCTAGAGAAATACCAGGGGACAGATTTAAAAGATTTTTAAAAAAATTTTTAAACATGGACATATTTACCAGATGTGATTAATAGGTGGCACTGTGAATGATTTGGACTGGGAAGGAACCGGTCTCTTAGACATCTTTGGAATTCATTACCGTCCACTCATCTGTTTCCCCAGTGCTGTGACCTTAAGGAAAAGAACAAGGCTGCTGCCCATATTTCTACTTGGACGAGTGAGTGAGTGCCCGATGTGTGTTCACTTAAGTACAGGAAATACACGAGAGGCGGCAGGGTTTTCCATGGTTTGTTGTTGCTGTTTTGCTGGCAACAAGGAATGGAGAGCGTGTCCCTTAAGGCACGGAGACAATGAGTTGAGTTGGACATAAGTGGAACTCTAAGAAAGAGATCAAATAGACGCAGAAAGAGACCTGAAGTTCTTCAGAAATTAGAGGGGGACAATAACAGAGAGACTGAGCTGACGCTCCTTTTTGAGACGGGGAGAATCCTAAAAAAAAAAATAAATAAACCCCACCACATTAGGAGTAGTAGCAATTCCTCATTCAAAGCAAGCCACATTATCAATATCACAAATACTAACTTTTAAAATGAAAAAGAAAATGGGGATGAAATAGAGGTGAACACTCAGGTTTCTTAAAAATAAGTTTCAAAATGTCACCGAATTTCATATGCATATGCCTTTCAAAGGTATGACAGTTTAGGGTAATCGGATACATTCCTTAACTGCTTACTCGTTGTGATGGCTCCAGCCTTTGATCTGTGACCGTCCTCACGCAGTACACAAGGGGCCTCAAAAAATGAGAGTAACAGCTGGCGCGCATCTTTCAGTGATTTCGCTGGAGGAGGGGGTAGGGGCAGAAGGAGGGTGAAGAAAAGCAGCAAAGTGCTCTCCTAAGTCCAGCTGCAACAAATACGCCATCGAATAGTTAGCACGTTAATCTACGGAGGTTATTCTCCTTCTCTTAGAAATGAAGTGTTACAGCTCTTTTAGAATTTGTTTAGCAGGTTTTCCGGTTTTTACCGGAAGACCCCCCCCAAAAATTTAAAAAAAAGAAGAAATGAAAGCTTCGCTTAGAGCAGTCATGTGCAATTGACAATGATGCATGCTCTGACCTGCCAAGCAGCTTGAGGCAGTAGGAGGAACACATAAATCTTACAAAGGTAGGGCCGCAGGTCATCAAACACCCAGGTCCACATCAGTAACTTGCAGTCATCTCTTCTTACCAGAACTCAGACCCCTGCCTACGAAATGCGGTTCTTCACGGTGCCCCTTGTATGAGCACGTGATGATCTCACAATCACTCAGATCAACTTCCTGAAAACTGTTGACACCTACAGGCTTCACAACCCTTTCCCCCATGTCCCCCACACCCCCATCGCATCAGCCAAGCGGACACGCTGATCCTGCTGTCTGCAAAAGCATTTCCTTTCACTGTGGATCATCAAGAGCAGAGGAATAAAATGGAAGTGACTTGGAGTTATGGCACCAAAAAGGCCAAATGAGCAAAGAAATAATCAACTCCACATGAGCCGCTTCAGCTCCAACACAATGAAAAGAGCCTAAGACTAACCCCAGGAAAGGTCATGGAGATCAAAGGTCACCAGCAGAAAAAGGCAACAGTGAGTGACCGCCAGCGGCGACGGGAGTCCGCGTGGTCCTAATTACGCACCAAAAGAGAAGGGGTCTAAGTGTGGATTTCGGTTCTCTTCACAGTGTTTGTGTGTTTAAAAAAGGCAAGTGTCCCTGTGCCACTGTCTTTCAATGAGACCATTTCTTCCTGCTTCTAGAACACAGGAAACCAAAAATCATGGAGATAGGATAATTCCGGCATCCACTGTGAACTGGACAAGAGCATTACGAATATTCCAAAGCATAGCTGCAAATAGCAAAATTCTACACGAAGACTTGGCAGAGATTATTAAAAAGACCAAACACAGCAAGTTTCAGGAGGATCACTTTGCAGGCACCGAAGAGTCAACACTTGCCACAAAGCAGTAAATTTTTAAGCTTGTCACTGGAATTGGCTTTGCGGGGGGAAAAGGTAACAGGGTTATGGTAACCACGAAACAAAAGCTATCTAAGAGCAAAAGCGTTCCTTCTTGAACCATGGCTGCATAAAATAACTGAAGGAGTCTGGATGTCTTAGGCGCCCCGGCTTTGTTCAACTGGTGACGGGGATTAGATCAGACACAGCTTGATCAAAGCTGTCACGGTACTACGGAAGAGTGGCCGTGCAGCGATAACGAACTCTGTGAGCACATTCATAAGCGGACATACGGGTCAATCACAGACTACTATGTAGTCACTACCTAAGTGCCTCAAATGGACTGCTAAGTCTATCGAAATGCGAAAATACGCACTGGCCTGTATGAAGGAAACCTGCACCCCAGAACACTTTGATAGGCAGTGAAAGTCAAAGAAGTGAACAGATACAATGCCCCTATGAACTAGAAAACAGAAAAATCAATTAACGTCACAGTATCTCTATAAACACAGCACAATAGAGCATGTCCTTTTAGTCCAAAGGGGGCGGCCAAGGAAGTTGCTGTATATAGCATTAGGTCTAGCCTATCTACCAGAAATGAAGCAAAGCTCATCGACTGAGTATGCACAAAACAACAGTGGCTACATTTTGACATTAAGTGAGGCAACAGTAAACAGGATGGTCAAACAAAATAATTCAAGGACAAGTGATTCAGGAATTACACACACACACACACACACACAGAGTCTATATAATACTATTAGGGAAACCATAGTAGCAGACTGACCCAACTTGAAAGACACATAAACATTCCAGCGACACTCCCTTGTGTAAAACCGTTCTCAAAATCCTTTGTTAATTATTTTCAGTGTTAATGTATCAACCAGGCATAGAAACCATTCTCATTGTTATGGTGACACCTGATGGTTAACACCATTGTGTCCTAACTTCAACATTATCAACAAATTTATTCATTAGTGGCTATTTCCCAATAAATTAGGAGCACCGAAAATCGTTTACAGTGCCATAACCAGTAAAGATCATTCCAAAGGAACTCCAAATTTCGTGGCATGATATCAGCAATGTGAGGCTGAATACACAGCTTACAGATTCTGATTTAGACATATAAGTCCTGGTATATTTCCTAAAATTTTTTATATTACACTGTACTCAACATTTCCTAAGTACACAGCATTAGCAACGCCTTACATGTGTAGAATGCAGTTTATAATTTGATGCATCTATATACCCTAGTGGCTAGACCCTTATTTTTAAGGACTCGTCATCACTGGCATCTATGAACGACATGGGGGGATTTTTGTCTTGTTCTGTTTTGTTTTGGTGAGATTTACAGAAGAGTCTTAGCTTCCTTGTTTATACAATGATATGATTAATGTGGGTCTTGGAATTATAAGAGTGGTATGGGTTGGATCCTTAGCTTAATACTCTAAAATCTCTTCACTTGACCCATTTTCTAAGCCAGACTGTGAGTGCAGTAGGGATCTGCAGCCTAAAAACACCAAAAAAGCAGTTTCCCATTCATTTACACAACAAAAATGTATTGCGTACTTATATTCAAGGTAGCTAGGGGGGAAAAGATGGGCGGGGGCAAAGAGTACAGTAAGACAATACGGACTACCATGATCTCATTTCCTAAGCCTCTGACACCTTTAACTCTTAGATTACATATCAACAATAGCATTTAAAACTATTTTTGAGGTATAAAAAAGTTTCAAGAAGCGATAAGAGCCCCTCATTTTAAAAATAATATGTTTAAAAAACACTATAAAGCATTTAAATATATTTTAATAATTAAATATATTTTAAAAAATTAAGTTAGTGCTGTCAATGGATATATTTCTTTTTCCTAGAGAATGTCACAGTCAGGTAGAACATTTAGTAATTTAGTGCAGCTTCAGTTCTGTAAGGGGGGAAAGAACTGCGTAATTTTTTCCAGCTTTAGGATTCTATGACAAACATTTCACAAGTGCTGTGTTTAAGTGAGGGGGGAAAAAACACTTAAAAGCTCAGGTGCAACTCTTACACAAGTTTTGCCTCATCTTTGGCAAACCCCCAGAAAGACTGCACTTAATGAAAGAAAGAAGGGGCTGGGGAGGTGGGGGCCGGGGGGCGGAAATCCAGCGAAGGTATCCAAAAATCAACACATTTTCAGCCCTAAAATTTAAGTCGAAAGCATCAAGCTCACTTTAGTTTGCAAACAGAAAAGAGTATTTGTGGTAACTCAAGGGGGAAAAAAAGCCACGTTGAAAAGAATTTTTTTTAACTTTTCTTTAGTTGGAGACTAGTTTACGATTTCATTGTAAAAACCTAGAGAGGCCGCCCCTTTATTTCATATCCAAGTTAAAAAAAAAAAAACCTGGAGAAATTTCCCTGGCAAATGTTCTTGCATTGTGAAAGTGTCTTCCACCATTTTTCGTCAAATTATCTCTAAGGTCCTTGCGGAACACTATTAGAGAGACACGTAAAAGATGACAGGAACATGTAAAACAATGGAAAAGATAGGTCTTCTCGTGAACACTCAGTATTTATCTTTAACCACTGCTTATGAAGAAAATGGCATTACCAATTTAAACTTTCGAAGAATTTACATTAAAAACATTTCATAACTATGTTATCATCTCCTTTTTCTCTTCCTAGTTTCCCTGCCAAACTAAGTAAGTCTACCTCAAGAGTAAAGGCCCAGATGGTAGGTGTGGGTGTTCCAAAACATGAGATATTATTTTATTTGAATTACATTCTTTGCTTGAACAGCCCCGGGGCGCACATAAAACATACTACTAATTAAAATAACCAACAGCAGTACTAATAAAACATCTAAAAAGCAGCCTTTATATGGAGAGACTTTTAGGTGCTTGCCTCCTGACCTTAGTACATCGAACAATGAAGGTGCACTGAAAACTAAGCGAGGCATTTCCATTTCTGTTGGAGAAAGATAAAACACCAACTTAAGGCTGCGGCAAGAAAGGGAGCCCTCCTTGATGCTGATGTGTCATCAACCCTTTGGCATATACATCTCACAGACGGACAAACATCGGGCACGAGAAACGGCAAAGAAGCCACATTCCAGGACAGACGAATGCATACAGACAACCGACCAGATTTAATCCACAGCACTGCTTCCCAGACAGCTGGATTTCAATAACCAGTGACACTGAAAACTAAGGCAATACAACTGGATGATCCCCTGTGAGCTTGCCAACCATTTGCCAAGGATGACTACTTTAAAAAAAAAAAAATTAAAAACTGTCATTCACTATCACTGTCTCATTAGAACGGAACAAAAAGGTAGGCAATACAAGAGTTTCAGAATAAATTTAGCTCTAGAAAGCAATCACTACATGTCTTTTGGTCCACTGTTCCTTATTTTCTCCAAATATAAAATCTTCATTATAAACTATGCCACTTTGAAGACTGATGTTGAGAAACAGCTAATTGGGGCTCTGTCGGTTAAGTGTCTGACTTCGGCTCAGGTCACAGTCTCACCACTTATGGGTTCGAGCCCTGCATCAAGCTCTGTGCCGACAGCTCAGAGCCTGGGGCCTGCTTCAGATTCTGTGTCTCCCTCTCTCTCTGCCTCTCCCCAACTCGTACTCTCTCTCTCAAAAATGAGTAAGTGTTAAAAAAATGTTTTTCAATTAAAAAAAAGAGAAACAGCTAATCAATAGACCTAAGTTTTTATTGTCTTAAATCAGTATATTTAATATTATTATATATATTGCCATGTGTTACATATTAAGATATTATACATAATTATGTTATATATTATACATATAGTATAACAGCTCAATACCAACATTTGGTTACAATATAGGCTAAATCATATGCCCCCTAACGGAGCCTGAAACACTGACACCCCCCTCCCCATAGCTTTTCATCCTGAATGTCAACCAACAAATGTCCCTAAAACAGCATCTTTTAATCTTCTTGGTATTGACCAGTTTCTACCACTCAAAGATACCCATTTGGTCCCAGAGTGTCATTCCTTCTCTTCATTACTAACATTCCCCTCCAAAATAGGCCAAACTTTTAGACCTTGTTTCAGTGTTTCAGAGGCAAAAAACTTACATGCATACATCCCTACATTCAACTAAAAAAACATCCATTACTCTCTCTCCACATGCCCGTCTTGAACTTCATGCTTTCAAACTTCTTTCCTTCTTCATTAATGGCTTTGATTTTCATTTTAATCTGATTTCCCCTGGGTAAGAATTAGAGCCAAGGAGGATTCCTTGAAGGGAAAGTGCACAGTCTGACTTCATCTGACTCTTTATACTGTGAAAACAAGAACTAGGCTAGATACTTGCAGGCCACATAAATGTGAAAAATCCCTAGCAAACCTGGATTAACCACTCGTCCGTCAGTTCCATGAGGAGAAAGAGCCAGGTCTATTTTGCTCACCACTGAATATCATACCTGGGCAGTTTCTTGCACAAAATGAGTGCTTAATAAATGTTGGTAAGTGAACGAATGTAAATTGAGAGAAACTCAGCCATGCTTCCTGCGAATTATGAAGTTATTTAACAGACTACTAGTTTAATATGCTTAAAAACATTCTAGTAAGCCAAAAGAGAAGAAACGAGAATGGTCTTCCACTCCTAAACAGCAGTTTAAGAGAATCAGCACCAAAGCTTTAGGACCTGTTTGCTGAGTTTATTTGGTCTCTAAAGGAAGTGAACACCCATATTTACCTATTTTTTATTATGTCAATTTTTTAAAATCAATAGCTAATATGTGCTATATGATGGGATAGGTACTTAAGCCAAATGACTGACAAAGTACAGGACGCAACATTACGGAAAAGCCATGGGCAAAAGTGAGAAGATAGTAAATAAGAGATGTTATCAGAAGTCCTTTTAAACCTGAAGAGAGAAGGATACTACAGACAACTCCAGAAACACTATTATCACTTTGCTCACAAACAGAAATAACCCAGTAGAGCCTGCAAAACATTCACCATGATCTTGAACGTCATACAGGCATAGGCCAAGGGCAGGCCAATGGAATTCTCTGCTTTTACTACTGTTACAAGGATTTGGAGCTAAACCAAGAAGTTCTTCATATACTTATGACAGAGATTGGCATTACAGATGAAAACATCAGGATTTTTTACTGTACATAATCATGTTTCATGCAATGTGGCATGAGCTTCTGTAAGGCCAAACCATGTAAACAAATCCTACCACATGAAGTTGTTATTAAATTTAGGAAGGTAACTCTCAAGGAGGTGTGTCAAATATACTTACAGAGTACTAAACAAATTCATTGGGTGAAACCACAGATGGTTTTATTAATTTCCTTAAAACTATCAAGTCAATCTGTCCCTCTAATCTGTACCTCTTGCCAACACTTTTTAAAGCCCTAAATTTGTAGGGTGCCTGGGTGGCTAGGTCAGTTAAGCATCCAACTTCAGCTCAGGTCATGATCTCACAGTTTACGCGTTCAACCCCTATGTTGGGCTCTGTGCTGACAGCTCAGAGCCTGGAGCCTGCTTTGGACTCTATCTCCCTCTCTCTCTCTGCCCCTCCCTCTCTTTTGCTCACTCGCGTGCGCGCGCGCTCTCTCTCTCTCTCTCTCAAAAATAAACTAAAATACAAAGTTAAAGTCCTAAATTTGTAAATAAATATCTAAGGAAAACAAGCACATTTTTTTAAGCAAAATGACACAATGCTAATTTATACACACACATGAAGTGGATTAGTCATTCTCCGTCAATATCAGACAAAATCAACTTGCTAGTTTATTTGCATAAGCAAATGTTTGTCTTACAAAATTAAGATTTTAAAGAAGATTGTGCGAGCACTGAATAAATCTGAGTTACCAGAGAGAGACTCGAACACTTCAGTCAGTAGGTCTGTCATCGTTCTGCCCTAGCACAAACGAGCAATTCCCAGTGGTGATGGTGGGTCACTTGGAAATGACTTCAGGAGGCGGGGCTCTACATTCAGCAAGAAGAACCTGGCCAAGTAATTCTGATGGTCTACCCCACCCTCGCCTCTCGCTTGCATTAGGCAGGGAGTAGCTGGCTTACTGTGTGGGAAAATATATCTACTTGTAACATCTTACCAAACATCTGTCTTATGAAATTAATTATTCCAAAGAATAATAACTACCAATTATTAAGTTTATTGGTGAAAGATTTTACATGTATTATTAGCGATCCTTACAACCATCCTAAAGATGGTATTGTTTCCATGT
Organism: Suricata suricatta; assembly: GCF_006229205.1. Taxonomy (NCBI): domain Eukaryota; kingdom Metazoa; phylum Chordata; class Mammalia; order Carnivora; family Herpestidae; genus Suricata; species Suricata suricatta. Next base: position 88,220,775 of record NC_043710.1, on the reverse strand, counting down.
TACACGTGAGGTAGCAGTAAAGAAGAAAGCTCTAGGACCCTCCCCGAGATTCCAGAGCCCATAAAGGGCAGGGGGTAACATGTGAACCCAGGGCAATCCCAGGCCTACGCTTACCGTTTACCCGTTCTACCTACAGCTTCCTAAAGAAAAGAAAGGCCTTGGGTGGAAATCTGGTTTTATGTCCACTGATGTCTGTGAATCCATGCTCACTTCTTATTCTGGAGAGACTCTCGAAACTATCAGGTTTTAGTTTTTCTTTCTCTATTTTTTTTTTTACTTTTTTCAAGCTCCAGCAACTTTTATTTTCTTTTTCTCTATTTTAACCTGCAGATGGTTTGTTGGAGATACGAAAATTATTTTTTATAAATTTCACTGTGTTTCTGCACTGCTGGAACTCAGTTACCGTAAGCTTACTGTGTGTGGGTCATGAGCCAGACAACGAAGACAGGACACAAGATTTCAGTGCCTAATTTGCATTCGTGTTTTTGGATCACATCTGTGACATGTGAACATCAAATGATGTTACAGAATACAGAATACAAAGGAGGTTTTGAAACAGGTAAGAGGAAAAGCAGATGTGAATTCTCTTCCAGCTCATGGCAGCATCAGTGACAAACTTGAAAAGCATGTGACATAGCACACAGCCTTATATTACACTATGGTTACATGTATTACAAAGATCCCATATTACTTCAGTTCACCAAATAAACCAATATTGTGGCGCCTGGGTGGCTCAGTCAGTTGAGTGTCCAGCTTTGGCTCAGGTCATGATCTCAGGGTTTGTGGATTCCAGCCCCACGTCAGGCTCTGTGCTGACAGCTAGCTGAGAGCCTGAAGCCTGCTTCAGATTCTGTGTGTGTGTCTCTCTCTCTGACCCTCCCCTGCGCTCGTGCTCTCTCTTAAAAATAAATAAAACATTAGGGAAAATTTTTTAAAAAAGAAATAAGCCAACATTAATACAAACACTTCATTGAATGGGTTGTTTAATGGCTCAGTACCATATATAGCAGAGCACTCTTAAAGTGACTGCCCACAAAACATTGGGCCAGTAGTTAAAAACAAGGTCATTATTAAAAAAGAAAAATAGTATTAATCATGCTTCAAATAAAAAAATCATTATCTAATAAGCAAGTGAAATATAAAACAAGCAAAAGTATCTTTCTACAATTAAATGATACTGACAATCTAAAAAATCTTTTAAAGATTTTCGATTTTTGAATTGTATTAGTTTTGTGGTTATATACTTATTTTGTGAATTTTAGTTTCACAAGAAGTTTGCACCTAGTTTCTTTTGTATATAATTAAGAGATTAGTAATAAAAATCATTAAATCAACATCGTTTATAAGAATTTTTCCCTTTGAAAAAGTCTGAGTGCTGACCCCTTTTTAGCAAAATGGAAGACATTATCCTGAGTGAAGACCCTGTGTTCACCAGTCAAACACAGCTAGGAAACTTGATCACTCACATCCCTGCAAATCTGAGTTGAGAGGGGGGTGGGGGATAGGAACAAGAATTACAGTTTCAAATACAAGATTCACAGTCTCCCAAATCAAAACAGTTAAAAGAATCCAATAAATGCCACCTACCTCCAAGGCCACCAAGACCACTACCCTAGGAAAACTCTATAAATGCAAAAAAGCAAGCTCTGTTACAGGCCCCAGAAGAAATATCCTTAAAAAAATTTTTTTTTAACATGTATTTATTTTTGAAAGACAGAGCACGAACAGGAGAGGGGCAGAGAGAGAGGAAGACACAGAATCCTAAGCAGCCTCCGGGCTCTGAGCTGTCAGCGCAGAGCCTGACACGGGGCTTGAACCCACAAACCATGAGACAGATCATGACCTGAGCTGGAAGTCAGACGCTGAAATGACTGAGCCACCCCGGTGCCCCTGGGAATATCTTAAAGTCTGTGCATCTGCAGAGTCGTGGCGCAATGTTTTCTCTTGCAAACACGTTCAGTATCACTACAAAAATTCCTGAGTTTCCCTGAAAACCCAGATTCCAGTGACAGAAATACAATAATGAGACCACCATGTGGACTAGAAGCAGACAAATTCTCAGCGTTTCACTGAAAGAATACAACAACAACAAAAAATGCAGGATAAGCATCCCCTTCCTGAAGCATTATTACTGTCACTGTGGACAATAAAAACACCCTACAGGATAAACAGGGAATGGCCAGTCAAAAAGGGAAGACTGTGGCTCACCACCACCTATAACGTTCTGGTTCCACAATCCCCTCTTCAATTTTTTGGACCCGCCTCCAAGGCTAAACTTCAATCTTCTTCTTCTTTTTTTTTTTTTTAAGTAGTTTGTCGTCAAATTAGTTTCCATACAACACCCAGTGCTCTTCCCTACATAAACTTCAATCTTCAACAGTCACTGGAGGGCAACACACTTTGGTTGGCCAGTCAGAAACAAATGAGTGGCCAGGGTGGGGCTGACAGCGTGCACAACCGGCCTATCTCCAAGTCAAATATTTGCATCTGATGATCCCACATCTATTCTATTTCTCTTCTGGAAATGACTTGGGAATGGCACTTTATTGGTGGTCTTTAATGCGACCAATCCCAGTTAAATGTTCATCTGTTCCGACCATATGTAAGCCCAAAAGAAAGTAACAAGTTTAAAAGGACGTAAGAGTCAAGCTCATTGTTTAAGTATACACATAAGAATTCTAGAAAATACCAGGATTTCCCATAGATGACAACACTTGTTGGGAAAATTATCAACAGAAAATTAGCAAAGGGTACCGAAAACGAGTAACTCTTGCTTCTACGAACACGTCAATGAGGGTAGGTATGAAATAGTACGTCTCTCACAAGATCAATTTTATTTTCCTGGTCTTAAACTGAAGTATATTTACATTGAGCTTGGGGAGATAAGAAGGAGGAAGGGGAGGTCACAAAGTTACAAAATTGAACATGTGGAACAAGAGGGTCAAATGGTGTTCACTTGTTTGGAGAGTTGCAGGAATTTTCCCAAAAGTTCCCCGTTAGCCCTCCTAGCACTCACCTAACTGTGTGCGCTCTGTGCTATGCACCGGGTTCTAACCAATCCCAAAACACATAATCAATCCCAGCTTATTCCCCCATTTGTGGCCCCCCAGAGTTTAATCCCCACTCATCTGATTCTGATTCAACAGTCTCTACTTCAGCTCTGTCAACAAATATGACACTTTGTGGATCCGAGCCCCCCACCTCATGGATAGCAATTGTAATGGCACCAACAGCGCCCTCAAGAAGCATCCATGTGACCACACTGCACACTAAAATGAGGTAATCCCAGAGCCTGATGAGCTGTCATTCATTCCCGTTATACAGGTGACAAAACCGAAGCACAAAGACATCATGTCACTAGACTGTAGTGCAACCTGCCTTTGACCCCAGGTCCTCACTTTCTAGAGCTGACCCCTGTCCGAACCCCTATGGTACAATGCCTGAAAATTTCCAGAATTTTATAGAAAACGAATTCATTCTCAATCCAACTGTTCCATTAATCTGGAAATTCCACATGTTAAGTTTACGTAAAACAAGGGGTGGGAGTGGGGGAGCTGACTGCCAGTCCTATGCCCACGTCTACTAAGCAGCATAAGAATGGTAAAAAAAAAAAAAAAAAAACCCACAATGATCTTCATTAGTTGAGCTAAGCACCCAACATAGAATAATGATATAAAGCATTGCCAGAACATTCTGCACATTCAGGTCACACCTAGTATCAGTCTGTTGGGAAAGAAACAAATAATGCAGCAAAGAAATGAGTCACAACAGCCCACAGCCCAAATATGTTCTGACAACTGTCCAAATCACTTGCAGACACTTAGAGAGCAAGGGGTTGGAAAATTAAAATGAAAGCCGAAGACTTTCCAAATAATTCAATTTCACAAGAGAACAAAGAGGAAAATTACAGGTTAAAACTTCCACTATACAAATGAATATCAAAGAAACATAAAAGAAAACCAGGTTTAAAAGGTGTTAAAAATATCAGGCAGGAACTCTAAACTTTAAGAATTTAATTATGTAAAAGTCAGATTAACCTGCTAACATAAAAATATGATTGTAAAGCCATTTAATCATTACCAAAAGACAACATACAAATTAATACATATTAATCACCATACACAAAACTACATTATAGGCTTGGCATATAGTTTGCAATTAGAGATCTGAACAAGTATTCATTCTTGTTCAGTTTTTCTCCTTTCAAAAAAAAAAAAAAAAAGACTTACAGACAAGCCTCATCAATCATTAAGAGGGCCTGGTTCTGATATTATATGAGCTCTGTCAACTTTAATCAAATTGCTTGCCAGATCGTAGATAAGTAATGACTTGCTTGGGTTAAGCAAGGCCAGAGTTTTCCTTCTGTAGAATATACATCTCCAGAGTGAAAATAAACAGCCTCACACCTCTTACTGGAAGCCCGTCTCTTTGCTATTACAACTCGCTCTTCACTCCAATGAAGGAGGAGGCGCAAAATCTGCCTTTAAGAATATCTGTGTTTCTTTTTTCTTCTCGATCTTGTCATCAAAACCTTCGTTAAACGACTTCATTAAACAGTTAGCCACCGGTTTGATTTTAGCGACCGGTTTGATTTTCAACAAAATAATACACATTAGCCGTCATTCAATGCTTTAGCATTAGCAACAAAACGAAAGAGAAGTAACAACTGACCAAAGCAACATTAAAAGCATCACTTAAAACTGCAAAGCTTGAATTCAGTTTCTAACATACCTAAGAAATGAAAAACCAAATTATGTCTTGTATCATCCGTCTTGTTTTGGATACAGGGATACTGTGGAACAACTATTAAGAGGAAAGAGCCTATCAATGTGGATTTTATGTTCATTCCACCATCAAAGACACAAATGTAAAATGAGATGTACTTCTAAAAAGCTCCTTCTGCTATTTTCCTTATATTACATAGAATGGGAAGGGGCTTCCAAACTTCATTTCAATTGGGACATTCTGTGAGAGACATTTCCAAGTACCTGCCCTAAAGAAATGTGCTAGAAAGCAAGGATCCCTGTGGCTAGAAATAAAAATAAAGCAACCTCTATAGAGGAAAGAGCTTAAAAATACAAGACACCAAGGAATCAATTTTATCTTAGGCAAAATTCCCTTCCATATCTTCCGCGAGGTCAACAGAATCTAGAATGCAGAGTCTGTGGTTTAGAAATGTCAAAGAAAAAAAGAAAAATACAAAACCAAACCCAGAAGCATTTCATTCTCTTCCTAAGCACAGACAAATGTGCAATTATCATCTAATTTAAGCTTTAAAAGGACTGCAGTTTCAAAGGAACTCCTTTCCCAGCATTAGAGAAGTGTTGAAGATCTTACTTTGAACTACATTAAAACTCTCATATAAGAGATACTTATGCTCAAACATATATTATCCTCATGGTTTCCACTCTCGTGAAAATTTCACTGTTTCAAACAATAAGTAGAAAAACAAACACCACCATCAGAAGCAGGAGATCATTCTGTGTGGAATAAAAAGCACCACAGGGCAGGAGTCGGCATCGCCGGGAACCGGGCTCGAAGTGAGTGAGGCCAAGGCGGGGACTGTGGGTCCTGCACTGCCATCCCAGAAGGGAAAGCACTTCCCTTCCCGGTCCACTGCGTACCCAGACGCACAAGAGTCTTGGTCTGCAAAAGCAATCCGTCACTCCTTCGTCACCGTCACTCCTTGGTCACCGTGTCACCTAGTGTTAAACTGCCCAAGTGTGCGTTCCCTCCAGGTAAATCATACACAAAAGAGCTTAGTAGTTCTCAGTGAGTTAGAAAGACCTTTTACAAGCAAACGGGGGCTTTGTGTACCAAATGTCAAGTGAAAGGATTTTTTTTTCCAGAAAACTCATATTTCACATGAAAGAGGGGGGAACCTGCACTGCAGAAATGAAAAACTTGAAACTCAGTTTCTCTTTTTTGGTTGTTGAAGGGCCTCGGGAGTTGGATGAAGGGGGTGGGGTGCCTGCTGATTTGCTTCCAAGCCCGCTCACATCTGTGATCACAACTAACTAAGTACGCTGCGTGTCCGTACGACCAGCCAAGAAAAACCCGAATCTGATCTTCGTCCTACAGGGTTAGTCATTTCCTTTTCTTCCCTGATAATCCCCTATCTCAAAGAGAAATCCCAAAATAAGTAAAACACTGACAATTTCTCTTTAAAACAATTTGTTATTCTCCTATGGAAGGGGATACAGCCAGGATTTGGAAGGTTCACATTTAGAAACCCACTTTGGGAGCTGCCTACAAGACCCCTACTGACAAAAGGAAGATGTATGTAGTCAAATCCCTGAGCTAAAATTTATATGATGCCACAAAACACTGATATCAATCTCTGCACAAGCTGCCTTGCATGGTTAAAAACCCCACTGTGACTGCTGTCATAGTAACAAATGAGAAATTATTTTAAGACCTAACCACTGTGACAATAGCTGTTTTAAAGTGCATCCTCAAACACAAAAGAAATAACACATAATGACAACTGTGTTTGCTAGCCTAATAGGAGACCACAGTTAATAATCCATCTTATAATGACTCAAATTGGTTTTGTTAGCCATGGGATTTAAAAAACTTAGCTCTAAAATGTAAGGCGAAAATTATATGAAAGACCTATATAGATCTACAGTCAAAATCCAATTCAAACACAAAATAATCTAAAACATGGTAACTAGAGCTTCCAATTAGAAATTCAGGGGAGAGGGGCGTCTGGGTGGCTCAGTCAGTTGAGCGTCCAGCTTCAGCTCAGGTCATGATCTCTAAGTTCCTGGGTTTGAGCCCTATGTCAGGGTCTGTGCTGACAGCTCGGAGCCTGGAGCCTGCTTCAGATTCTGTGTCTCCTTCTCTCTCTGACCCCCCCATCCCCCGCTCACGCTGTCTCTCTCGCTCTCTCAAAAATAAAACATTAAAAAAATTTTTTTTCAAAAAAAAAAAGAAATTCAGGGGAGAGTTCTGATGGTTTTGTTTTAATCTCAAAAACGATTTGAATATAAAAAAAGAAAAAAAATTGATGCCTAATCATCAAGAAATAGGAATCAAAGGAATGGATAAGGAGATCAGAACCATCCTAATCAGATTATAATAGGACTTGAAAATATGTTCTTAAGTAGAAATACCTATTTAGAATGCAGTTTGAAATATACTTTACCCCATCAGAACTAGAGACTCCTTACTACTGTAAAACTAAACTTGTGATTCCATTTTAGATGAACATCCAAGATTTAATGGACGAAATAAAATGAGCTTGTTCAAAAAGGTGATCACAGTAAGATGAACCCACAAAGTAAATCATGGGCAGAATGTAATAGACTTTAGGACGGTTCTATTCAGGAGTTTGACAATCTATCAAGAACAATAAAAGTATCTTCTCAGGACTGAGTAGTCCCAGGATCTACTGATGCCTAGATCTTCGGATGCCTAGACACCAAACTGAAATCCTGGCACATGAGGGGTCGCTAAGTCACGGTAACATTTAAAAATCTAACTTCACAACAAAGTGAACAGGGAGAAATGGGCAGGAGGAAACACTATATTCAACCAGACTGAACTGACTGGTAACACGATGTTATTTTACCTGTGTTTATTAAGTGGCACCTGTTCTATAAAACTGTACTGTCACGTTTGTAATCACACCCAGACATTCACCCTCATGTGGCCATTTTATAAGCCAATCATCAGCTTTTGTCAATACATTGCAAGCTATGTAATGTCAAACCAAATAATGAAGCTTAACTCCACTTTATGGAGGATTCCTCATCCCCTACCCCCACTCTCCTCCTCACCAAACTGAGAGGAACAGTCTAAATTACTGAAACAGAGGTGAATGGTGTCCGTTTCAGCTGAAACTATGTTCGCTCCTCAATTCTTCTCGCCTGTTACTCACTGTGTTGTTATTTTGTTATACACACACCCTGAGGCCAAAACCATGAAAACAAGCCAAAATAAATGGACAAGAAAAATGTCTTCTCCCCAGCTTATGATGCTATTTTTGTTTTTATTGGAATAAAAGAGGCTGCCAAGTTCTGACGTCACTACAATAATTTCATGGGATAAAAGTAGTATTTTATTCTTTAAACATCCGTCCCCTTGCCAAAGTCACCTCCAACCAGGCCGTGTGTACAATTACTCATTGAACAGATATCAAAGTATAGTCAAATAGAGAATACTAATTACTTTTACTCTGATACCTTAAAAAGCCAAGAGACAGAAGCCAGAATGCCCTTTTTAGTACCTATAGATCCAAGAGGACACTGCAATAGTGAGTATTTTAAAAACAGGCAAAATTTGACATCAGCTCTCTAGACACCAAATGCGGCACAGAAGAAAAATAATATGTATAATCATTTAAAAAGCTCCTCCACTTAAAATTTTTTTAAATTAAAAAAATTTTTTTTAATTTAAAAACTATTAAAATGCCATGCAAAGATACCAGTGATTTGACATTTAACTCTTTTGTTCTTTAGCTAAAGCATTCTTTAATCATCATTATTTGAAGCTATGGTATACCCAAACTTGACAATGCAGAATCACTGACTTTAACTGGATTTTTAAAAAAAATTTTTAACGTTTATTTATTTTTGAGAGAGAGACAGAGAGACAGAAAGAGTGCAAGTGGGGGAGGGGCAGAGAAAAAGGGAGACATGAAACTGAATCAGACTCCAGCCTCTGAGAGTCAGCACAGAGCCCGATGCAGGGCTCAAACCCATGAACCACAAGATCATGACCTGAGCCAAAGTCAGATGCTGAACTGACTGAGCCACCCAGATGCCCTTTTGCTGGATTTTTAAGAACAGACTGTATGTTGAAACTGCGCATGGATCTAGAGAGGGTGGCTCAGCATCTTGCTACTCAATGGGGTCCACCCAACATCATCAACATCATTTGGAAACTTGCTAGAAAAGGGAAAATCTTGGGATTCACCCCAGACGTATTGAATCAGAATTTGCATTTTAACAGCTCCCAATAGTGCCTCAGTCAGTTAAGCATCTGACTTTAGCTCAGGTCATTATCTCGGGTCCATGAGTTCGAGCCCCCTGTTGGGCTCTGTGCTGATAGCTCAGAGCCTGGAACCTGCTTTGGATTCTGTGTCTCCCTCACTCTCTGCCCCTCAAAAATAATAAACATTTTTAAAAATAAAAAAAAATTTATAGAAACATCCCCCAAGAAACCCAAATGCACAGTGATGCTTCCTTCAGAAGCACTGAGGTGAACACTCAGATGCATTCAGTCGTTTGGGAGTTTAGTATGTGTTGGGCATAGTGCAAGTGAGGGGGTGAGAGGGATGATCACACACAGACGGGAAATCACATTATCGGCCTGCGGGAGGAAGATGAGGACAGCAGACATGAAAACGATGACGACGCAGGATCAGGCAAAGGAGGGACGGTGTTCCCAGCCTGCAGGACAGAAAGCAGGGCATATTTAAGTGATTCAAAGCAGCCAATGAAGGTCTGGCCGAAACACCCAGCAGGTAAAGTGCCTGTGCACCCCATTGAGGACCGGGGCCTTAGGAAATGGGCAATTCGGGGTCTCTGGAGAAATCAATTTTAAGGAGCAGTCACATGATCAGATTTCGGTTTCAGGAAGAGTATTACTCTGGTAAAATGGAGAAAAACGGATCATTTGGAGTGGGGGCAAAACCCCCACTGCAGATGGGGAGATGACACAGTAGCAATTTACAGAGAGACACAAAGTTGTTTGGGTTTTTTTGCAGGGGTCACACTTTCTAAATCTCCTCTCACCCCTCTCCCATTTTGAAAAGGCAGCTGGGCGGGTAAAAAATAATGGTAACAGAGCAGAAACCTGCTTCTAGGTTACAGGGAGGGAACGGAGAGTTTATATGGCAAGGGGGACACAAAGGGGGACACAAAACTGTAAAAACGCAGTATGCTATACCTTTCTGCTTATAAACCAGAGAAGATGTTATTTTGGTGATTCAGGACTCTACCTTCAGTCATTATAAATATCAATTATTAACACAAATTCACAACATATATTTTCAGATGCAAGATGTGTACATGGTGAGATTAAATAACTACGGACCTCAGAAAACATCCTAGATAATAGTTTCGTTGCTTGGGTAAGTCACCGGTATTGGTCTTTCTCCCCCAAGTAGAAGTGATTTCTCTCTCTTGAAATGCAAGTACAGAAGAGTACAGTGGAGGAGGGAAGGCAGACAGAGAAGATGCATGTTTATTCATTTCTACTGCACACCTGTTGTAAGAGTGAAGGGATTCCTGGGCCAGCAGATGGCCCCAAGGAGACTCTCAGATGTGCACCTACATCAAGAGGGAGCAAATACTATACATGTAATGCATTATCACTACTGATGCTGGCACGCTGAGAATACTGGAAACGTTTCTATTTTCTCTTTAAGTAAGAAAGACAGAAAGAGAAGCTGACGTTTACTTGTTAGTGATAAATGAAGAATTACATTTAAACTCAACTTCATTGGGTTGGTTTGAGGAAACGCATGGACTCAGCATTTGGAAATTTTTAACACACGTTTCTCCTCCAGAATGATGCATATATTAGTTACGTAGAGTCACTACGTCGTAAAAGCCCATTTCATGGACTCTCACTACTGCAAGGCTCTCAAGGTTCGGTCTCTCACCCAAGGGAGAGCTCCCTCCCACAGCGCCTTTAGCAAATGTCCAGTAACCGGGAGCTCGTGCCCCCTGAAAAGAGCATTTTTCTATCACGAGGCAGCTCTATTTGACATACAGTTCTTCCTCGTTCTGAATCAAAATCTGTATCTTTTGAGCGCCCCATACCGGACAAAAGATGAATCCTATATCACTATTTCAACCCTCCCATCCCCTCTGAAATCTGGTCACTGGGCTCTGATTTAAGAAGAAAAGGGGTCAATTTGCCCCTCTGGAATCCAGGGGAAGCCTTCCTTGCACATGGTTGTATGCCAAGAACGATCTTGTGTCAAGGAGCATGAAACCGTAAGACTTAATGGAATTACAAAAGCTGAAAAATAGTGTCTCCTAAAGAGAAAAGTGGCTTGTTTTCAAGCAGAACATCCAAAAAACAATATTCCCAAGGACAGAAATATAATAAATGATTTACCTCGACCACAACCCCCTCCCATAATTAAAAAACAAACAAAAGAACAACCTTCTAATTCATCAACATTAGCTTGTATTCTTGTTTCACTGTTTGCTGAAATAAATTTCACTTAGCACATTAGGGAATTTCCAACAACACGAACTGAAATGTTAAACACAGAGGCACAGCCTGACAGCAAGTAAGAAGGTTAGCAGCCAAAAGTCTTCCTGGAGTGTGCAGCCCTGTTGTGCAAAATTTTTCTGTAGCATAGCAACATCCTACTCCACTTTCTTCATTTTTGGTATATATTTTTTCAAAGGAATATTGTGTTGTTTTATTTTCTTCTAAGAGTATCATGCTAATGCCAGGCTAGTGGTTTCTTCTGTATATTTCTAAGGATTGGTTACGGCATTAAATCCTAAGCATGAAAGAGATAAGCGACCTTAGATGATCCTTCTTCTCTGTTTTGAGGCTCTGTTCCTTCCCCTCTAAAAACACATACACAGAAGAACAGTAAACAACGGATTTGGTCTATATACTTATGACCGAGAGCAGTTACATTACCTTCAACCCAATTTTAATATTTATGTACAAAAATAAGGTCATGGTAAATTTTCTAAGCTAGCCACTAGAATCTGATTTTCAAATAATGTAAAAAAAAGCATCCTTTCTTTTTTCCCAGTCACCACATATCCAACGTGCCAATAAAATGAACTACTACCAATTTCAAAACACACAAAAGATGCTATAACAATTTAAAAAGCACAAGTTACTACCGTACACAATAACATGAATGAATCTCACAGACCTTATGAGCGGTACAAGAAACCACATATAAAAGAGTACATACCATAGGAATCCACTTTCATGAATATAGTTGGAGAACAGGCAAAACTAATCTATGGTGAGATGAGGCGCAACACTGGCTCCCTGCTGGGAGTAGAGGGCGGGGCTGTCTGGGAGGGGGCACCAGGGAGAACTTGGAGGTGAAAGAAATATTCTAGATCTTGATCTGGGTAATAGTTGCCACCCATATGTGCATATGTAAAACTTTATCCACTTAGTGTACATTAACGGTACACTCATGTACATGTTTATGTTATACAATCAACCAGGAAAAATGCAACATTGTTTCCACGCACCTTTTCAGTTCAACTGCAAAATTAAGAAAACTGTAGCACATTACAACCATAGCACTTGCATGTACCCACAGTACAACTAACTTCTGAGAATTCCTTACTATGTTAGTCCTTAAAAGAAACAACTCTGGATCAAAGTAATGGAGTGATATGGACAGGAGGAGTTAACTAAGAGTAACAGGAGCTAACACTCACGTCTTAAAGTTTTAGTACATCCCAAGAAATTTATTTTCATTCTCCATGTAATCCCCACAACGGTGGTAACAGATACTATTGTTATTATCCTCATTTTACAGATGAGGAAACCAAGACGTCAGTCAAGCTCGCCTCCCCAGCTCACATAAGTAAAAAAGGTGAGCTAGTGTCTAACAAGAATAGGTGGCTGAAAAGCAAGCTTTGTAGATCAACTTTTGAATTCTCTTTGTAGTGGGCTGATATAAAAATAAAATCAACCATGAAGTTCCAAGCAATAAAACAGTAAGCAGAATACTTCTATGGGACACCTGGGTGGCTCAGTCGGTTAGGCGTCCGATCTCACGGTCCGTGGGTTCAAGCCCCACATCGGGCTCTGTGCTGACAGCTCAGATCCTGGAGCCTACTTTGAATTCTGTCTCCCTCTCTGCCTCTTGCCTGCTCACACTCTGTCTCTGTCTCTCAAAAATAAATAAACATTAAAAAAATTTTTTTAATTAAAAAGAATATTTCTAAGCTCCATCATATAAACCTGTATATTTCTTTACCCTCTTAAGTAAGTAAGATACAAGGAACGTCACTGTTCCTTAATTCTATCACTGAAAGGCACATCACTAGCTGTCAAGAACTGAAGTCCCTATTCACACTCCAACTGATACACAGCAGAACAAAATGTACTTTAGGGGTGCTTTTTTATGCTCTTTGGCCATCAAAAATATATCACACAGCAAAAGCCGCTAAAAACCTGTGAACAGGCACAATGCTAACTTACGGCGTTGACTCCAATGCATGCAAGGGTCCTTTCAATTTGGTAGTGCTAGGATTAAGGTGAGAAAAAATTAAACACAGACTCTAAAAGGCTTCTTTATTTTCTCAACACTCAGTATTGTGAAAAGAATCTGGGAGAGGACTACACGGCAATAGGATGGAGAGAACTGTGACACACAACAGCATTATAATCAGGAAGAAAATATATCAAATTGCCCAGCAAATATGCTACTGCACTCTGCATCAGTGGAAAACTAGCAGCAGAATTCAAATTCATGTTTAACTCTTCTTGGAATATGTAAATCAATTAATGATACTATCTAAGATTCAGAGCCGTCCTTCCTGGGAAAGTACACAAGAAACAAACTAGGCGAATATCCTGAAAAACGTTAAAAAATTATTTGGGGCAGCTGCAGGGACGGGGGCGGAGAGGACGACACACTCATGTTTCTCAAATATTTTGCTCCAAAGATTTATAAAATGCTTTCAGTAGATACATTTTCATTTACTTGTGGCTCCAGGCAAAATCTGCAAAGCAATGCCTTAAAAAATACTAAAGATCAGAACTCTCAAAAAGACACCAGGAAACAGACATATACCCTAAGTGAATTTAAATCCTACAATAATGTAACAAAAATGCAATGAAAGCATATAAAAACAAAAGAGCACAGTGAAATATGCCTATTCAAACAAGCATTTTATCTCTGCAAAGCAATGTGCTTCATATAAAAGTCTGATTTTGTCCTCGGTTTAAAAAAGTTTTTAGAACAATACATTGGCCCTTACAGGCAAGACAAAACCGTAACACAATTTTATATATGTATCAAAAAATCACTCAGAGAAAACTTACCAACTCTGCAACGTGTAGATGCTTGTGCTTCGGAGGGAGAGCAGAGAAGTGACTTTTTGTACTTACAGTGGCGCTCAGTTCAGTGCTAAAAACACATCCATCGCCACAGTCCTGCTTGTAAGAAAGTCCTAACTAGCAATCTGCCTTCGGGTTGGACTTCTTTCTCTTACAAGATAAGCTGTTAAGTCATGCCTTGATTTTAGATCTGCTAACATATGGAGTCTTCTAATGTAGCCTCTCTTGGCCCCGCTCCCTCCACCGCCCCAACACCAGTCAGCTCCAATCCCTACACACACACACACACACACACACACACACACACACACACACACACACACACACACACAAAAGGCACTGCAGGGCAGAAATTCCTCAGGTGCTCGCTAATGGAATTCCCAGGGTCTTGGAGCCGCTTCGGGGATCAAGAGATCTCATAGCCCCTGCTGGGGTAAGGAGCAGCGAGTCTGTTCCATTTAATCAAATACAGAATGAATTTTCAGCTCTATTCACTAGCTTGTCTCCAGGGCTCTCAAAAGGCACCAGGCAGCTAGAATCACACACATGTGGCTCTTTTAGGCAAGTATAATTAGTTTGATTTTAAAAAGCCACATTAATAATATCACCTCAGGACCATTATTCAGGGGACTGATGACAATGATACTGTATGTTTTAAGCCTGACAATGGAGGAACGAGCACAAACAATGACTGAAAACTTGAAGGATTAAAAAAAAAAAAAAAAACCAACAAACCAGTTTTGCACTTAATTGTAATCCAATATTTTTAAAGTGACATTAAGTATATTCCATATACCATCTTTTGAAGTTTAATTGAGAACCAAAGCCCTCCTCCTCAATCTCTTAATAGTGAATTAATACCATGCACACAACAAAAATGTATAAATGGAATGTTTATAAATAGAATGTTTACATACAATATAAAATAAAGAACAATAAAACATTATCTAATCAAATTAACACAACTTCTTGAAAAAAAAAAAGCCCTCATCGAAAATCACCATAAAAATCAAGTCCTTCAAAGCAATCTATTTAGCAACCAGACTCCAAATTCTCTTTCTAATCTAATTAGTTCCTATTAAGTAGTAAGACCATATATCTTAAAGGCTGGCTACCTGGGAGACAACTCACCTGCTCTGCAGATGTGCTGCCTTACCTATTCTTCTCCCACGTACAAATGCTAATTACAAGGCCACAGCTAATGTAATTACATGTTATAAATAACCAATTTTTCAATCAGTTATTTTTAAGCTCCGATCCCAGCCTAATTTCCCTAAGATAATGTTTAATTCCTGAAATCATTTTCTCAGGATATACTTAGGCACAACCACCAATTTTTGATCCAAGTTTCTGCAAAAGAAACGTTTCTAGAGAAGAAAATTTTTACTTCAACTTAGATTTTGACAAACCCATCAATGAAATCGTCTGGAAAGTGATGAGAGTACCAGGGCAAAGAAGAAAAGAGAAAAGCAGAACTGGCCAGCAAAGCTTACCTGACCTCTTTAGAGCAAAGCCCTGTGACAAAAGTTCCCACAGGAAGCCTCCATCCATACAAACCTTGCTGATGGGGGCGGGGGGATCCTATCTTACAGTGAACTTGATTCCTCTCTTGCAAAGAAGGCAAAGGATAAGACTGATTTTAGAAGCCAACCTGCTCAAGCTAGATCAGTATGCTCCCAGTCCTAAGGGTTCTTTGTACTTCCCTGCTTGAGAGTCAGAGCTGTTTAAGGACTTTCCACAGAAGAGGAGGTTGATGAGAACCATAGCAATCAATCAAAGCAGCCCAAGTGAGTTACTACACAAACAATAGCACAGCACCTCTAGTAACTGATTTTCCTGGTTGACTAAACTGTTCAAACAAAGGCAGATTTCCAAATACTATATCCGAGTTTTTGGTGAAAGTTAAACAATATACACTTGTGTGTTTTTCATAGAAATATAAATGTTTCTACTCTACCCACTGCCAAGCACACACCCAGGGCACGTCTTTACAAAATGAAACAGGTTTTCTCCATCCTTCTCATATAACTTTAAAGTATGAGGCAGTTTATTTCAACATGTGTATAACAGAAACTACAGTATTTGGTGCCTCTCTGGGTTCCTAAGAATGCTTTCTAATTAAGCACTAACTTAAAATTTCCAGAATTTTTTTTTCTTTCATCCTGTCCTAAAAGTTGAACGATCTCCCCCTCCCCATTTTCAGCTAAAATAGACTCCTTTTCAAAAAACGAGTTATAAAATGTAATAAAAATGCTTAGAATTACACTGAGAATAAACCCATTTATTTCCCAGGTCCCCTCCCCACTTTGTCCTGGACACTGCCCTTTTAGGGACGCCAACAGTCAGCTGGAAGTCTGAGGGTAATAGTACCAATGAGGCATGGAAAGAGAATTGGCCTCTTTCATTTTTGCTGACCACTGGCCTGAGAATAAATCTCATGTTAGCTTTCAGCTCAACTTTTTGTTTCTTAAGATGTTTGACTTAGGACACAGAGGCTGACTTTCTGTTATGATGTTCTCTAAATTCTAGATCTCAATTGGAAAGCAGCCTGCCCTTCAAGCACCTGCCATCCTCTGCAGCCCTCACCAGGGAAAGCAGGCATTCTGGAGAAGAGCTCCTTTTGGAAAGCCTTCCACCTGATTTGGTGGGGTTAGGGAGAACAATGAAGGCAAGGGCAAGAGAGTCTATCTATCCCCCTCAGTGATTTATTACTGAAATCCCTAGATGTGGAGAGAAAGCACAAAGGTCTGGAAACTGCAGACCGAGATAAATAGCGAGCTGTAATGTATTTAGCAAATGATAATGAAATCCACAGAAAGCTTTACAGAGGAGAAGGAAAAATACACTCCCTGGGGCTGGGAAGTCACTGAGCCTGTGAAGGCAAGAGAAAGATACATTGTGCAGGAAATTTCTCTTGCTTCTCCCTACACATAAATCACTGTCTCTCGCCGGCGCTCTGCGGGATGGAGGTTGAGAGAGGCGAGGGACTCTGCTCCGCTCCCTTGGGAAAACGTGCTGGCGCCCCTCGCTCCAGGCTACGCTGGATCTCACCTGCCCCAGCGGCTCATTGTCCAGGAGTTTTAATCGTGTTACTGACACCTCACCCCGCCTTCTCCCACGAGGTGGCTCAGAGTCCCCGAGGACGCGGAAAGCCGGAGCTCCCCGCTGGGCATCCGTCAGCTGCCCTCCCCAGACCCGGCACGCAGCCCGGGATCCCCACGCCCTGCGCGGCGCGCCAACCTGCCCTCCCGCGGACCTCCCGCTACCAAGCCGCGTGGCCCCCAACCAGGGGTCCCCGGGCCACCCCTCCCACCGATCTACGGCGGGCCCACCCCCGCACCTCTCAGCGGGGCAGACTCAGTCCCCGGACCTCCTGCGCGGCAGCCGGCTCCGAAAACCACCCCCAGGTCATCCCCCGCGCGCTGGCGGCGGCTACGGCGGCGGCGGCAGCTGCGATCCGAACGGGCCCCTCCATGCACAGAGCGGGGCAGGAGGAGGGCGCGGCGCCTCGCACGCTGGGGCGGGGACGCAGGGGAGGGCGAGCTGGCTGGCGCGGGGTCCCCGCTCTCCTCGCACCAAGCCGCGCGAGCCGGGCACCCGGGACTCAGGGGAGGGGAACAGGGTGGGGGGGCGGAGCCACCGAGGCGCGGCCCCGCGGCCGCGCTCCTCTCCGCCAAGGCTCGCGGGCGCGTAACCGGCGGGCGCTGGGCCAGAGAGCTGCACGCGAGGAGCGGGAGGAGGGAACGGGGCCGCAGAGGCCGCAGCGCCCTGCTGGCCCGCGCCCTGCCGGAGGGTGCGCGCGCATCCTGCCAGATCAGCGGCGGGGGGATGGGCCGTACCAATCTGCGGGGGGGAGGGGGACGCTCTGTGCAGATCCTTCTCCTCGTCCCCTTCCTGCTTCCTTTGCGGGAAAGCGGCCCCAGGAAAGTTGAGTACGGTCTCTTTTTTGGTTTAGGACAGTGAAGATGAGCTGCCTCAGCAACTCACAGAGACTCCAAGACGCCTGCGCTCACCTTCCCCTCACCTTGCTTCCCCGGGAGAGGCGGCATTTCTGGCCCGTCTACAAATGGTCTCCACGCTCCCCTGTTTGCCCGCCCAGGCCCCGCCCCTCGCTCCTTACCTAAGTTCTGCTTGGAGCCAATGAATCCAGCCCTTCTTTTGGCTCCTACCTGAGCTCCAGTCTTTGGATTCCAGCTTCCCGCCGCTTAAGGCTCCTGAACCTTTTCAGCACTTTATGTGCGTGGTTTCTTAGGCTGTTGCATCCTGCCGTGCGTTCACGTACACGCGAGCAGGTAGCAAAACTCAGAGACTAGGAGAGGCTCGGTGTCCCCTGGTGAAACTAACCTGGTCTTTGGTCCCAGAGTCTTCTCAGCTCGTCCTTTGGACCTGCCTTGAGTTATTTGATCTCACTGAACTTAAGTTGTTAAACAGAAAAAAGGAAAAATAAATTCTATTTAGAGTTGTTGTGAAGCCGAAGTATGATACTTGGTGAAAAGCATCTGCCACTCACTGGGCATATGAGAACTGTGACTTCTATATGACATCATTATTACTAGCAGTTCCTTTTTTTTTTTTAACCACTGTCATTACGTATTATTAACTTAACTACAAAGGAGTCTAGTGAAAGTTCAAAAGTATTCAGTGCTGGGATGCCTAGCTGGGTCAGTTGGTGGAGTGTGTGACTCTTGATCTCCAGGTTGTGAGTTTGAGCCCCACGATGGGTGGGTGTAGAGATTACTTAAAAATAAAATCTTCAGGGGCACCTGGATGGCTCAGTTGGTTAAGCACCCCTCTTCGGCTCGGGTCATGATCTCCTGGGTATTGGTTCAAGCCCTGCTTCAAGCTCTGGGCTGACAGCTCAGATCCTGGAACCTGCTTTGGATTCTGTGTCTTCCTTTCTCTATGCCCATTCCCCACTTGTGCTCTGTCTCTGTCTCTCAAAAATAAATAAGTGTAAAAAAATTTTTTTTAATTAAAAAAATAAAATCTTTAGGGGTAGTTCGGTGGCTCAATTTGTCCAACTTTGGCTCAGGTCTCTATGTCATGATCACAGTTAATGGGTTCAAGCCCCCTTTCTGGCTGTGTGCTGACAGCCCGAAGCCTGGATCCTGCTTCTGATTCTACGTTTCCCTCTCCCTCTCTCTCTCTCTCTCTCTCTCTCTCTGCCCCTCCCCTACTCAGGCTCTGCACTCCTACTCTCTCTCAAAAATACACATTTAAAATAAATTAAATAAATAAATAATAAAATCTCTGAACACACACACCCACACACACAGTATTCAATACTAAACTTCAGGAGAAATATGCCAGTCTCCTTTACTTTCTTACTTGCATTTCACAAAGAAATGCTTTGAAAGTGTAACTTTCTGCTTTTGCTAAGTCCAAGATCTTTGTGAAAGCATTAGATCCTGAGAAAGTCAGCATAAGAGGCAAAAAAGGAGCTATGTCTCTAGTTGGTTTTCCATTGTCCCATATGTTACTTCAAATCACAAATCTGTATGTTAACTTAAGGTATAAGTAAATGACTTTTCATTCAGCAAATAAATCTTATAAACACTTAAAGAGTTCTGTGTGACTAGAATGGATTTCTCGTGGCACTCAGTAAGTATCCTAGCCATCCCCCACAACAGCTTACAGGTTCCTCTCTTGGAGTCCCATTGACTCTTGGCACCCCCAATCTCAAAGTGGCATTTCAATATCACTGTGCCTATTATTACTCGTAGTCAGACTGCAAAATAATCATGATGATGTTTATTGATACTGATTACTCTTTCTGCCTTGTTCATAAAGAGGAGAAATCATTTCAGATATAAAATAGTATTTCATAGGGGTGCCTGGGTGACTCAGTTTGTTGACCCTCCGACTCTTGATTTCAGCTCAGGTCATGATCCCAGCATGGACCCTGCTTGGGACTCTCTCTCTCTCTCTCTCTCTCTCCCCCCTAAAAAAAAGAAAGAAAGAAAGAAAGAAAGAAAGAAAGAAAGAAAGAAAGAAAGAAAGAAAGAAGGAAGGATTCCATTAATGAATCACTTATTTATTTGTTCAGCATTTGCTTTAAAAAATGCTAACAAAACAAAACAACGTTATCAAGGAGCACCAGCATAGCTCAGTTGGTTGACCATCTAACCTTTTTAAGAATATTTTATTTTTTTTTTGAAGGGAGGGGTAGAGAGAGCAGGGGAAGGGCGGTGGGGAGGGTGAGGGGGTGAAGAGAATCCCAAGCGGGCTCCGAGTTGTCAGCCCAGAGCCCAAGGCTGTGTTCTAACCCACACTTGAACCAGATGCTTAACCAACTGAGCCACTCAGGCACACAGAGCGCCTGACTTTTGATTTCATTTCAAGTCATTTCTGATCAAGGGGTGGAGCCCTGCATCAGGCTAAAGATTCTCCCTCTTTCTCCCTTGCACCCCCCCCACCCCAGTAAAAAAAAAAAAGAAAGAGAAAGAAAAAAAATACTTACCGCATACCTACTCTATGCTACTGCTAGGCAAAGAGGTACATGCAGAAATATGACATAGTCCCAAGTTTCAAAGAGCTCACAATCTAATTGTGGTCCAGATGCATAAATGGGTAAGTACACTGCGATGTCTTCAACATTATGAACAGGGAACTGTGGAAGCACAGGGCACTGGCAGTAACAGTGCCTGGAATTTGGGGGGAAGGGGAGGGTGGCTTGTCAAGAAAGGTTTCCTAAAAGAGGTGACTCTTGAAGTAAGTCTTAAAGGATAGTAGGAGTTGGCCAGGTAAAGATCAAGGAGTGGAAGGGCAGTTTGGCATAAGGAACGTTATGAATAAAGGCATAGAAGTGAGAAACAAGGCAGCCCACTGGGTCTGCAAGCTCTTCTTTTTTTTTAATTTTTGAGAGAGAATGTATGAGCAGGGGCAGAGAGAGAGAGGGACAGAGCATCAGAAGTGGACTCTGCTGACAGCAGTGAGCCCAGTGAGCAGGGCTCAAACTTATGAACTAGGAGATCATGACCTGAGCCAAAGTTGGACACTTAACCAACTGAGGCACCCAGGCACCCAGCAAGCTCTTTTTTGTGATTGAAGTATAAGGGTAACCCCTTATAATTGGGGACTGATGAGGAACCTAAAGCTAAATCACAGATGGCCACTCATATCATGCCAAGAAGCTGGACCCTTATCCTGTAGGCAATGGGGAGTCAATACAGGGTTTTCATGTGATATGGT
Organism: Suricata suricatta; assembly: GCF_006229205.1. Lineage (NCBI taxonomy): Eukaryota > Metazoa > Chordata > Mammalia > Carnivora > Herpestidae > Suricata > Suricata suricatta. The sequence goes on along the minus strand of NC_043710.1, from coordinate 88,199,565 downwards.
CAGATTTGTGTTTAGAAACATCACCTACATCAGAGATGAGGATACACTGAGGGAGGGAGCCAAGTCTGAGATCAAAAAACTTGGAAATTTCAGAAGCTATCCAGGCAGTCCAGTTGGAGCAAGAGACTGAACTGATCCAGTTGAATCAAGGAAAATAGGAAAGCAAGGGCAGAGAAGAGAGTAGAGAGTCCAGAAACAAGAGGAAAGTTTGGCAGGACTTGGAAACTGACTGCATGTGGAAAGTAAAGAAGATAGGGGACTCAGGATAACATCAGCCTACTATCTGGAGTGGGTGATAGTCATGCTTCCTACCCTCAAGGAACCCGGAAAGATTGGGGCGCCTGGGTGGCTCAGTTGGTTGAGCGGCCGGCTTCGGCTCAGGTCAGATCTCATGTTTGTGGGTTCAAGCCCCGCATCAGGCTCTGTGCAGACAGCTAGCTCAGAGCCTGGAGCTGCTTCAGATTCTGTGTCTCCCTCTCTCTCTGCCCCTCCCCCTCTCATGCTCTGTCTCTCTCTATATCAAAAGTAAATAAAACATTAAAAAAAATTTAAAAAAAAAAAAGGAACCCGGAAAGAAAGTAATACCTAGCAGGAGATATAGGTTTTAAGGAAACGATGATGGGTTCAATTTGAGCCTTTTGAATTTGAGGTCCCTGTGTAACCTCCAAGTACAGATGTCCACGAGATTGATAAGTCCAAGCTAAAGATACAGATTTGACAGTCATCGGTATAGAGTATATTTATGTCATGAAAAGTAGAAGTGATCCCTCAGAAAGACAATGGAACCCTCTAATGTTGTAGCCAAGGGTCAATTTCTAAAACTCCAATAACTGAAGGCCTCGATTATCTTGATGACTTTGGAGAGAAGGTTGTTGACTGACTTCAAGGTGTGAGACATGAAAAAGATACTTGAGTAAGGTGGTAATGGTTTGGAATAACCATTAGGAAGAAAATTGAAAAGTTGAAAATCAATCCTGGGAGTAACAAGTGATGCTGAAAACCTGGCTAAGGGTGGGGATCATGAATTTGTAGTGGAAGAATCTGCATGATTGTTTGATTTCCTCTATCAAAATTTAGTCCCTCGGGTGTAAGGGGAAAAGCATAACACTGATCCAAATTTGGAGCTTTGCTGCAGGATGTGCAAGAAGGAGAAAAATCATGGTAGTGGTAAGAAAGTGATTTAAATCATCAATCATAGGATCCAAGGTGTGAGCTGGAAAAGTATGATAGATCAGAATAAAATGTCAGACGAAAGAAAAGGAGATTTCTGTGAGGTGAAAGAGCAGGGGTTACAGGATTGAGGAGTAAAAAAGACAAGAGGTCTTTGGTTATGGTTACCACTTCCGAAGTGGAACAATTCTGGGTGATGATTATAGGTCTAGCATGCTAATAGATGCTGGTGAAGGGAATGGTGCAGACTTCAAGTCATTATAATTTATGGGATCAGGGCTGGAAAGATGGGCAGACATTGAAGAGATGCAGAGAAATGTTCAAAGACATACCATAAACCAAGTGCCCGAGTCCACAATGACTGAGTGGGAAGGCTGATAGATGCTTCAGTGAGAGGGATGTGCATTCAATGAATTTTAGGCCTGAATTGGGTGCTTTTGTAATACTAAATAGTGCTAAAGATGGTTCTCCAAGAATAACATGATAGACTGAGTAGAGTCAAGCAGACCTACATCAAATTCTGACTCTACCTCATTTGACGTGGTCAAGTTATTTAAACTCTTGGGAGTCTTTTTTTTTTTTCCATCATTTGTGAAATAGGAATGATACTAACACTTGATTGAGGGTTGATAATGACTTCTTTTCACAGGGTTACTAAGAAGATTAATTGAGGTAATACATATGAAATACTATTTGGCAAAAGCAAACACCGAATGAGACTTACACATAATAATACTTAATGCTTATAGAGTACTTGTTAGCCAAGTATTATTTTAAGCATTAGTCCCATATTACAAATGAGGAAACTTGGGGCCTAGCAACATGAGGTGTCCTGACCAGGATCACACACCTAGTTAGTGTCAGAGCTTGTGTTTAGACCCAGGTAGTCTGGCTTTAGAGGCTGGACTCTTAATTACTATACATTAATGTCTCCCCACAATAAGAATATTTATTTTTATTAGTATCACTTCAAATGATTGTGTCAACTAAAAAACTTTTATTGAGGGGCACCTGGTGGCTCAGTCAGTTAAACGTTCAACTTCAGCTCAGGTCATGATCTCACGGTTTGTGGGTTTGAGCCCCGCGTTGGGCTTTGTGCTGACAGCTAGCCTGGAGCCTGCTTCAGATTCTGTGTGTCCCTCTCTCTCTGACCCTCCCCTGCTCACGTTGTCTCTCAAAAATAAATAAAAAACATTTAAATTTTTTTTTAAAAATGACATGCCTAGAGCATATGGTGCAATTAAAAAAAAAAACTTTTATTGAGCACCTTTCAGGTGTAAAGCACTAAATTAAAGAGGTATAAAAAAAGGATACCTGAATGGCTCAGTCAGTTAAGCCTCCGACTTTGGCTCGGGTCATAATCTCGCAGTTCCTGAGTTAAGTTCCTGAGTTCAAGCCCCACATTGGGCTCTTCGCTGTCAGGATGGACCCCCCTTCAGATCCTCTGTCTCCCTCTCTCTCCGCCTCTCCCCTGCATATGCTCATGCGCATTCTCTCTCTCGCTCAAAACTAAACATTATTTTTTAAAAAGAAGTATAAGAAAATGCCTAGATTTAAATACATCTACATGGACCTCCTCAGGATCCCTTGGCTTCGCTTGTCTCTAGGACACTTGGATACCCAGCAACACATTGGGGGCTCCTCCCCCTGTTCCTGGCCCTGCAAGCTTAAGACTTCACATCCCCCCGACCCTCGAGCATCTGCTGAGAGGATCAGGTGACCCAACCCAAAAATGCAGATGTGTTTCCCCCATGAATATGGGAAGGGCATGGAGGAGCACAACAGATTCCTTCTCCCTTCCTCCATCCAGTGGCATGAGTTTTCAATAAATCTTATCTGGAGACATCACTGGTGGCCGAACAGGAGCACCTGGTTTGTGACCTGGTGGCCAAGCAGGAGCAACTGCTGTGTGCCCAGCTGTGAACTTGCATTTGTTTCCCAGCTTTTCCGCCACATTTCCATTTTCCCTCACTCTCACCTGGAATTGACTTCATTGATCCAATTTCTGTTTACTAGAGAGGGTCTAAACATAAGGACTTATGTTCATAAAACTTTAGAAGGATCGGACCTATCTCTACGTAAAATATTAGTAACAATACGAAGAAGTATGTGAGAAATCCTGAATGAGTAGGATGCAGCAGGGCACAAGCTTGAGTCCTCACCCGAATATGAGCTACATGACCTTGTATGTTCTGTGCCTCAGTTTTCTCATATGTAAAATGGGGATAGTTATCACTATTGGTACAACCTCCAGGGAAGAACATTTGATGACATTTAACAGAATTTATCGTGATTTTACCCTTGGATCCAGTAGTTCCAGGCTTAACATTTATCCTACACATACTTTTGTACTCATGTAAAATGCTGCGTGTAAAGGCCCATTCGTCAAAACATTGTTTATGACAAATTGAAAAGAACCAGAGGATCCATCACGAGGAACTATAGCCACACAACAGAATAGTATGCCACTGAGAAAAGAAAAAAAAAAAAAGACACTGCTATGGAAAGTACACCAGATTTCACAATTTGTAACAACAGGAATGGACCTTCATGCTGAGTGAAATAAACCAGACCCAGAAAGACAAATGCTGTATGATCTCACTTGTATGTGAAAACTAAGTAATAGAAACAGAGAACAGGTTGGGAGTTACCGGAGAGGGGGCGGGAGGAGGAGGAATTGGGTGAAGGTGGTCAAAAGGCACAATCTTTTAGTTATCAGATAAATAGGTCCTGGGGACATAACACACAGCATGGCCACTATTGCGAACAATCCTGTGTTGTGTATTTGAAAGTTGCCGAGACAGTAGATTTTAAGGGTTCTCATCATAAGAAGATAAATTGTAACTATGTGAGGTGAGAAATGTTAACTTATTGTGGGGATCTTTTCACATATATGCATCTATCAAATCATGATACTTCAACTTATACAATGTTATATGACAATTCTATCACAGTAAAACTGAGGGGATAGAAGAAAGTACTCTAGGACACATCATGAAAAAGAAGAAAGGGAGGAAGATGTAAATGCAGAAATTTAAATGTATATAGTGAGCTGCCTGTGTGGCTCAGTCAGTTAAGCTTTCGATGTAGGCTCAATCACGATCTTGCAAGATCTGAGCCCTGTGTCGGGCTCTGTGCTGATAGCTCAGAGCCTGGAGCCTGCTTCAGATTCTGTGTCTCCCTCTCTCTCTGATCCTCCCCTCCTTGTGCTGTCTCTCTGTCTCTCAAAAAATAAATTAAAAACATTAATAAAAAAATTTTTTAATTAAAAAAAACAAAAATTTATAGTATCTGTCTTTCAAGGCTTAAAGGAGATAATGTGTTGAATTTCTACCATATTAACTGAAGGACAGTAGGATCTCAACAAATGCACACTCCCAAAAAAACCCTACCAAAACCAAAAAAAAAAAAAAAAACCAATGTTCCTGAAATGGAGGAAGAAAGGCTTCAAGAAGAAAAGAAAACTTAACCTCAGCTCGGAGGCTGGGGAAGACTCGGAAAGCGGTAGAGAAATGGGGTCCATTCCCAACGAGAAATTGCAGGGGACAATGGAACAGAGTTGTCAAATCAGCATTGCAGGTGAAGTGCAATCTGCAGTGCAGGTTGCAGTGAAGTTAGTGAAGAAGTTAGTGAGACAAATTGGGGCCACGGGGGAGGGTTTGAATTGCAGGTAAGACGATGACACTTTATTCTTTGGGTCATAATAACTAACTGTTACATTGTATCTTATGTTAGAAACTCAAATCTTATTGTCTGGGTTCAATGCCGACTCACATTAGTGTTACAAACCTCTAAATATCCTTGGGCTGGGGCGCCTGGGTGGTTCAGTCAGTTAAGTGTCTGACTCTTGATTTTGGCTCAGGGCATGACCTCTCAGTTCATGAGTTTGAGCACCACATCGAGCTCCTAGATGGGCAGTGTAGAGCCGGCTTGGGATTCTCCATCTCCCTCTCTCTCTACCCCTCCCCTGCTCACTCTCCCTGTCTGTCAGAATAAGGAAATAAACATTTAAAAATAAATAAAGCTAGAAAAAATCTGAAAGACGTGGCAAATGTCAAGAAGTATCCCTTTTGGCAACGGCAAGATTGGTCACAGTGGATCATCATCAAAAGCTGGCTCAGTCTGTTTTGAAGGTTTTCCAAGTAAACAGTGATTTCACATGTTTTGCTTTGGGTCATGGCTTTGGATTTTAGTTGATCTTATTTGCATAAGAAAAACATAAATCCATTTAAAACTGACAAAGAGAAAGGAAAATAACCATCCAAAAGTCAAGTGGTTTCAGGCCTTTCTTTTTACTCTCTGCTAAGGGTTCCAAAGTTCAAAACAGCAACTAAACCCCCACAATAAGTTGGACCCACAGGGTTAAATAATAACAGAAGTCGCTTGTTCCATTTGGATAATTTCCAAATTTATACAACAAGTTCCTGTTAAATATGCAGGAAGTTCTAAGTATTTATGATGTAATTTAATATTGACATGCTATTAAATGGCGCGACCCTCCCCCAAACTTTCAGAGCTTTACATTGGATGACGGCAAGGCAACTCTCTTACCATGACCAGAGGTTGGTAATCAACAGTTTGGCCCTGCAAGGTATTGTTTCCTTCAAAAAGAAATTCCAACAGCTTGACTGTATTCTCACTGTCTTATACATTTCCTGAATTGTGTGCAAGAGGATTTCACGGAGAGGGAGAGTTCTATGGCCTTTTTTATGCTGAGCAGGCTAAGCCCCGGAGACTCACTGCCTAAACCCATTACACACAGATCACCTAACTCTGTGACTGGGTTTGTGATGCTAGATTAACTTACCCACACACCAGGACAGAAGAAAATGACTTTACACATCTTCTTTGCTCTAGCAAAGAATGTGGAGATCATTTTACAGGAAATGGAAAGACAGGGCGGCGCGCAACAGATACGGATGCCACCTTCCACGCCATTGAGTTACATGCGGCAAAGGAGTGCCTGTCTGAGTTGTGAAAGAGAAAGACCGGCTGGGGATATTTGCAGAAGGTAGCAGCTAACGAATGAGTTATTTGAGGCTGGATGGTCTCATAGAAAAAGTATCGAACTAAGGACTGGAAAACCGGCTCAGTATAATTTATTCCCAGTTCCCTCCTTATCTTTCTGTCTGCTGTGTGAACGTGGGCCAATCATTTCGTCTCTACGGTAGAATGTCCGTCCTTTCTCTCAAAGAGAAAAAAGGAGAGACAGTATGTCAAGGTCTCTAACAGCCTGGCATTGTCAAAGCAAATTCTGGCAACTTCAAAGCTCTAGCATGAGTTGAAACAAAAAGATTGTGATATAGTGTCTTAGCTGCTGCTGGAAGGAATTGGTTCTGAGTCTACTCTGGACATTGAACACCAGTCTAGCTGGGCCAGTCTCCGGAGGTGCTGGAGGTCTTCTGTTTGGTCCTACTACCCATGAGCTGTATGAGCTTGGGAGAGCCTTATCAGCAGAACAGGTACAAATGTAACAGGTCGCCAGGTTGATTTGAGGACTTCAGATGTGTGACACACGCTGAATTGTGGCTGACACAGAGCAGGCAATACCATATAATGATGCTCTGACTTTTCATCAGCTTGGTTTAGATAGCCACCGTTTCTTATCAGTCGTGAATATTCCTTGTAGCAGCGGCAGGAAATGTTAGGAAAACTAACTTGCACCTTGGACGAATTACTTAAAATGCTTTGTGCATCATCCGGTTTCTCATCAAAACAGGTACCATTCCTGTTTCTCATTGCTAAACAGGAATAGTGCCATTCGCTAAGACTGTTGTGAGGGTTTAGTGAAATAAAAGATATAAAGAACTTGGCCCAGAAACAAGCACATAATCAAGAGTCAAGATGAACTGTTGTTATTTTGTGTTTTTCAAATTTGTTTTTTATTTTGGAGAGGGGATGAGCAGGAGCGGTGTGGGGGGCAGAGAAAGAGAGTCACAGAGAGAGAATCAGAGACAGAGCATGAGTGGGGGGAGGGACAGAGAGAGAGAGAGGGAGAGAGACACAGAATGAAGCAGACTCCAGGCTCTGAGCTGTCAGCACAGAGCCCAACACGGGGCTCAAACCCACGAACTGTGGGATCACGACCTGAACCGAAGTCAGACACTTAACTGACTGAGCCACTCCGACCCCCCAACGAGTGAGAAAGAGAACCCACGCTGAGCCTGGAGTTACCATGGGACTCAATCCCAGGACCCTGACCGGAGACGAAATCAAGAGTTAAATGCTCAACCAACTGAGCCACCCAGGCGCCCCGGACTGTTACTATTTTTATCATGATCACTGTGGTAAAAATCGTAAATTCCCCTCCTACAGAGCAAAGTTGTCTCTAATTGCCTTAGCTGTGAGCCCCTGTCATGTTACGTGGACAATGAAAGATCGAGCACACATGCATTATTGGTTTGTGTTACGACTTTTCACAGATTAGTAATACGGGTGATGCTTGCTTTGTGTACCGTATGGGTTATTTATCCATAAGTGGCATAAATTTGGAAGACTGGTAAGGATCGGAGAAGTTGGCACTTGGTAAGCATTACATTATGCTTGTTAACAAAATAAACACAAACATATATTTCAAAAAGAAATCTCATTAATTATTATTTTTACTCTTGTTTTTGCATTATGTAACCAGGTGTTTTCTTTTGGTTAGTTAGAAGTACTTACAAGGGGCATCGGTGCTGATACCCTTTAAGACCATGGTTCTGAACGGAGCCCTCTGCACTGCCATCCCAGCCTTATGGAGTCCCTGGGGGGTAGAGGGACCCTGGACCAGGGTCCCGCAGGGAAAGGACACCACGAGACAGGGGCTGGAACCCTGGCACGTTGGAGCAGAGCTAACAGACTGAAGAAGTCAGGAGCTCATGCCTTGGGTAACTCAACTCCCCGCAGTTTTGGGTACAGCCTTTACATTCACATTTATGCCAGAAAAGGAGACGGGCAGGGGGTGGAGGGGAGAGCAAAGAGGGAGAGAGCACCTGGGCGCTGATACCTGAGGGAAGGAGGCTTATGAGTGGGCAGCAGGGATGGAGAAAAATTAATATTAGAGACCATTTTCCTTTTCTCCTTCTCTCTCTTTGATGAACCATTATGCTGTCACAAAGTCGTTACTCACCACCCTGGCCTCCTTGTGTGGGAACTGTTAATGAGGGCAAAACAATGGTGAAGGAGACAGGTTTTCTCCAGGTTTCTTCAAGTTGGAGATGCACACTGGCTATGGACTCCTTGGCATGTTTTTTGGGCTGCAAGACTTGAGTAAACTAATTCAATCTAACATGTCTGTGACTGATAGCAGCTTCATTAAGTAGTCCTCCTGGTAGCTAAGGAAATGGCTCTCCAAGAATAGATTTTTGGATACTGTAGCAGATCCCTAGGGAGATATTTTGGATTTGGGGGGCCATCTGTCTCCTCCACCTGTCAGACAGCCGCTCTTCTGGGCGACAAGCAATGCTTTAGGGGCAGAGATAAGCAACCATCCCGACCTGGTCCCAGGCTGGGAGGGGGCATGGGAAAACCTGGAGAAGAGCCCATTCACGTGCCCCCTCCCATTCTAACTCAGACCCCCACCTGCATGCAGGAACACATCTTTCCCGTCTCCTCTGCAGTATTCTTTTTGGGAATTTGTCAAAAGCTCAACACTGAGGGGCGCCTGGGTGGCTCAGTCAGTTGAGTGTCCAACTTCGGCTCAGGTCATGATCTCACGGTTTGTGGGTTCAAGCCCCACTTCAGGCTCTGTGCTGACAGCTAGCTCAGAGCCTGGAGCCTACTTCAGATTCTGTGTCTCTCTCTCCCTCTGACCCTCCTCTGCTCACGCTGTCTCTCAAAAATAAATTAAAAAACATTAAAAAAAAAAAAAGCTCAACACTGAGTCAATTAGCCTCTGCCTGCAGCCAGCTTCTCTTGAGTCCCTTCACCTTGATGAAAGCACCATGCCTAAGGAGACCCTATGTTCAGCATTCTTCACAAATGCCCGAGGGGGAGAAGAATAGGCCATTCTGTAGAAGGAAGAAATTGTCTGGGAGTTGAGACTTAAAACTCAAAATAGTCTCTCTCTTTCTTGCCTGATAGGAAACCCTGAGTTGTGTCTTTACTCTCTGCGTCTCCCTCTCCTGCCCCCTTTTTCTCTCCCTCCCTCAGGAAAAGAACCCACGAGGACTCTCCGCTCTGCCGGTCGGGGTGGACGAGACAGGTACCGCCAAACGCAGGGGACCAGGGCCGACCCGGCCTCCGGGTTACGACAATTGGCGCCTCAATGTCGGGCTGAGTGAGAAGGGATCCAGTGAAGAAACCGATCAAAGAGAAAAAGAAGAAGAGGCTTGATCAGAAACCGTGTGTTGTGTCTTTACTCTCTGTGCTCCCCCTTCCTGCCCTTTCTCTCCCTCTCTCAGGAAAAGAACCCACGAGGACTCTCCGCCCTGCTGGTCAGGGTGGACGAGACTGGTACCGGCCGAGCGCTTGGCCCGGCCTCCGGGTTACGACAGCAACTAACATGAAGCAGTGAAATGAACTACTGGCCATATGTTTCCATCTGTTGGGTCGCTAACTCAGGAATTTCCTGGGTGAAATCTGTACTGACCCTGGTACACCGAGGACATGGAGAGACTGAAGAAAGAGGCGAGCGACTCCAGATTGTGGGGAGTCTCCCTGTTGAGATGTCGCTTGCGAAGGCTCGTTGGGTATACGTGTCTGGCTTCCTGATGCTCTGCCAATGTCTCTCCTGCAAGAGCGTGGGGTGGAAGTTCAGCTCCCCATTTGGTCCTACTGATCCCTTCCTGGAGAAGTGTCTACCATCCTTTGCTTGCTGTGGAGAAACCTGTTCCGGCTGCCACAGGAACCTCAGGATTTGCCCTCCCTGGACCTGCTGAACACGAACTTTCGTCTTTATGTAATCAAGCATCCCCATCTCTCAGGGGCCGCCATGTCACCGCCTTGTCAGTCAGTTACACAATTAAACAATCTGGGAATCAGGATATAGTCATGGTTAAGAGTATCCAGGGCCAGCCAGTTCCAGATTAGAGTCTCTGCTCCTTCACTTTCTTGTTCTTGTGACCTTGGGCGAAGTTACTTAAAACCTCCAAGCCTCAGTTTTCTTACCCATACAATGAGTGTAATAAACAAAACATATCTACCTTCTAGGGTTGTGAAAATAAGATTAGAAAATGCATGTTTTAGGTTAGGCTACATGAAGTCAATATGTGCCCATTTTTGACCACTAAAATAGCAATCTCACATGGTTCCCACTAATAAATGGCTTAGCAAGGTACCTGGATTTTATCAAAGATTTGGCATTTTTAGAAACAAAATAAACTTTAATAATATATGAACATGATATATATAATGTTAAAAAAAAAAAACAACCTCAAAATAAATCGAACCAACGCAAAATGTCAAGACAAACTTTTTTCCAGAGTGAGATAATTTTCTTTATTACCTACCATCCGGAGCCATGACTTTGGGGATTATACGTACCCTCTTCAACTCAGCAGGCCCTGACCCTGCCTCCACACACAAGGATGGCTCAGAGCCAGCTTCCTCCTCTCAGCAAAGCCTCAATTACCCCTTCAGAAGTCAGTGTCTTACACTCCTGACCAGGAGGCATGTAATCTCCAGCATCCTTTCCAGACCAAGAAGGCTGGCTGCATAGTCCTCTAACATGGGAAATATTTCAGGACCTCTGTGAGATGTTCAGACCATCTGGATTCCTGTCTGTGAGACACGTGATCTGTCTGCAGAGGAAAGTCACCAGTGAGATGGTCATTCCCAGCTTCTCCTCTATCAACATATGCAGTCATGGTTTAGAAATTTAGCCCTTTGTTTTCCTCTAGTGCCTGGATCTGTGCATACTTCCACCTTTAAGGAGACGCTAGAGATGGCTCAGACAGTGCCGAACTTAACAAGCACTTGGCAAAGTGAACCAGAGGCATGAAGGAGATGGAATAAATCACTGTCCCTTTTTCTCTCTTCCCCTATTTCTCTACCTTTTTTTTTTTTAACTTTTTTAATGTTTATTTTTGAGAGATAGAGACAGAGCATAAGCAGGGGAGGGGCAGAGAGAGAGAGGGAGACACAGAATCTGAAGCAGGCTCCAGGCTCTGAGCTGTCAGCACACAGCCTGATGTGGGGCTCGAACTCACAAACACTGAGATCACGACCTGAACCGAAGTCGGAGGCTTAATCAACTGAGCCACCCAGGTGCTCCTCTCTCTCTCCCTTTAAAATGCTGACATTGCCATAACTCTCAAGATTAAAGTTTGCTGATTTTGGGGGCACCTGGGTGGCTCAGTTGGTTAAGCAACCAACTTCGGCTCAGGTCATGATCTCACAGTTCGTGGGTTCGAGTCCCGCTTCGGGCTCTGTGCTGACAGCTCAGAGGCTGGAGTCTGCTTCGGATTCTGTATCTCTCTCTCTCTCCCCCTCCCCAACTCGTGTTCTGTCTCTCTCTCTCTCTCTCTCAAAAATAAATAAACATTTAAAAAAATTTTTAATAAACTTTGTTGATTTTTAAATACAATAAATTTATTCAATGACATTTACTAAGCTATTACTAAGCTATATTGTCAAGCACAACATTATGTTTCTATACTCGGTTGTGTCTGCCTCATATTTTGCTACATTCCTACCACTTTTTTGTGAACTGTCAAAGACCCAGGCAAATCAACAAATGCTTATCAAGCTTTTCCCGTTTGTTCACCACTTGCCTGGAAGAGAATATAACAGCATCTCAGCTCTGGAGATAAAATACTATAAAATATGCAATTATGTAGTCTCTAAGTGCCAGGCACAGAGTGCTAAGCATTTTCTATAAGGACTCGTTTCATATGCCTGTGAGATAAGCATTTTTTAAGTTTATTTATTTTGAGAAAGAGAAAGAGAGTGCGGGGGAGGGGCAGAGAGAGAGGAAGAGAGAGAGAATTCCAAGCCAGCTCCTTGCTGTCTGTGCACAGCCTGATGCAGGGCTCAAACTCATGAACCTTGAGATTATGACCTGAACCAAAACCAAGAGTCAAACACTTAACCGACTGAGCCACCCAGATGCCCCAAGATAAGCATCACTGTTCCTACTGTGTAGGTGAGGAAAGCAAAGTTCAGAGAGATTGAGTAACTTGCTCAAGGTGACACCATTAAAGAGGATAGAGCTGGATTGGAATCCCAGGAGTTGAACTTCAGAATCCACATGCATAACTCAGGCTACGCGGCCTTTCCAACAGGTCTCCATGACAATGAGGAAGCCAAAGCCATGCAAAGAAGTGTATAAATGAACACTGGTTTGCTGTGGTGTAGACAGAGGCTATAGGCTTGAAAAGCAGGAAAGCAATGGTTCTTGGGAAAGAACCACAGAAAGAGATGGGTTGGCCAATAGAATATATTGTTCTCAGGCAGAATGAGGTGGACAACCCGGGATCCAAAGAGAAACTAAGAGATAGGGTGGGAACCTTGCCTGACTTGAGTTAGGAAAGTAGCAGAGTTCTTTTCTGCAAAATGATGGTTATAATAGTTCGTACCTCCCTCCTGGTTTCGTGAGGATTAGAACAATGCCATTCACGTGAGCATTGGCTATCCTGTTACTATTATTGTTCTTGGATGAACTTTTACTTCGGGCCTGGCTACAGTCGGGGAGAGGGAGCCTGGCTTATATTATGGTGTCTTAGGTTAGTGACTGGAATACACTGAAAACCTTTGTTCCTTGGCAAAGCAACACTATGCTCTCATTTCAAACCCACTTATAAATTCTGCAATGGAAAAAACGAGGCTGGCCCTTAGGGAACTCACTGTATGGGCCTGAGGCTTGAGCCGTAGTCTCACTAAATCCACTGGCAGAAGACCTTCGGGGCCACCCAGCCCCACCTGGAGGTGGAAGGCGTTTAAATGGGTGATCTCACTACGTCCCCTTTGACCAAGGAGAGGGCCTGGGCCTGTGATTCCGTGAACAGACTCCTATGCGTTGCGAACCATGGGCGTTTTTGTGGATTGTTCTTTGTTCAGAAAAAGCCAGAGCAGTCCTGAGAAGCCTGCAGAATGTTAGAGCTGTCACTTCTACAGTAACGTAATTCTGTCTGTTACCCAGCCGATCAGCAAAGCAAAGCAAGGTATACGTCTCCATGAGTCATTTCGTATTTAATATTCACAGCGCTGGCAGTTCTTTGACTGATGAAACTATTTTGCAAACAGAACCTGGGCCTGTTTTTCTCCATGCCCCCCCACCCCTGTCAAGTGAGAGGTTGGTAGAGGCGGTGCTAAACTAGTAGGGCCGATGAGATACTATCTCTGTCTCCTTGTAACACAAAACATTTATTTTGCAGCGAGTGAACGCAAAATTGAAAGGGCTCCAAGTTTTCTGGGAGCCAGAGGCTTGATCTCCTCTTAGCTGGACGGCCTGGTTTGTTGACTTTCTGCCTTTTGTGTACGCTCCACCTGAGACCTATGACATTAGGCAGTTCTAGAAGCACCGACCTCCCCCCACTCGGGGGCCCCAGAAGTTAGGAAAATTGTCTAGACAGCTGAAAGGATGAGGAACCTGCAGCGAAAGAAAAGAGCTCTGATGGACAAAACCAGGCTTGGTGACCACCTCCGGCTTCTCCGGCTTCTTCCCAAAGCCCCAGTGCAGGCGTGGCTCAGGGCCCACACAGCAAACTCAGCAGTCACACAGGACACTGCGCTGAGGGCCTCACTTCCATACAGCCCGACGATGATGCCTCGAGATCTGTGGCCACTGAGGCAAATTCACAGCCGACTTAGTCCCCCGGCTGCACGAGCCTCCGACACTGCCTCGATCAAAATCCTGGATCTTACTAGGCATGTGGCTCCGGGCAAGTTATTTAATTTCTGTGTCTGCAAAATGAGGATCATAGTCGTACCTGCCCCCTGGGCTGTTGTGACAATTAGAACGTAAGCTCACTGTAAGTGTCAGCTACACTGCTCTTAGCTGCATCTTTCTGCTCACAGGCTGGGCTCTGGCGCTCCTCCCAGGGCTCTTGTCTCATGAAGGAGCACCTTCCTCATAGTGCACAGCTGGCTTTGTGTTGTCTCTGAAGCTCCTGGCTTTCAGAACCAATTTCTTTGGTCCTGCTTCTTACACGGGGCTCCCAGCACCAGCCTGTATCACTCAGTCTGTTCGGTTTTTAAAAACATAATCTTGGGGCACCTGGGTGGCTCAGTTGGTTAAGTGTCCAGCTTTGGCTCAGGTCATGATCTCATGGTTCTTGGGTTCGAACCCCGCATCGGGCTCTGTTGCTGACAGCTAGCTCAGAGCCTGGAGCCTGCTTCAGATTCTGTGCCTCCCTCTCTTTCTGACCCTCCCCCGCTCACACTGTCTCTGTCTCTCAAAATCAATAAAAACCACACACACAAAAAAAACCCCACAATCTTTTGTCCAAGGCACTCGAGTGGCTCACTGGGTTTAGCGTCTGATTCTGCATTGAAATAAATCAGGTCATGACCCCAGGGTTGTGGGATCAAGCCCCATGTTGGGTTCTGCATGGAGCATAGAGCCTGCTGATGATTCTCTCTCTCCCTCTGCCCTTCTCCTTTGTTTGCATTCTCTCTCTTGAATAGAATAGAATAGAATAGAATAGAATAGAATAGAATAGAATAGAAAATAATGAAATAAAACAAAATAAATAAATAAAATAAAATAAATACTGGGGCACCTAGGTGGCTTAGTCTGTTAAGCGTCTGACTTTGGCTCAGGTCATGACATCATGGTTCCTGAGTTCAAGCCCCATGTCAGGTGGGCTCTGTGCTGACAGCTCAGAGCCTGAAGCCTGCTTTGGACTCTGTGTCCCCTTCTCTGTCTGCCCTTCCCCTGTTCACCCTCTATCTCTCTTTCAAAAATAAATAAACGTTAAAAAATTTTTTAAAAACTTAAAAAAAATAAGAAAATAAAATACTTAAAAAAACAAAAACAAAAATACAATCACACACACACAAAAAAACCCAAACCCAAA
Organism: Suricata suricatta; assembly: GCF_006229205.1. Lineage (NCBI taxonomy): Eukaryota > Metazoa > Chordata > Mammalia > Carnivora > Herpestidae > Suricata > Suricata suricatta. The sequence goes on along the minus strand of NC_043710.1, from coordinate 88,184,455 downwards.
TTCTACAATCTTTGTCTAAACTCTGCTTTTCGTGGACCTGAGAGGCTCAGCTGGTTGAGCACCTGACTCTTGATTTCTGCTAGGCTCATGATCTCGCAGTTCATGAATTCAAGCCCTGTACCAGACTCCACTCTGTCTCCCTTTCCCCTGCTCATGCTCTCTTCTCTCTCTCAAAATAAATACATTTAAAAAAAAATTTTTTTAACTCTGCCTTTTGAGAAAAGAGAAATATCTTAAAGGGTTTGTCCCTGAAGGTGACTTGTCACCACACTGCTCCAGTTATGCTCCAGAAAATGTACCATCTCCTCATTTAGGTTTTTATTTAGCTCAGATTTACTGAGTGCTGTTAACATCAGAGTTTCTCGACCTGAGCACGCTGTGATATTCTGGACTACATCATTCTTTGTTGAGGGGGCTCGCCTGTGTCCCCTAAGACATATAGCAGCATCGCTCAGGTCGTGACCATGTGAAATATCTGTAGATTGTGCCCATGTTCCCAGAGATAAGGTTATCAGAGTTAGCAAATTAAAATATGAAGATTTTCTTTTTAATCCGGCAGCCTTACTCTGGCGCAGATGGCCATAGGTCAAGAACCAAGAGGCCAGGTAGACTCTGTGCCTGGTGCGTTCACATCCACTTATCCCCATGAACACTGGGTAAGGCAGTTATTACAGCAATCCATTCTGAGGATGAGGACACTGGGTCTTAGAGAGGGAAGTAGTTTTGCCATTGTTACCCAGAGGCACGAGTAATTTCAGTGTGCTTTCCATTGTATTCCAGCAGCTGAATGAGGCTGGACTTTTACAGCTGCTTCCGTGTTTATGAGCCCCGAGGAGCCCTACTCCCACCTCATTCCACCCTTCTGTGCTGATGCTCCGATAATTGGGACATTGACTGTACAAAGGGCCAAACTAGACACTGTCCTTAAAAACTCTCCACCCCACACAGCTCTGACAGCCCCTCCTGGAGAGAAGCCGAGGGAGGAGAGGAGGGTCCCTGCCTCCCACAGCTCTGCAACCAAAGCCGGGAGAGACAAAAGGCAGCGCGGAGCTGTGAGGCCACCGATTATTTCCCTTGCTCTATCACCCAACTCAATGGGGCATTCTGGATCCCTGCCCTCCAATGCTCTGGGGCCTTATTAACAGACCTCAGCTGTTGTCCAAAGCCCTTACCTCACCCAAGAGGGCTCTATTTGCATGATAATGCCCTCTTTGGGGGAATTATTGCTTAATTAAAGAACAGCAATCACTTTAATTAGCATGTCTCCTTGCTCCCTGGTACTTTCAGGGATTCAAATGAGCTCCTCATTAGGTATTGGCACTTGGACAAATCTGGGGCTTCTGGCCGCACCGGGAGGCTCCCAGGGCAGACGGCCCCAGCCAGGACCTCGGAGACCGGGAGGCCCGGCCCTGCCGAGAGCACAGCCCAGGCTTTGTGAGGAGACAGGCAGACAGGGCCTGGGCCAGCACCCTTCAGGGCCCCGACCCAGCGCGCAGGGGGGGGCCGGGCCCTGATGGTGGGAGCTGCAGGCTTTCTCTTTACCTCCGTTTCTCCGCCTGAGCTATGCTTCTCTTTTCAGCTCGGTTAACCAACGCATTTAGGTGCTTTACCCATCCTTCTTCCCCAGGGAATGCTTTGAGGTTCTATCACCTCAACCCATCTCTGTCTCTGTGTCAATCTCACATGTCTGTGTGCGCATGCGCGCGCACGCACACACACGCTCATACACCCCACACCCGAACCAGTTGTAATTTCAGTGCATCTCAAATTCTTCACTCTCAGCTTGCGCGTGCAGTTTTCTCTTTAACTAGGGATACGGGGAGAACACCTGAAACCAGCAGAAAAACAAGCAAGAAAAGAAACACCTGTCTTGATCCAGAGATGATCTCTTTCCCTGGGCAAGATCACTACCTTTCTTGAGCTTCTTCTCTTCTCTGAGATCGAGAAAGCTCTCCAGGGACTACTCCTTGCCCCTGAGTAGGATTTCAGAAATATGGACAAATGTGGGTTCTTCCTGCCATAGCCCATAACCCTTTCCTGATTATTAATAAAACAGAAGTGATTTCGTAGGCCCTGCGGGAACCCACTTCCTATATACTACAAGTAATGTCAGCCTAAGTGTGCTTTGTTACTTCTCTTGATCTTTTCTAGGAAATCTTTTCCAGAATAAGGACAATTACGTCCCCTCCAGAAAAAGATCCCTCTTTTGCCTGGATGTCAGTGTGCCAACCCCACACATACTCACATATGATGTGGGCACATCACACATATTCTCTCTCTCTCTCTCTCTCTCTCTGTCTCCCCACTCCAACACCTATATCGATAATATTCTGTTAATTGCAAATAAAGGTAAAAGTACACATTTCAAAAATGGTGAGGTAGATATAGCCCTAGTTTTACATTCAATTGATCTGTCTTCCTGTCTAAGCTTAGCTGCGTAGCAGAAACCTCTCTTTCGGGGCCCCTGAGTGGCTCATTCGGTATCTGGCTTCAGCTCAGGTCATGATCTCACGGTTCATGGGTTTGAGCCCCACGTCGGGCTCTGTGCTGACAGCTAGCTCAGAGCCTGGAGCCTGCTTCAGATTCTATGTCTCCCTCTCTCTTTGACCCTCCCCTGCTCGCTCTGTCTCTCTCTGTCTCTCAAAAAATGAATTTAAAACATTAAAAAAATAAAAAAGAAAGAAAGAAACCTCTCTTCCACCCATTTTCTGGGACTCTCTAGAACAGAATAAGAGCACTTCCAGGGCTACAGCCCCAAAGAGAAGCCAGAGCCAGCCTCCCATCAGTTCAGGACTCTTCTGCCTCCACTGCCTGGCACTGGCACACCAGCATCCCTGCCCGCTCCATCACACTTGCCTTTGTGCCCCCAGAGTGAGCAGGCCGGGGCTCTGCTACCTGCAGAGTCCCCAGTTTTGCCTGTGTGAGAGGAGAAGACAGAAGGAGAAAGAGGTGGCCTTTTGGGGACTCAGGCTGGAGAGAGATGGGGGAGGGGTGGGGTGTCTGAGGAGCAAGGGACTCGCTGGCCCTCTCTCGGGGCGTAGTCCTGTGGAAAGAGTAACAACAAATCAGAGGTAAATCCGCTTCCTGGCAGGAAGCTGAGCCTGAAACTCGATGAAGCCACAGCAGTTCAAAGGGAGAGTGACACCCAAACAAGAGAACAGCTCTTAATCCCCCACAGAAAGATGGGAATGGAGAGCTCAGGCCCAGGGGGGAGACCGCGGCTTTGTTTAACTAGGATTGAAAACACAGCCCTATTGAGAGGCTGGGACTTTGAGACACAGACCCCGGAGGAGCCCTTGCCAAGTTGAAGGCAGCCCAAGGCTGCCAGCTTTCACCTTTTTAGTTCTGAGCTTGGCAGTAATGAGGCGAAGAGCCAGGACTTTTAACTCGCTAGGTCAAAAAGGTTTCCTTATTAGACAAACAGGGGTTGAGTGGTGGGGGGGGGGGGTGCACATCTGAGTCTCAGCTCCGAACCACAATCATCAGGCCAAGAGCCAGGGAGGACGGAAGGCGTGTTGGGCAATCTCCATCCTCGCGCAGCCCTTACCCTGCACCCCGAGCCCCTGGGACCTTCGTCTCTGCCCAACCTCACTCCTGCCATCTTACCACATCTTGAAGGGGAGCTTGAAGAGGTGTCAAGTGGGCCAGAAGAGGCCCCAGACAGATAGGAAGTGACAAACAGGTGGCCGTGGCAGAGGCCTGCCCTGAGGCTAGTTCTTGACCTGTGGGTCAGTGCCTGGGATAAGGTAAACTTGGAGAGGGTGGCTGAGGGCAGATAGGCCTAGGGGAGGGAGGGGTCCCTCTCTCCTGGGTGGTATCAGAATAGCTCCTCGTGCAGCTGCTGGGGCCCAACCTGGGCCTGGGTTCCAGGCGCTACACCCTGCTGGCTGTTCGCTAAAGCTTTTTGTCAACCTGTGCTCTGCAGAGATCTCAGGCTTAGGAAGGGGTGCTCAAGGGCCAAAGGGAGATGGAGAAGGGGACGTTCCAAGCTAAGTGAAGGATGGCCCCCCATCCTCCTGCCCACAGATCTCAACCAGACAGACAACAGCTTTTTCGTTTACTTAACATTTCTCTCACATGAGATTTCATCTGAAGAAGCAATCACAAAGCCCAGAGAATTTGAAAAGCCCTGTCCAAAGGAGTATGAAGATGTAGAGGGGAGATTCATACATCCCTATTTTTATAACAATATTTCTGCATCACTGGCATCCAAATGTAATTCATTAAATGAATGCGTGCACAACACCTTATTTATAAAACACTAGCTCCACAGAAGATTTGAGGCTGCTTACAAAGAGATGTGTATAATAAAATAGAGGCAAATATAAATGGGAATAAATTACCAAGACCAGTGAAAACATACAGGAAGTGAAATCAAGACTAGCAGAAAGAAATACACATATGTAGGTGATAAAGTTCTATGTATTTACTGTTATTGGACTCCAAATTGGCTTCTGAGCTTCCTGGAAGGCAGGGAAGGGGAGAGAAAGAGAGAGAATCTGGTATCTAATTCTCTTTACCAAAATAGAAGAAATATACCCACTTCTCAGGCTAAGCAAAATTCTTTTAGAAAAATTTTCAGAAGAAATTTCTGCCAATGAACCTCCTATGGGAAGGGCTGGTCTCTAGCTGGCTTCTTATGGAAATAGACTCCTGGGGCCCATTCTGGGGTTGGCCAATGAAAACCAAAGGCAATAACATTAAAATGCAAACAAAAACAGGTTGATGAAGATATAAGACAAAGCAGGCCCAAAGAGTGGCCTGGTGCTGCTTTAGTTTGCCCCTAGAAGAGCTCATCTGTTTTAATTTTGGTTCCCCCAGAAATAGACCTTAAGAAAAGGATTCATATGCAAGTCATTTGAGGTATCATCCCAGTAAAACTGGTACGGGAGTGAGCGAGTGAGACAGAGAAGGAAAAGGAAAAGATGTGTTATGCTATCAGGCTAGTTATTACTAAGAGATATGAGAGCTTCCCCCATTGGGGGATGCTAGGAGTATTACACAGGCTGAGTTATCCTACGTGAGGGTGGGAGCTGGGGCATTTATACACCCATCAGTCAGTGGCTGAAGGCTGCTAGGGAGTATTAATTCCCTGACACTTCAGCTAGCCATGCTCATCTGCAGAGCGGGCCCCAGTAGGCAGAGAAAGCCCTCAGGAAAGAGATGTGGGTGTGGCATGGGACCTCGGACCAGTGTGCCCGCAGGCCAAGGAGGTGTGGGCAAAGTTCTGACAGCATCTCCTGCACTCTCCTGATTTGGTCACATCAGCCTGGGGGACACGTGGTGATGCCCTAACCCTAGTCCACATTCTCCTGGCTCTTGCTCAAACCTGCTGATGCAGAGCCTCCGGTTCTCTATAAAATCTTCCCATAATGATTCCTAGGAGAATTCAGGGAGTGTCTCTCTGGTGCTCATAAGGCAGCCCAGTCAGCTGGGCATCTGCTGGGCACCACTGCCTCTGCTGGGAAAGGCTTGTACTCAGTCCCAGGTCAGCTGCCTTTCCTGCTGGGTCCTGGCAACATCACAGGTAGCAATAGGCTTGTTTGGCATCATGGCCTATGCTGGACATTGACACCCTTTCCCTTCAGAGTGAGACGAAGATCACAGAAGTCCCCAGAACACCACAGTGTTCTCAACTGGAAAACAGAAAGTGCCTTTCTCTCCATTTAGGTTATTTTCTATTAGAGGTCCACTAAAGCAATACAGTATTATGTCCTGATATTGACTAACATTTCAATTAAAACAACTCTTGGTTGTCATATGAAGGTACTCATTTTTCTTCTTTAGGCCCAGAAAAGTCAAGGAACAAACCCCAAAACTATTGTACACAAGATTATCCTTCCCCTCCAATAACATATTCGAAAATACTCTCTCTTCTCTTCAACACCAAGATTTGTCACCCTCTCTTTTCCCTTGGGATTATTTCCCAGAAGGCTCTTGGTCCTTCATGCGAATACATTTCTCAAGGATGTAGTCCACCAATTTGCCAGGTCTGCTTAGACATGTCCCAAATTGCAATGATAGATATAGCTTAGATCACAAGTGAGACCCTTGCTTCAAAAAGATAGAAATTTTAGGGGTGCTGGGTGGCTCAGTAGGTTAAGTGTGTGGTTCTTGGTTTCAGCTCAGATCCTGATCTTGGGGCTGGTGAATTCGAGTCCCATGTGGGGCTCTGCACTGGCAGTGTGGAAACTGCTTGGGATTCTCCTTCTTCCCCTCACTCTGCCCCTCCCCGACTCATGCTTGCTCTCTCTCAAAATAAATAAACTTAAAGACATTTTAAATTTTGGAGAAATGGATAGATTCTGTGTTCAGAAACACTGTCGCAGTGAATGTGAGCTTTGATGACAACTAAATGGCAGATCATTCACTATCATATTCCATAAAGAGACCCTGGAATGCTAATATTCTTTGTTGATGAATGAGACTAGGTCCTTATGCATCGAAACCAGTTGAGTGCGGAACAATTTTGATACTGTTTTGAATGTTCTACCCAAGACTCTGACCCATGTTGAGGGTCTTTCCAACTCCTGCAGAGGAAGGCTGGAGGGGTACTTGCAAGTAAAGACAGACTTTTTCTCAGAAACTGATCTCATATTTTGTGATAGTCCATGAAGAAGTGGTCCGTGAATTGCCCCAAATTCTACACGACGGAGTGCTTTTCCACGTTTCCCGCCAAGGCATCCTTCATTTCAAAAGCATGCCTACTGGAGTCTCCTTTATTTAAGCGTTTCTGAGCCCCTGGAGTTTCTTAGGCCATGGAGGGAAGAAATACATCATTGAGGTGTGAAAATATTCTCCAGCAAATGGACCACTTATAACATTACCTCCTGCTTCAGCCTAGCGTTCATCTCTATACTGTTCCCCAACCCTGCCTCACATCCTCGTCTGACAAGCTCTGACTGATGGTCTGAGGGGTAGATGTGGCAAATACCCGACAAAATGATGCAAAGACGATGGCAAAACGTGCACGCAATGCAGGATTTCATGAAGTCAACGAGGTAGTATTTGGTACACTACTGAAACACACACAAAGCACTTTGCAAATGACAGGTCACTGATGATTGCAGAGAAAATTGACAAAATTGCTGCCTGGATAGGTGCTCTGAAAGAAAATTTTGAGTAACGAGAATTTAACTCCCTTGAGAACATGGATGGACCTCTGGAACATTTTTGTAATCATTACCTTTTTTATGATCCCGCTGTGACAGTTAAAAGGGAAAGAATGATGATGTATCATGCAGATTTGTGTATCGTGTCCTGCCAAAAATGGTCCCAAAACGTAAAGCATCCTTTGTTTTTTATATTTTTTATTAAAAATTTTTAAAGTTTCTTTGTTTTTGCAGGAGAAAGAGACAGAGTATGAGCAGGAGAGGGGCAGAAGAGAGGGAAACACAGAATCTGAAGCAGCCTCTGGACTCTGAGGCATCAGCACAGAGCCCAGTGTGGGGGTCAAACTCAAGAGCTGTAAGATCATGACCTGAGCCGAAGTTGCTTAACCGACTGAGCCACCCAGGGGCCCCATAAATCACCTTTGGTTTTTTTTTTTTTTAATTTTTAAACATTTATTTGTATTTGAGAGACAGAGAGAAACAAAGCATGAGCGGGGGAGAGCACAGAGAGAGGGAGACACAGAACTGAAGCAAGCTCCAGGCTCTGAGCTGCCAGCCAGAGCCCAATGCAGGGCTTGAACCCGTGGACTGCGAGATTATGACCTGAGCCAAAGTCGGACGCTCAATCGACTAAGCCACCCAGGCGCCCCAATAACCCTTTGTTTTTTAAGGAAATACTACATGATTGCAGTTGTTAAATTGTGTTAAACATGGGGTAAAAAGGAACTTATTTTTTGTTTAATTTCAATATAAAATTCTAATCTATACCTTTTCTCCCGCTATTTACTATAAAATGCTTGGTCCCCATTTTAAGTGGATTCGCTTTAAATGACTGTTTTCTAGGATCCTATGGCCTCCCAAAGAGACCCTGCCTGAGGAGTCTGACACAGGTGCCTGAAGCAGCTTGTCATTAGCATGACATTCCTTTAAAGTTTCCCATTTTATCTTAACATTTCATGAAAATATATTTTTACTCTATAACATACTTCTGAAAAATTACTTGGCTGTTAAGTTACACTTTTCACTAAAAGTCTTCAATAAAAAGGATATTCGTAGAAAAAGGAACCATATTTATCCTGTGGTTTTATCTACCCCTGTGGCTTGTTGCATATTTCCCTCAGGATGAATGAATTCCATTTGAAAAGCCTGGACATAAAGAATGAGCGAAATTGCCTGGGCCTTGACAATGCCCAGGGGGAAATGTTGCCAGTCAGCTACTGTCCCCAGCCACAGAAAAATCTCGCAAATGCCCCCATAGAGTATCTTAGCTTAGAGCAATGGTTTGATCACTCTATAAGGAAAATTAATTGTAAAGGTACTTTTAGACCGCTGGATTGATTAACTTGATCTATGGGATTATGTTATGTGAGCCAATTTAACTTTAGAGGATGTTGTCTGCCAAAAATAACAATTCTGTCACTCTTTTGGAGCATGGTGAGACACCAGAACCCTGGAACCACTAAACATACTTCAAACAGAAGGGATATCATATCTCCATTTAGAAGACTCCTCATTCTCCTTTTTCTGAAGCAGGAATATCCATCTACAGATAATCCTAATCCAACATGCATGTTAGGGTATACATTTTTTAAATTTAAAAAGTGACATGGAACAAAGGAGAATAAAAGAAAAAGCAAAGGTGAATGGTGATTCAGCTTAGAATGTTCTAGATTGTTATTTGCTCTGCCAAGAAATGATTCCCGTGGACTTTGATTCTCACAGTGATATCAAAATGCAGGTTTTATATGAACACCAACAACTAGGGATCTATTCTGTTTAAATGTGGCCTGTCTTCTGTCTGCTGAATCAAGGCAATGAAAGGCTATTAAAAAACGTCTAACAATCTGATAATGGCATTGCCAGATTCCTTCACAACTATGGAGAGAAAAATTACTGATCAACACGGAGTGGCTGTGCTTGAGAACTCCAATTACTCCCCCACATAAAATATTGGCCTGGGAAACACAAACTCCAATTTGCTAAGAAGACAATGTGTGCAACTTTCATAAACAATTTATTTTATTGTGTTTCTATAACAGACAGGATATTCCATATCACCAAATGCTGTCAAAATAACAACAAAAGAGTTGAGTAAGACGAAAGCAAAGACAAACCTAAAGGATTCAATTACAGGAGAGACTCCGAGGAGCACCTGGTGGCTCAGTCGATTAAGCATCCAACTTCGGCTCAGGTCACGATCTCGTGGTTTGTGAGTTCGAGCCCCACATAGGGCTCTGTGCTGACAGCCTGCTTCGGATTCTGTGTCTCCCTCTCTCTCTGCCCTTTCCCTGCTTCTGCTCTGCCTCTCTCTTTCTCAAAAATAAATAAACATTTATAAAATAAAAAAAAAAAAACAGAAGACGAAGGAAGAGAAAACCCGAGTCCTGCAAACTCATGTGGGAGCGGAGGTGTGAACTGCCATCTACTTCCTCTGCTTGTCTGAGACTGTGGACGTTTGAAGAAGATGGGCTACCGGGCACGCTTGTCACTCATACTCTAAACCTAATCCAATTTAAAGTGGCCTGTTTTAACAGAAAGGGAATGAGCCTTATGTGGATTCCACAACCTTCTGGCTGTGTGACCTTAGCAAAATCATTTACCCTTTCTGTTTTTCTCACTTGTAAATAGACAAGAGTAACACCTACCTTGCTGGCCATGGAGAGGACTAGAGATAATGCATTGAAACGCTGGTCCTATTTCTGATAAAATGAGGTCAAAGAAATCATGGATTTCAGCAGCAGCAGGTATTTATAGACTTCATTTTCAAGACTCTCTAGTTCCCAGAGAAATGCCTTCCTTAAACAGTGTTTTCATGTCCATTTTTTTCGAGGATTCTCATAAGAAGGTATCATATGAATTCTGCATCTCTTGCAAAACACTGGTTGAAGGTATAGTTCATTATGTTGTCCATTCAAACTCCTTGTGTCACTTTGCTTGGATAGGACAAATTACTTTGAGGTTGGTACCAAAGAGTTTTTCTACTTTTCTTTGCTTTTTATCAATAAGAATCAGTGTTTTCATTTCTGTTTAGTTGCCAGAAAGTCTATCTAGACTAAACGTAACATAAGCCTTTGTTTTCTTCTTCCTCGCTATATGGCTTTTTGTTTTTTGCTTTGATTTTAAGCTTTATTTCATACAACTCATACTTTTATTACTAGTACTACTATCCCTACTCCGTTTAGAGGACTCCCCATCCTTTCTGAAGGAGGAACTTTTTCTAACGTACTAGTAGTAGGAGGAGTAGTAGTACATAGCATTTGAATAGTGATAATGTCAAATTCAACCTGAGCCCTGTGATCCTGGAAAAGAGCGAAGGTTGAGAAATCTTCCCCAACTTTCATCTTTCAGAAAATAGTTTACTGCAAAAAACCACCCTGCCCTGTACACTCAGCAAAGGGCAGACAAAGATCCTCAAAATTCTCTTTCTTTGCCTTATAAATAATTATGTGAAATGCTTATCCCCGCTAATCAATCAGAACAAAATGCTTGTTAATCAAACTCTGGCTACCTTTCTGCCCTTGCTCCAGGCCCCTGAACGCTGGCCACCCTCCAGCAGCCTACAACTGTCCTGAGAATAGGCTGGCTTCAGCGGGGGGAAAGCATTCTCGGATCTACTGCTCCTTACGCCATCCGTCACCCATCCTGGTCTCCTGCACCTCACTCTTTCTGGCCTTGTTTACTCCTCTCTAGAAAAGAAAATCCCTTTTTTGATGAACTCTTGAGATGCTTCCAGATCTATAGTGTCTCCCTATTCCAAGAGTTCTTTCCCTCCCCCAACTTTGCAATAGTCATTTCTGAGTAAGAGTCCTTCTTTACTAAGTCTGGATTTTTTTTTGAGTTTTGTTGAAAATAGTAATTTGAGGGGTGCCTGGGTGGCTCAGTCCATTGAGCATCCGACTTTGGCTCAGGTCATGACTCACAGTTCACGTGTTTGAGCCTCACATCCAGCTCTGTGTTGACAGCTTGGAGCCTGGAACCTGCTTTAGATTCTGTCTCCCTCTGTCTCTGGCCCTCCCTAGCTTGCGCTCTCTCTCCCTCTCTCTCTCAAAAATAAAAATATTTAAAAAATTAAAACAAAAACAGTAATTTGCCATGTAGAGTACACACACTTTGTAATACATACATTGTACATTATATATATACACATATGTATACTCCCATAAGTTTCATGATAACCACATAAGAGCAATACTCTTTTTTTTTTATTTTTTAAATTTCTTTAAATGTTTATTTATTTTTTAGAGAGGGAGAGCACGAGCAGTGGAGGGGCAGAGAGAGAGAGGGGGGACAGAGGATCTTAAGCAGGCTCTGTACTCACAGCGGAGAGCCCGATGTGGGGCTCGAACCCACGAACAGTGAGATCATGCTCTGAGCCAAAGTCGGACCCTAACCGCAGTGAGATCACTACAAGAACCAAAGTCAAATGCTTAACTGACTGAGCCACTCAGGTGCCCCAAGGACAATACTCTTTTATTATCAGCTTCAATTTGCTAGTGAGGAAACAGAATCTCAAGAAATGACTCGTTGATAAGTGAAGTGAGGATCCGAAACCAGACTTTGTCCTTGAGTGCAGGGTTACTCTTGCTACTGATTCACTAATCTTTTTGGAAGTGGACCCGGTATGAATAAATGCCCTGCACAGAAGCATGGAGAATTTTCCTCTGGGCTTTCTGGTCTTTTACATTGACTAGATGTGATTACTCACTTGCATTATGATGGTCCCTGTATGTTTCTCCACATGGCTGTTTGGTCGTTAAGAACATTCTGCCTATTAAGATGAGAGGCATTCTCACATGAAACATTCTGCACAGAGAACTGCATCCAGGAACCTATACACGCCACTGGACACTGTCGGATGTGTTTCCGAAGTCATATTTTGCCTGGTTCCAAATGAATTTGGGTTGAACTTTGTTACTTCATTTAATCGCTCAACCATTTAATAAGGTGGGTAATGATCTTCATTATCCAGATGAGAAAATTAGGGTTAATCCTTTGGTCATTCCAATAATGATAGTTACTAGATATCGAAGACAAAAAGAACATTGTGAGTTAAGTACTATTATCCTCATTTTTTGAGGAGGAAATTAGAGAAATAAAACAATGGAAATAATTTGCCCAACACACTGCAGAGCTTAGTCTTTACCAGACTCTTCTGAGGTCTCTATTCTTTTCCTCCACCTCCTGCTTCTCCTTCTTTTATCATGTCTTTTGTCTGATCAAAATTTTTATTTTAAAGATACCGAGAGTAAGGCTTGGTAAGGCTTGGTAAGAAATACGACCCTGCTGCTGCCAACTCCCACTAAGAACCTCTTTAGCTATGAAATACTGGATCTTGGGGTGTCTGGGTGGCTTAGTGAGTTAAGCATCTGACTTTGGCTCAGGTCATTATCTCACAGACCGTGAGTTCTAGCCCCACATCAGGCTCTATGTTGACAGCCTGGAGCATGCTTCGGATTTTGCATCTCCCCTCACTCCTCTCTGCTTCTCCCCTGCTTGTGCTCTCTCTCTCTTAAAAATAATAAACATTAAAAAAGCTTAAAAAAAAAAGACTGACTCTTTACCTTCAGAATGCTAAATAGCATGCATCTAGTACTCCTACATTTTTCAAGGTTGGGTGTTTCTTAAATTTCCTTAATTTAAACAGTTTGAGTCTCCATTATAGAAGAGAAGGATTTCTCTCTCTTTTCCCAGTCTCAATGCTCCCACCCACACACCCACCGCACACACATGGTTCCTGCCCCACTCAGCCTGTCATTTCCCTGATGTAATCAGATCATAATTTCGGTTAGATCTGCATTCAATATTTATCTTATCATGAATATATAAGTACTATTCACAGGCAAGTCTTAGGCATGTGATGATTATTTCCTTGTTCCTGCAGAATTTTCCTCCTGGTGTTAAAAATCATTTTGATTTTCTTTTGTCCATTTGTTCCATTTTCTATGTGTATGTCACCAAGTCCCAAACTCTCCCCAGACTAAGCCATCACCTCTCAATCATCTCAAATGCTGAAACTCTTCAGGTATTTTTTCTATCTCATTTTCTTGGAGAGACTGTTCCTGGAGCTCTTGGCTGGGCCAGGCTGGACTGGGTGCTCCCCAGACCTGATTGTGAAGCTGTTGCTTTGGGACCTCCCTTCACTAGCTAACTGGGGGCTTGCCTTCCCTCTTGTAGAGGGTCCTCCTCTTCCTGGGTGCTGAGTCTTCTTTCTTGGTTTAACTCCTCAGTTTTCGGTGGATCATATACTTCACAGTAGCATCCTGAGACGGAGTGCATGGCAAAGTTTGGAGACTTATCTGACAATGTCATCATTCTATGCTCACAGGATTGAGAGTTTAGGTGAACAGAAGAACATTCTAGGCTGTAAGTAGTTGACTTCTCCATTGTCCTCCAGCTTCCAGTGTTACTGTCAGCAAGCCTACTGCCCTCCTGATTCCTTCACATCAAACTTCCTTATTCTCTCTGGCTCATGGAAGATGCTCTCTTTGTCCCTACTAAGCTGAAAGGTGTACCTCTCTATGTTTTGCATGTTTGTTTTCTTCATTGTTCGTTCTGGATATTCACTGGGCTCTTCTTTCATCCTGGAAACTCATATCTTAAGGACCAGGGACATTTTTATGAATTCTACTTTTGATTATTTTTAGCCTCCATCTTCTGTACTCTTTGTTTTTGGAATTCCTATAGTTCAGATGTTAGTTATCTTGAAAGCATCTTCCAATTTTCTTTCTTTCCTCTCTCCTAACTTTTCCCTCTACTAATTTTTCAATCATCTATTGATTTAAAAATTTTTTTCCTCTCATCTTTAATTTCTAAGGGCACTTTTTTGTTCCCTGAGAATTTCTTTTTTTTTTAAATATAGTATTCCTTTCTTAATGTTTATTTATTTTTGAAAGAGAGAGAGCACAAGCAGGGGAAGGACAGAGAGAGAGGGAGACACAGAATCCGAAGACAGGCTCCAGGCTCTGAGCTGGCTGTCAGCACAGAGCCTGAGGCAGGGCTCGAACCACGAACCGTGAGATCATGACCTGAGCTGAAATTGCTTAACCTACTGAGCCACCCAGGGGCCCCTACAATATCCCATTCTTATCCTTTAGATTCAATATCACCTCTTTCCTAAATATATGAATCCCCTTTCCCCTGCATATTCTCTATTTTCTCTGAGATGTTTTTTGTCTTTTATTTGTTTGTTTGGGCTTTTGCTTTTCATGTTAGAAGCTTTCTTCAAATATCTAGTGCTTCGTGGCTTGCTGCTTATGACAGAGTGCCAAACAGGTGTAGAATGGTGCTTCTCCATGTGTGGACATGGCTCATCACTGCAGATTTCACTGTATGCTTTTTTCTTTTTCAGTTTCTTTCAGTTTTCATTTTAATGGAGTTCCAGAAGCTGGCTGGCCATTCCCTTGGGAAACTCTTGATGTCATTTGATAAAGTTTCCCAGAGAAACTTTATCTGGTCGCCCACATGGAGAGTAGAAGCCTGGCTTTCACCATTCAGGGGAAGGAGGGCGGTGGTCTCAACGTTCAGTGTGTCAGCTTGCACTTAATTCCCCTGTTTTCATGTGCCTCTGTGCATGATTCCCACCCCCCTCCCAGCCTAGAAGCAATATGTTTTATCTCCCCTAGAGAAGGAGATCTTTCCCGAAGAGAGGTCTGGTTTTTGCTAGAGATGGGAGCAAGAAATAGGGGGAAGGGTCTGGGGCTTACCTGCTTTCAAGCAAACTTTCATCCAGCCTTCTTTTTTTTTAATTTTTTTAAGTAATCTCTACAGCCAGCGTGCATCTCGAACTTATAACTCTGAGATCAAGAGTCATATGTTCTACAGACCGAGCCAGCCAGGCACCCCTCAACCAATTTTCTTGTCACTTCTTGCTTTGTCCTTCCCCTTCCAGAAGTATGTTAGATCGCTAATTCCTGAGTTCCTGGGGGTTCAGATACATAACGTGGGGTGTCTGTGTTTGAGTTGGGATTTAACTTTCCCAGACCTGCTTAGACTGTTTCTACTTGCTGGTATCATGTGTATGAAACTTGCTTTCTCGCCTCCAGAACTGTGTTGGTGTTGTCTCCTTTTCCATGTTTTTGTGAGTTTATGCTTTTTTCCTTTTTTAGTTTCCCTTTAGTTTTCATTTTAATGGAACTCCAGGAGGAGTGATGTTCAAGAGTGCGCTGAATCTATTATTTCTAACTGCAAGTTCAAGCCAGTGCTTGAATATAAACTCCACTGTTCACCTGCGAAGAAACACCCCCCCCCCGAATCAATTAATTATAACAATTGTTAAGCTTTTATGATGTGTCAGATACCAGTTTAAGCCTGTGGACATTAACCATGCACTAGTTGGGGTCACTATGAAAGCATGGTGGCCCTCTAATTCTGGCTTCGTCTCCAGTAGCTGTATAACTCTGCCTCAGTGCCCACATCTGTAAAATGTAGCAGCTAAATAGTCCTTATCTGCCCTTCAGGGTTATTGTACGGATTATACAATACATGCACAGCTCCCAGTATAGTGTCCAGCAAATAGCAAACGTTCAGAAACACGAAAACACACTAGGATGGTGAGAACAGAAGAATCCTCCCCACAAGAAATCACGTGTGCATATGCGTGTATGAGAAAGTGTGTCAGAGGTGTGACTGGCAACCCTCTCTGGAGACAGACCTGGGGTGGGAGAGGAAGCTGATATTCTGAGACCCCAGGAACTACCCTGAGATGCCCAAGTCTGTGCATGTGTCCCCTGTCCCTGTGTTCTGACATTCCTCTGTGTGTCTCTCTGTCTTCCTTTCTTCTTAATTATACTTTCCTGTGTTTCGATCCCTGTGCTAATATCTTTCTGTCTCTAGATGTACTTGCTAATTAAACTAGCATGGATGTCTTCTAAAGAAACCTAGCTCAGGGGCACCTGGGTGGCTCAGTGGGTTAAGTGTCCGATTCTTGGTTTTGGCTCAGGTCATGATCTCATGATTTGTGAGTTTGAGCTCCACATAAGGCTCTTCACTGATGGAGTGGAGCCTACTCAGAATTCACTCTCTTCCTCTCTCTCTCTGCCCTTCCCCACTCACACTCTCTATCTCTCTCAAAATAAATAAATATAAACTTTTTTAAAAAAGCGAGTTTCCTTTGCAAACTAGGAAACTGAGGCACAAAGAGGCGCCATGCCCCAAATCACAGGGCTGCAACCAGGACTCAGAGCAGTGGACCTGACCCAGGGTCCCTGCTCTTCACCCACTTGGCCTCGTCCTCCAGTGTCTCACTTGTCTGTTTTTTGGATCATTCTCTCCTCCACCAATAAACCTACTGTTTTTTTTTCATTCACATTAGATTTTTTCTCCTCCATGAGCCCTTCTCATGCACAAACCTCCTGGCTCATCACTCTGCCATTTTTCTTGCTCCCAATGGCGTTTTCAAACAAGTTGGGCTCAGAGAAGACTAATGTGTGGATTTGGAGCCTGACAGGGCTGGAGGAAGTCTTCCTCAGGGGACAGTTTGGTGACTGCTGTCACACAGAGGGGACAATCAGGAAGACTTGTCCCAGGTCCCATGTGGGTACATGGCAGAGCCCCGCTCTCCTACTGTTTCCCCATCCTGCTTCCACCATGACCATGACCCGGGATCTCAAAATCCTCCCATTTATCCTAAGGTGGACTAACTGCAGAGCTGATGACTTGGCCATGTCAGCCATAATCAGGTTCAGGGTCTGCTTGTCCTCCTCTTATCTTGGGGCACCTGGGTGGCTCAGTCAGTTAAGCGTCCAATCCTTGATTTTGCCTCAGGACGTGCGTGATCTCATGGTTTGCAAAATCAAGCCCCACATGGGGGTCTGCACTGAGTGTGAAGCCTGCTTAGGAAAATCTCTCTCTTTCTCCCTCACTCTCTGCCTCTCCCCCACTCATGAGCGCTTTCAAAAATAAATAATTAAAAACTAAAAAAAAAAAAAAAACCAATGCATGTTCTTATGATCTTGTATCCCACTGCCTGGCAACGAAGGAAACTGATCACTTCTATGGGGAGAGCTCTTGTGCTGTTTACTCCCCTCCTCTCTTGGAATAACTGGTCTACAGGATCGTGGTAAACCAGGATTCCTGCTTTATCTATCATTACATGCCTTCTCCTCATTTAAATTTGCTGGTGGTCTTTCCTCCCCAGCTGCTTCCTTGTCCCTTAGCAGATTCCATGATTCCTCTTTGTTGACTGTAGGAATGATGTGCAGAGACCCAGGTAGGGGTACGATGTTCATCTGCACTACACACTGAACTTTGCATATATTACCTCATTTCTTCCTCGCTCCAACCTCCATTTTACATTGTGGGAAACCAAAGCCCTCAAAGGTTTACTAAGAAACTTGCCATAATGCTGTAAGGTCACCCAGCATGAAAATGCTGGAACCAGAATTACCCTCACGTCTGATTTCAGAGCAAGGGAGACTGGATAAAGAGATAGCATTTTGGCAGTGATTCGGAGGGAAGCTTATGATGAGGCGACTCAGAAGAACCTAGAAAAAGTGAAATAGTGGAGAGGTAGTGGGAACACAACCACATAAGGCTGGCTGGCTGGATGTCGTAATCTGAGCACCTTGAATTGTAAAAACATGGCAGTGGGGGAGGAGGAGGGGAAATCGGGAATCTCAGGCATTTGGGATTAGTGCCAGGAGTTTCTACTCCCGCAATTACCCAAGCATCTGATGCCCATCAGAGCCCCCAAATTTCTGGCCAACCCCAAGATGCTGGGCAGAGGCTCTGGGGCTATCAGGAGTCAGCACAGGCATGCTCTGGCTCTGAGGGTTTCGCGTCAGCGGAACCAGGAGCTAGGAAGGGAACGTGTTGGACTACCAGTGCTCCCCACACGGGGCAGGGTCCTCCTGGAGCAAACAGCTTTGGTTCCACAAGGCAGTTGTTCCAAAGGCTGAGTTGTTCTCTTTCCTATCCTCTGGGACTCCAGGACCAGGACAAGGGAAAGGGGGCATTCAGTCAGGAACCTGGTTTATATTTCAGATGGAGACTCTAATTGAGTTGGACCTGGGCCTCTTCATTTCTCATTACCACCCGGAGCCACTGAATGCCTTTAATGTTCCCGGAGAGCCAGAGCTTTCTCTCCAGCAAGGCTCCCGTTAACCCATTCCTGGCCCTCACATGTATGTGTCTCATGCCTGTTGCATGCTTGTGGGCTAGGAGGTGGGAGGAAGCAGTTCTCAGCGTCAACCAGATGCAGAAAGAGTGGCCACCACTCCATTCCTCTGCTTCGGGCTTGTACTTCTTCCTCTTGGACATCATCTGGCCTGGATGTCCCTTGTATCCCCACCACTTTCCTGTCCCTGCAGCTAGGTTCACAGATACTTAAAGTCCATCTACCGGGCAAGTTGATGATCAGGATTCTAAATACCACTTACTTTCCTGCATGTGACCTTGTACCAGTCATGAAGTTTCTTTGTATGATGTATTCCTGGGCCCCTTCCTTTCCATTTATATTCATTATATAATGTTTATTTTTTTAAATGTTTATTTACCTTTGAAAGAGAGAGAGAGACACAGTGTGAGCAAGGTAGGGGCAGAGAGAGAGAGGGAGACACAGAATCAGAAGCAGGCTCCAGGCTCTGAGCTGTCAGCACAGCACGGAAGCTGAACTCAGACCACAAGATCAAGTTGGACGCCTAACCAACTGAGCCACCCAGGCACCCTATATTCATTTTTTTTTTAGCACAAAAGCAGTATATGCCTTTGGTAAAAATGTTTTTTAATATGTCTATATAGAGAGGTCAACCTGTCAAATTGTTAATACAATATGGTGTATAGTCTTTGCAACTTTTTAAAAGTGAATTTTATTTATTTATTTATTTATTTATTTATTTATTTATTTTTTGAGAGACAGAGAGAGCGCAAGCAAGGGAGGGTCATAGAAAGAGGGAGATACACAGTCTGAAGCAGTCTCCAGGCTCTGAGCTAGCTGTCAGCACAGAGCCCAACATAGGGCTCGAACCCACGAACTGTGAGATCATGACCTGAGCCGAAGCTGGACGCTTAACCAACTGAGCCACCCAGGTGCCTCTAGAAGTGAATTTTAAATATATAATACAAAAGATATTGTTTTGGTTTGTTTTACATAAATGAGATACTACTTTACAGACTGTTCTGAAACATGCTTTTTTTTTTACTTAATATAGTATGAATATTTTCCATCTAGAGATATCTTTTAGAGAACTATTTATCGTTCTACTTCAATTAAAAAAATTTTTTTTAATGTTTATTTATTTTTGAGACACACAAAGCACGAGCGGGAGGAGGGGCAGAGACAGAGGGAGGCACAGAATCTAAAGCAGGCTCCAGGCTCTGAGCTGTCAGCACAGAGCTTGATGTGGGGCTCGAACTCATGAACTGTGAGATCGTGACCAGAGCTGAAGTCGGACGCTTAACTGACTGAGCCACCCAAGTGCCCCTACTTCAATCTTTTAACAGCTACATAGGATTTCATAAGCGGCACTGTAATTTATTCACCTGTTTCCCTATTAATAAATGCACAGCTTGTTTCTGAACTTTCATTACTATGAGCAATGCTCTAATGAACTTGCTTTGCAGTAGACTCAGCTTGGACGACTGCCACACAGTGACAATGTCTGTGATGTTCCTTTGTCTGGGGAACTGTTCCCTCCTTCTGTCCCCTTTTACCGGTAGTCAGAATATGTGCTGGGTCATCCTGTTTCCAGGGCCACCCTGATCAGTCCTAGGGAGGTGAGCTCCCCTCGAGCTGGACCGAGGCAGAATCCTTTCCCAGAATCCCTCCTATTTTGTTACTGCTTAGGAAACTGGGCTGGCAGAAACCAAGTTGCCAGAGAGCCTGTGTCACCCACAGAACAGCAGTGGTAAGAGAGACTTTCTTTCTTTCTGACCAAATATCCACATCATTTCTAAGGTCCTCGAGTTCCTACCACTCTATGACTCCGGGAGAGTGATTACGGAGGGGACGCCAAGTCTCCCTCAAGCTTGATTTCTGCTTCATCAAAATCTTTTTCCTGTGAAGCCTCACTGGGGGCTTCTGAACCCTCAGAAGAGGAGAGATCTCACTGGGAAAGTCCTCTCCTCTGTCCTTTTAGTGGCTTTTCTCACATAGAGATTTTCTAGTATCTCCTCACTGAGAGCATCTACCTTCTCTGAGAAGCACCATTTGTAAGCTGTTATCAGTGATTTATATCTCCATGTGGCTTTCTAGGTCTTTCCATGAGGCAGGGGAGATAAAGCAGGAGAGCACTGGACCTAGTCAAGTTGTTAACAAACATTTATTGAACACCTACCATGCTCCAGACATAGGGATAGCAAGTTCCCGCGTCCCTGGTCCCCACATCATGAGGACCTGGCTCCCTGCCGTCCTCTTCACCTCTACCCCTGCCACTGTCCACGGCGACTGTAAAATGGCACGTGAGCGGTCCATCCAGCATCCCTAAACTTCTTGCCTCCAAATGCCTCCACCTCCTCCCTTCCTTCCTTTTGTTTCTGTGTAAAATTGGGATAAGAGCGCCTACTTCACAGGATTCTTCTAAGGATCCAATGATTTATCGAGTGTAATGTGCTTCATAAACACTAAAGCACTGCTGCTCATAACACGCAGGACAAGAGAAAGTGCAGGAAGCGTAGAGGAGGCAGGAGGGGAGGGCACTGTGGATAATTGGGACGCAGAGAAGGGCAGGCCCGGAGGACCCCACACTGACAGAACTGGCCAGCGGGAACAGATGAAGGGCTGGGGAGGGGAGGAGGAGAACTTTGGAATGCACAAGGTATCCAACCCTCAACCCAGGACTCAGACCCCCCAACCCCAACATTATTCATCTCCCTGGAGGGGGTGACCTGTTCCGAGTGGTGTCTGCCGGAGGCCTGGCAGTCTCTCCCGTGGGGCATCTGTCTGTCTATGCATTCACATCTCCCAGCCCTAAGGAACAGGCAGGAGCCTTGGCAGGAGCTGCCTTCTCTCCCCTGCCTATCTCTCAGACTTCCGAGATGGACAGAGATGGCCAAGGAGAAACTGGTACCTGGGGACCCTGCTGGGGTTGGCGGGGGGGTGGATTTAGACCCTCCACTCCCCACCCCACCAGCTCCTCAAGGGCCACAGCTGGTCAGTCAGGGCCAGGGAGCCTGGAGGATTCGAGGCTCCCCCGAGGCGGGGCCGGGATATCAAAGCTGGAAACGCAGGGGCATGTCAGCCCGGCTTTGTGAGTCCGGCTCCCATCAAGGCATGAAAGCCTCGCTGTACAAACTGCATTTGCTGCGCTCCCAACCTGCATTCCCGATTGGTCACGGCCTGGTCCCAGCTGCATTCCTGGGCTGGAGGAGGCAGAGGGGCCTGGCCCCTTTGTTCTTCCCAAATCAGAGCTCAGAACCATGACAGGCTGATCACATTACCCAGTGGAGGTCAGCCCGGCAGGCATGACCCCCGCCCGGACCGCCCCTGCCTCCCATAGCTCCTTACCTGTACCTTTGGAACCTGCTGCAGCGGGTCTTAGTTGAGGAAGGAAAAATTCCCAAACCACAGCTCTGTTGCTCCTTCTAAGGCCAGATGTGTGAAGTAGTGCTCAGACTCTCATTCCAGGGCCTGTCTGATTTTGGGCCATCTCCAAGGGCTTGCAGCTGCTCTGAGGTGGGCCCAACTGCCCTGTTTGTGGTTGCGTCCCTCAGAACCCACACGACATGAAACCAGGTGGCATTTGAGACTGGGTTCAGTAGTCGAGCAAGCCCAGTTTTCATAGGTAAGATGCTTTTGTGTCATAAGCCCCGTCAACCACTGTCCACTTCACCTGGCAGTGACATCTTGCCACCCTGCTCCTTTCCTACGCCTCGTCTACAAGAACACAAGCTTTGACCTCTCCTGGCTTGCATCCTGATTGTGCCACTTATTTGTTGTGTGTCCACTTAACGTCTCTGGGCCTCAGTTTCCTCATTTGTAACATGAGGGTAAGTTTGCAGATTTCAAAAGATAGGGTCACGTTTCTGGCATGTTGGAGATACTGCCAAATGTTGCTTTTCCTGCTCTATTTTCTTCCCCCTGGAATGAATGGCCTTAAGTGCAGTCTTCATGAGATAGTGAACACCCTTTCCTCCTTACTCGAAGTTCTTGAAGTCCCAAGAGTGAGGACTGAGCTCTCCGGAGACAGATATATATAAATTACTTGTGTTGCTGTGGATAGTTTTATATGTCAGTCTTTGTCTAGCCAAAGAGGTTGTTGGAGTGCCACGAAAGCCTTTCACTTTGGTTATTCGTTCAACAAAGGTGTATTGAGGAGGGCTGCCCAGGCCACTGGGGAGCTAGCAGTGGAGAAAGCAGTCAAGGTTCCCACTGTCCTGAAGCCCCCCATGGGACAGACAGACAGGCCCTAATCCATCCTGCATGGAGTTCCAGTGACTACTCCACTCGCAATGGCCATTGTGATGAAAAAGTCTAGGCCAGCAGGAAACTGTGATGGGTGGGGGTGGAGGTGGGGCCCTGAGAGGGCTCCTCTGAGTAAATGAGCTTTAAGCTGAGATCTGAAATACGACAGGGAACAAACGGGAGGAAGAAAATAGTTGGGGCCCAGAGCAGAAGTGCAGCTGCAAGAGGGATGGGCATAAGGCCCTCGATCGTCTTCCGAGTGAAATAAGGAGACAGTGTGAGGCTGAGAGCAGAGGGCAGTGAACCCTAGTGTGAATGGGCGGAGAAAAGAAAGAAGGAAGAGGGGTGGCCAGGAATGGCGGTTGTAGGGTCTGCCAGGCTGTTGGAACAGCAGTCCAGCCTGGAGGAGGTACAATACCTTTTTTAATTAATTTATTTATTTTCATCTTCATGGTTATCTTAGTTTTACAAATGGGGAAATTGAGGCCCAGAGAAGTTAAGTAAGTCTTCCAAAGTCACCCAGCGGGTAAGCAGCAGAGCCAGGGTTCAAAGCAGGCAGGTGAAATATCCAAGCCTGTGCTCCTGTAAGGAAGCCAGGGACAGGAAAGGGGTGGGTAAGACATCACTCCAACTCTTAGTGGGCAGTGGTTTAAGAGGTATAGATTAGTAGGTTGGGCATCATAGGGGCAGCAGAGACAGAGAGAGGAAGGCAGGCCCATAGGGAGTGCTCCACAAATGCCATGTGTCATTGGGGTCTGGCTGGCAGGGAGGACCACACGTTGGCCTGGCCTGAGTTATCCTACACACACGAAGACTCTTAGAGCAGCCCACGCATCACTACCAATGGGGCATTTTCAGAGCGTTTCAGCACCAAGACTCCTTTTATGCTCACTCTCAGCCCATCAATTGCTTTTAAGGATTTTTGTTTACGAAAGAAATCGAATTCATTAAATTACTAATTAACATGTTGCCTTGTGTTTTACTAATCAAGGCCTAACTGGGAATCCAAGCTTCTGATCACAGGAGATAGTGGCTTTTGTCACAATGAGATGATTTCATTCCAGCCAAAATGAGGAAATGTGATGTTTTCATCAGTCTGAGCCACCTTTTTTAATTTGTCTTCTCAATGAACTTCACTGAACACATACAAAGAAACTACAGCCACTGTCCTGGAGAAGATTTAAGTCTTGTAGCAGATGCAGACAAGGAAGCAGTCCGTAAGTACAATAGGCTGTGATAACATCATGTTGTGGGTAAGGCCAAGGTGGGATGGGACGTCCAGGAGACACGGAATACAGCCTTTGGAGGGATTATGGGCCAAATGTCTGTGCTCCCCAGGTGTGTATGCTGAAGCCCTAATCCCCAGTGTGATGGCATTGGAAGTGGGCCTTTGGGAGGTAATGCGGTTAGATGACGTCATGAGGGTGGACCCGTCATGGTGGGATTGGTGCCCTTCAATTTTTTTTTTAATGCTTATTTATTTTTGAGAGAGAGAGAGGCAGAATGTGAGCAGGGGAGGGACAGAGAGAGAGGACACAGAATCTAAAGCAGGCTCTAGGGTCTGAGCTGTCAGCACAGAGCCTGACGCAGGCTTAAACCCATGGACCGTGAGATCATAACCTGAGATGAAGTCGGATGCTTAACTGACTGAGCCTCCCAGGTGCCACTGGATTAGTGCCCTTAGAGGAAGAGACACTAGACCCTCTGGCCCTCTCTCCATGCACATGCACTGAGGAAAGTCCATGAGAGGACATAGTGGAAAGGTGGCAGTCCACAAGCCAGGAGGAAAGTCCTCACCAGGAAATGCATTGGCTGGTACCTTGATTTTGAACTTCCAGCCTCTATGAGAAATAAATTTCTATTGACTGAGCCACCCAGTCTATGGTATTTTATTACAGAAGCCAGAACAGACTAATGCAGGAGATGTGGTAGATGTTCTCCTTCTGTCCTGCCAGGTCTACTCTACCTGTATCACCTTGCTCTGTCCCCAAGGCCTAACTCAGAGGACTAGATCAGTGGGGTTGCCCTGCCCTTGAACTTCCAGCTGGGTTTCACCAAAGGGAGGCCCTGGCCCTAGGAAGGTGAGGTCAGCTCCCTCCTAGATCGGCCTCCATGGATGGGCTGAGGCTGCCATCCTCTCCTGAAGGCCCCAGTGCCCGCCAGGTAGCCCTTCCTTATGGCTTACAGGGCTCCAGTAACTGCCCAGGGAGAATGACCCTTGGGATGCCATTGCTAGCTCTCTCACCACCTCTAGTTAATGTCCCCTAATCCCACCAATGGCCTTGTTGAATATCCTTCTTAATTCTCCTCCACTTCTGGGTTTGAATGAGCCATTTTTCCCACCCAGTGCCTGACTCATACAAAAAGTCAAGGAAAGCTTCCTAAGGGGGGAGATCTAGGTTGACATCTGAAGGATGCGTAGGAGTTAGCCTTCTTGCAGAAAATACATGATTTCTATGAGGTTTTTAATAAACACTAGAATAGCTCCCAACCTCTGTTACTAATTCCAGGGACACTTGGGTACTTAGTGTGTCCAGGTTGGGACTCAAGCCCCAAGCTCTTTAAAGACTCACAGATCCAGGGGCTCCTGGATGGCTCAGTCAGTTAGCATGATCTCATGGTTTGTGAGTTCAAGCCTCACATTGGGCTTCATGCTGACCGTGCAGGCCCTGCTTGGGATTTTCTCTCTCCCTCTCTCTCTGCCCCTCCCCCACTCACTCTCTCTGTCTCTTTCTCAAAAATAAATAAACTTAAAAAGAAATTTTTAAAGGCTCACAGATCCAAATTCAGGATCTAGGCATTCTCCTCTCAGCCACACCTTAAGGCTGGAAGAGAGAAAATTGGGGGCCGTACCCACCATAGGTGGACTCTCACTTTTCCTGAAGGCTCCTCTGGGATATGAGTGGGGCCTCTACCACCCCCACCCCCGTCCCTAATTCAGCTCCCATCCTCTCAGAGAGTTGGCCCTGGTGGGAGGCTGGTGGAAATGATACCTTGGGAAGAAACAGCCCATCCGTCCCCTGTCCCCTCCCATTGTCTGTCAGGCTGAGGGGACAGCTGTCTGAAGGATCAGGTTTCAGGAAAAACTGGCCCAGTTCCTCCTACATGGCAATCCTGGGCATTGGGACGCCTACCAAGGACCCACCCCCATCCCCCTCTGTAATGGGGAAGAGCTGAGCCAGGTTGTGTGTCTGTCCAGCTCTTCCCTCCCACCCGCCTGAGGCTCATTTCTCTCCCACTCCCAGTTACCTCCAATTAGATAATCCACATTCAGGCTTTTCTGAATCCGGTCTTCCCACTGGCCTGCTCCAGCACCTGTCCATTCCCTCCCTCTCCTTAGCCGCTCTGGGCTTCACTCAGTATGCCTCGGTGGAGACCACCCTGTGCTTGGTCGTGCCTATGGGCTTTGCTGGGTCCCATCCCCCTTCCTCTTTCTGATTCCTGCCACCCTTGGAGGCTAGCCTGTGTCCCCTGCCTCGTGGAGGTCATGGCCTCCAACACCATCGGCCGCCATTATTCCACCCCTAGATGAGCAGCGAATGCTACCATGTACCACTCATTGGATAATCACATCAGCTACTATCTTTTTCTGTGTCAGGCACTTAGTGGTGAGCCAGTCTTCACAATAACCCCATCAGGCTGGTCTGATCATTATCATGTTACTGTTGAGGTAACTGAGACCTCAGGAACTTTCTAGGCTGGCAAGTGGTAGTGAGCAGACTCAAACCCAGGTTCTTCCATCATAAAGCCCTGGTTCCTACTGCTGCTTCCTGTTACGTCTCCCCAGAAGAGTGTACGTTCTTTGTGGGTAGAGACCTTATAACGCAGCATTCCTGTATTCCACACACTGTGGGGCAGCACAAAGTGTCCCCCCTCAGAGCAGCTGTGGTTGTCATTGAAAGTTCAGCCAGATCATGCCGGTGCTCTGCTCAGAACCTCCAATTGTCTTCCCTTCTCACTCAGGATACAAGCCAGCACCTCTGATAGCCTACAGGGCCTATGTGATCTCACACACACACACACACACACACACACACACACACACACACTCTCCACCAATTACCTACTCTGCTCAAATCACACTGACTCCTCAATGTTCCAAATGTGGCCCAGAGTCCCTGCATGAGTAACAGGCAAAGCCAGCCCCCAGGACGCCATGCTCACAGGTCAGCATTCTGTCCACCGTATGAGGCCACCTCCCAACGGCTCTGTCCCAGCCCTGCCAGAGACAAGGCAGCAACATCCTTTCCATTGCGGCTCTGGTCCCAGCTGCACACTCCAGGGCTTGAACACCCTTGCCCACACCTGCTAATGGAGCTTTCAGAGCTTGCAGTCTGATTCCTCCCTCCTCTTATACTGTGTTCCTCCCCACTGGTCCCCCAACCCCGGAGGGCCCTGTCCTCCAGCTGCGCGTCCACCTCACTGTGCACCAGGATCCTCCTCACCTGGCTTTGCCTGTGCTGTCCCCTCGGCCCAAAAGGCCCTCCCTGTTTTTGCCTATCCATGTCACAAAGTCTTCTCGAAATCGCACCTCATTTGGAGCTTCGCCAATCTCCCCCATCTCTCTTTATTCTAAGAGCAAATTCCTTCTCCCTCTGCTGTTTGCCAAGACATGCCAGTTACCTGTCTCCCCCACCAACACCACGTGGCACTTTTCTCAGCCAGACTTTTCCTTACCAGCCACGACTCACGTGGATGTCCGTCTCCACCTTCACACTGGAGACCTGGCCGGGCAGAGGGAGGCCCTGGTACACGCGTGCCACATGGGGGCCGGCGCCCAACCAACCCATACAAGTGGATTTGAAAGAATTACGTTCTCGGAGAGGAAACAGGTTGAGAAGAGAGACGAGCTGGCCCTGGTCTTGAGGCCAAGTCCACAGCAGGTGTAACCTCACTAGGCTGCACAGAGGACCCCTGCGCAGTTGTAAATCTCGGAGAGACAACAAATACATTCTTAGTGTAAGTGTGGTAGGCAGAATTTAAGATGCCTCCACGACTCTCGTCTCCCAGTGTCACTCCCTGGACTATGTGATGTCATGTGGCACATGAGCTACTGTCACGATGAGTGTAATCTAATCACAATGAGCCCCTCAAAAGTGAAGTGTTTTCTCCAAGTGGTGGCAGAAGGGAAGTCAGAGATTTGAAGCAGGGGTAGGATTTCATAATCGTGTGTTGGCTTGAAAATGGCAGTGGACACATGACAAGGCATGGAGGTTTCTCTAGGAGCTGAGGGCACCCTCTGGCTGGCAGGCATCAAGGCCATAGGGACGTCAGTCTTATAGTCACAAGGAACTGAATTCAGGCAACAACTCAACTGAGCTGGGAGGCAGATTCATCCTACAGCCTTCGAGAGCACCTTGATTTCGGCCTGGGAGACTCTGGGCAGAGGACCCGGATAAGCCACGCTGTGTGTCAGCTTCTGACTCACAGAACTGTGAGCTAATGGGTTTGTGTCCAATTGCTACCTTTGTGGTAATTTGTTACATAACAGTAGAAAAATAGTATAAGCATGTCCCAAATATTGCATGGGACATACTTATACTAAAAAAAAAAAAAAAACTTCATTATTTTTCTGTAAATCAAATTTAAGTGGCTCTTTAGTATTTTTATTTGCAAAATCCAACAACCCTAAATCCCAGTAGGTCACAGGACAGACCCAGTTTAGAGCTGGGCTTTGGAGACAGGAGAGACTTCCCCAGCAGGAGCACAATTCCACAAACTGGAAATGGTCTGCACGCTCTCTACCACCAAAACAAAAAGAGAAGGTTTGCAGGGGGCCTGCTCAACACCCTGCACACAGGGTAACAACTTGCCTCTAAAGCAAAGGTTCTTTTTTTTTTTTTAATGTTTATTTATTTGAGAGAGAGCGTGAGAGTATGTGAGTGCAAGCAGGGGAGGGGCAGAGCGAGGGGGAGAGAGAGAATCCCAGAGCCCAATGCAGGGCTCGATTCTGCGAACCTGAGATCATGACCTGAGCTGAAAGCAAGAGTCACACACTTGACTGAATCACCTAGGCAGCCCTAAAAGAAAGGTTCTTAATCTGGAGTCTAGACCCCTGGGGCATCCACAGATAGAATTCTAAGAGTCTGGGAACAATGATGGGGGGAAAAATCACACTTTTATTTTCACTGCCCTCTCATACTTAATATTTCCTTCAATTAAGAATATAGGTATTTGAGAGTATTCTGATTTTGTTACCAATAGAAATCACATTGCAGTTTTTGGTAATATCACAAAATATCATTTGAATTCATCACTATTTTGAAATGATAATAGTTATTCAATATTGGTATTTAATGGGTTAATACAGAAGTACATATATTGCCATATCACACATTAAAAACTTTTTTTAATGTTTATTCTTTTTTGAGCGACAGAGCATGAGTTGAGGAGAGGCAGAGAGAGAGGGAGACACAGAATCTGAAACAGGCTCAAGTCTCTGAACTGACAGCACAGAGCCTGACGTGGGACTCGAACCCGCGAACCGCAAGATCATGACCTGAGCTAAAGTAGGTTGCTTTACCAACTGAGCCACCCAGGTGCCCCATGTCACACATTTTTAATGTTTTGACATCTATGTTTTGATATATATTGTTGCCTTTGTAAATCTAATGTAGTTTTTAAAGAAAAACATAATTCTGAGAGGGTCCTCATACTGCGTCCTTGGATGAAAGAAAAGTCTAGAGCCTGCTAGAAGCAATGGGGCACAAAGGACACGGTATCAGGATATCAGTTAACCTGGCTTCAAACGCCAGCTTTCATGCATCATTGCTGTGAAAACGAGATGATTACTTAACCTTTCTGAGCTTCCATATCCTCCTCTTTAGAACAGAGGATCTGAGAAAATGAAAGAATAGACGTGAACCACCTAGCACAAGCTGGTCCTCAGTAAACGAATGCTCGTTGCTGTTATTAATGATGATTGTGACCAATAACTGTAATCACATCTGTGATTAGAATATAACATAGTATGCTACAATGACTACAATCATTGGTTCCTCCCTTCCCCTGACACCCCCTCCCACCCGTATCTTTGCTTAGTTGTTCTTGGACTCCTGCAGGGACAGTGGTTTCCTGTGACCTCCAAATAGCTTTGCCTCTTGTAGCCTCAGCCCCCGCCCTGGGTCCCACAGACCCTGTGCCTGGCTCAGCCCGTCCACCCATTGCTCTAGCAAATAGGACAAAAATGCACATCCCCTTGGTGGTGGTGGTGGTGACATCCTGCACGTTGCTAATGAGAAGCAAGTGGCCTGCTGTGCTCAGTGCAGAGCCAGGAGGACAGATCCCCACCACAGCCCGAACTCACATTCCTGAGGTGGCCCAGGGTGACACGGCTGGAAAGGTGCAAAGGTACTCTCTGCTTAGACCTTTTTCTGCACACCAAGGTCCTTGCCCGAGGGCATGCTGGAGCAGCCCCCCACCCTGGCACCCTTGCCACAGCCCTTCCTGTTATGGGGCACTGGACCCAGGCTTGGGTGTGGACAGGAGGGCAGCCAAAGCCTGAGTCACTGGGAGGGGACAGTTGAGCCTTGAGATGTGGTCTCCGTGGGGAGGACTGAGGACAGAGAGTGGTGGAAAGCCCCTCCCTCAGGCCTGCATCCCTTCCAGCAGCTCCGTGGGGTGAGCTGGAGCCCTGCTGGGCCTCAGCCCTCATTGCCCTTCTTCTGTCTGCTGTGCTCTGCCTCCCAGGCCCACCGCCTTCTCTGGAAGCACCAGAACACCCTTCTTCACATCTCACTTCTCTCTTACCCGGAATCATTGGTTCAACGGGAAAACAGGCCAGCGAGGGCTGCTGACTCCAGGTAGCAGGGCAGCGTGAGGAGTCAAGTTTATTGCTTTGGGTTTCAGGCAGAGCTGGGTCCCCTGATTCTTTGGGACTCTCTAACTCAGGGGCCCCAAGTTGTCTGTTAGTGAGGTTTTAGTATCTTCTACATCTTTGAGAACTCCCCTTCTCATGTCATCCACAGAGCCCCCCTCAGGCCGACTTACACACGCTCCATAGGGAAGGGGGGGCTTTGGACCTTATGACTTGATTTCCAGCACACCGGCTGGGACCCCACTGAACTGCTCTCACAGCCGCCATCTTGTGCTCCCAGGAGGGACCGGCCATCCCACCTCTCACGCTTGCTCTCAACTCACAATCCTGATGTCTTCTCTTAGCCAATCGCACTAGCCTTTTCCACTGTAGAGCCCGTCAGGGTAGGGCCAGTCCCGACAAAAACAAGAAGCCTATTAGTCTTAGGAGGAGGGTATGGAATTATCCTCTCTTTCCAGGGGAAAAAGAACGTTATCAAATACCTTCCATGAGATCTTAAGCACTGGTCAGGGAACTTTCCAGAGAACATCTTAGTTACTCTTTACAAGAACCTGCAAAATCAACATTTTCTCCACATTTATAGGTCAGAACACTGAGGTTCAGAGAGTTCTCTGTTCTCTAATATGCCCAAGGCTGAGGAGTGGAACTGGACATTAAGCCATGTTCTATAACTCATGCTCTTCCCCAACACTAGCCGTTCTTACGTCTGCCAACCCACTGTCGCCCCTGAGTCTCTGTCCACTTGGTCCTGCCTCAGTTTCCCATTTGGCTTTCCTTCCCCATTGGGACTGGAGGTTATTCTGAATCCCTTCACATATGACTGGAGCCCCAACACACCACCTAATTCTTGGCAGCTCCTTCTCCTGTGACTTCTTTGGGGCCCCAAAGCTCACAGGGCCCCTGCACCCATTTGGCTGACCTCTCAAGCCATGCTACTGCCGTCTTTTCGGACTGTTTTCCTGCTGCTCTGACCTATGCATAGGATCGAACCTCTTTGTAATGACACTGGCCCCAAAGAAGTTGACTTGCTGCACCCTTGTGGATACAGCCTTGGGGTAATAGGGTAGTGCTCTCAGGCCCCACACTGCCTAGCCCAGCCTCTCCCTACTCTACTCTTTCCCTCTCCTCCCCCCACCCCAACCCCAAGCAGTCCCGTGGTGGTGCCAGCTCTGCCCACAGATCTGGCTCCATTACAACCTCTGGGCCCATCTTGCTCAGCGAGCAGGGATCTGACATGATAAGAAACAGCCAAGGACCAATGTGAGGGTTGGGAAGGTGGTCCAGAAAAGTTGTTCCAAAAGGGTGTGGATGCCAGAAGCTTGGTAGAGAGAGGCCTGGCAAGAGGTGTCCAGGCCTGGCTTCCTGGGCATGAAGGGAATGGGACCTGGGGTGGAGAGGGGGTCAGGAGGTGCCTTCACCTCCCGTGGAGCTCCCTGTGTACATTCTGTCCGCTCACGCCTTTTCCAGACTGCTGGCCCAGCCACCTCACACACTGTTGTCAACACGCTCCCCGTTGCCTGACGCCCCCACAGAGGGACGTGGCTGTCTACCACAGCTCTGCCACACCCTGCAACCCTGGGAGAAATGACCAGGAATGACGAGGGCCCTGGGGGGACCAGAATGCCTGGAGACTTCCCAGCCCTTTAGCTGCTAAGCCTCTCCCTTCTTGAGGGCCCCTCACCTTTTTCATATTTCTCTTAGGTGACTTTTAGCTCCCTTTCCCCTCTCCTGCCATTCTATACCTATCTCTTCCCCAAAAGTCTAGGGAACGAAGGCTCTGAAAGGTGAGGACATCACAGGCCCCCACACAGAGAAAGTCAGATCAGAAGCCCCCCCCACCCCCACCCCGCTCCGCTTCCTAGTAACAAAGGTTTCTAGACTGAAGCCCTCCCTTCCTGCAGGCTCTTCAGCAGATAGCTGAATAGCCCAAGCTGGCAGAGTCCTTTTCCCACCCAAGGCCGACCTCCTGCTGTCCCCGTGTGATGCGGCTTCCCATCCATTCTGGAGCACCAAGGACTGCCGGGAAGGGCTGAGGCAGGGCCTAGGGAGGGCATAGCAAGGATGCAGGAGCAGCTATTTCCGGGAAGGAGAAAACAGAGAGGCCCAGAGACAGGCTGAGGACAGACAACGATGAAGATGAAAAGACAGACAGGAGCTGGGGGAGACAGACAGAGAGACAGAAACGCACCAAGAGGTCCAAATTGACACCACATGGCCGTTATGCTGGACCCCAGGGCTCAGCAAACAAGGTTTCGTGCTGAGTCAGTTACCATGGTGACAAACATGCAGGAAATATCCAAGATAACTCGAATAGTGACAATAACATGTGTTTTGTATAAAACCTCCTCCCTCTCTCCCTGGCCCCCAATGTATTTGTTGCATTACTTGGGATAAACTTGGCTTTTGCACAATCACCTTCTCTGAAAGGCCTGGCGTAGGGGGTTCTGAGGTCATTGGGTGAGGGCAGCAACTGCCCAAGGGGACGGATGGGGCTGGGGGAGGTTTCTGCTCAGGAGAGTAGGGTACGTTTCATGCCTTTCACCTCACTTTCATCTCCCTGAGTCCAGATTTGGATTCCCATAGCCTTATACTCCAGAACGCAAAGGCCCAGAAGAGTCTGAGTTTCTGCTTGAGGTCACATAGTAAACCTGAGGGCTGAGGAGTGGGGGAGGGGAGGGGACCTTCTTTGCAAGCCCAGAAAAGCATCCCAGCAGAGTTCAGGCTGTGCAGGGAGCTCAAGGCTAAAGGGAGGGCATGTGAGGCCGCATAGGAGCCAAGGGCCCTGAGCATGCTGGCACCTTCTCTCACTTCCAAAGCAAGGGCATGGGTATCTGGGGGAAGAAGCAGAGAAGCAGGGGAGGAACAGGGGCTCTTGAGAGCAGGGAATTCTGGGAAAGAAGAAAGGGATCCGCTTTGGCTTGGCTGACACACAGAAGGCCAAGAGTCTCAGAAGAGAGAAGTGCCTCTTGAAAGCCCCCCACCGGCTCCCTCTGCTCCTGAGGCCACCATGACAGTCCCAGCTGGAAGCCAACCACGGAGATCCCCTGCCGCCAGCAGCTCCCCGTGGTAAGAACCCATGATTTCCAGGCAGGTCCTGCCGCCCACTGCTTGCACAATCTCAGGCTGCCTGCGCCACTTCCCCGCGCCTGAGTCCTCGCTTCTGCTGGGTGGAGCTGACAGGATCTTATCTCAGAGAGCCTTAGGAGGAACAAATGTCTCCGTGCACATGGGGGCACTTGGCACCTCGTAAAGCTCTGTGCTCAAGTGGCTGGTGGCTGCCGTGACTCAGGCAGAGGGGAGTGGAAAGGCCAAGGGAGCAGGGACAGGTTGCGGTGAGGTTCATGCGAGGAGACCTTCTGGTTTCTCCAATGACATGACCCCCAGACTTTCCGATCTAAACAACCCACTTCAGTTGTGATTTCCCATCTTGGAAACTTTCTGGGAAATGATCTGTGCTAGAAATGGTTTGGGAAGAGTCCACCTGGACACAGTGGGCCTCGCGTGGTTTGGAGCACCCCCCTTTGGGAATGACAGCACCACACTGTGACCCAGGGGGCTATTCTATCTGCCGACCCTTGCTCCTGACCCTCTTCAGTGACCATAGCACCGGCCCTTCCTGCACTGGCAGCACGGAGCCAGGCCTGGAAGCAGCCCTTAAATGACCCCCTAGGGTCAAATGAGGTGGACGATTACCAGCTCCCTTCAGCACGTAGAGCTCTCTCAAACTGAGACTAGAATTGCTGCCTCTTTGCTGCTGGGAAGAGTGAAATCTACCGACTCACACCTCAAATTCAACGCCTTGCTTTGGTACTGTGCTGTGAGGGATGGGGATGGAGAGACAGGCAGGGGAAAGCTGGACTAGCCAGGCCCTGGGTGCCTGGATCACCCAGTAACAGCCAAGTAGGGAGGGATTGGCTTACGGAGCAGGAATCCTATATCCTGGACCCAGGACTAGGGTGGGACTACTGAAGGCTCCTCACAGGTGACATGCCAGCTGAGGGAGCAGAGAGAGAAACAGACGAGGCCGGGCCTTGGTGTGGGCCCCCCACCCAGCCCCTGCTCCCCCAGGAGGACAGGAGGAGGTCTGCCGGGCAAAATACCACCTCCACAGCTGGCTGCCTTTTCTGTATCTGGTTTCACTCTCTCGCAGCTTTTTCCATATTGATTCTCTTTGGCCCTGGGGCAGTTTTTCCAGCTCTTCATCTGTTTCTATGTGGCTCCAGTGAAACAGGCAGCCTCAGGGACAGAAGGCTGATTCTGTGTGTGTGTGTGTGTGTGTGTCTGTGCAGAGGTGGGTGGTGGAGCAACGGCATAAGACACTGGTGGCCCTGAGCCTGGCAATTCTGGTTGCTGCGCCAAACGTTGTTGGGCAAGTCCTAGGCCTAACGGGAGCCAGAGTGGATCAAAGTGCCCACTTACCCTCTTTCTTCATAATTCCTCAGGGTTTTCAAGAGGAACAGGGCTAAGCTATAGATTACAAAAGAGCCTTACCCTGGTAAGGAGGAACCCAGCCTTCCTTTCCTCCCTCACAGACCCAGCTGGGATCCCAGCCCGAGCACGCTGGGGGTGTGGACAGAACACCGAGGCACACGCCCACCCCGAAGACTTTGGGGTATGGTGCTCCATGGCCCGGGGGCGGGGGCAGAGTGCAGGCAGCCCCTCCTCTCTGTGAGAGAACTGCCTTCTCCAGGGGATTAACAAGGCCTTCCTGCCTCCTTTTCTGGCTGGTGCACGAGCCAGAGGGGCACACCTGGCCGCCAGCCAGCCTGCGTCTGGGGAGCCAGTGCTCTCTCAGAGACTTGCAGACCCACTGCTGGGGCCCAAGGGCAGGAGGAGGGAGGCTGAGGCTCCTAGTGAGTCCCTAGGGCCACCCAGCTGGAAAGTGCTGACCCTGAGGTGCAGGAGGCTCCAGCTTCTGGGGAAATATGCCTTCCTGGCCCATGACTGAGGGGTGGGCCGGGAGTCAGGAGAGTCTCTTGTTGGTCTCTCCTGCGCTCTCTCCTGAAGACAGGGAACATGGAACCAGAACCTAACCTGGAAGAGCAAGAGCAAGGGTCTAGAAGACTGTGGGTTGCTTTCTTGCACAGACGTATTGCCCGTTGGAAAATGAGGTATAGGCTAAGGGGTGGCGATGCTTTGTGGCAGGGATGAGGGTAGGCTGACATGAGGGGGCAGAACATGGGCCTCTGGGTCCAGTGGGATGACAAAAAACCAGTCTGTGTCTGCAAGCCTTCTCGAAAGAAACCATTGTGTAGCTGCAAGGGGACTCTGAAGTCACTCTAGATGACGAATGTGAGGGAGGTTAAGTGACCTGCCAAAAGCCATCAGTGATTGGTCAGGGGACCCCACGTTAAAATCCAGTTATTCTCGGGGCGCCTGGGTGGCTCAGTCGGCTAAGCCTCCGACTTCGGCTCAGGTCATGATCTCATGTTCGTGGGTTCGAGCCCCGCATCGGGCTCTGTGCTGACAGCTCGGAGCCTGGAGCCTGCTTCAGATTCTGTGTCTCCCTCTCTCTCTCTGCCCCTCCCCCGCTCATGCTCTGTCTCTCTCTGTCTCAAAAATAAATAAAACATTAAAAAAATTTTTTAAATCCGGTTATTCTCTCATTACGTCGCACCCCTCCCTTTTGTCCTCCACCTTCTCTCGGGGCCTGCAACCAGGAGACCCTCCCCCTACACACACATCGACCCCGGCCTGGAGGGAAGACGAGCCAGCTGCTCTGGTGGGGAAAAAGTAGTTCTACCCTGTGTGGGAGCAGGGTCAGGAGCAGAACAGCTGCTGAGAAAAGCAAGCCAGAGCCTATGTCCCTGGGCCGGGCAGCTCTGGTTCTAGAACCTGCCGTGCGCATAGACTGGGACCATTCAAAGTGGCCCCCAGACCAGCTCTAGTTCTCCAGAGCCTGCACTTGTCTCTGCCCTTGTCCTTCCCTGCACTCTGCTAAGTAAACAAACACAGCTCTCAGGCAGCTCTCTGCTGGCAAACACCCCGACTTAGCAACCGCCCCTAGAATAAATAAACACTCCCGCACTGCCCGCTTACACACACTCATTCACAGACGCTTGCTCGTGCTCCCCGCCGGCCACGGAGCCCCCAGCAGGCTCCAGCCTCACACACACAGGCGTGTGACTCAGACTGCCACCTGCCGCCTGGGTGCCGGGGACAAGCTGGGACCTCAGCTACGAGGAGACCCTGGCTCCAGGCTCGAGGCTTGCTCTGACAGTCCACGAGCCTGTGCGGGAGGGTGAGTCCGGGCTAGAAACTGTCAAGGGTGGCCCTGGGGGACCCTAGGACGTTAGGGAAATAAGAAGACCTTTGGGATGATTCAGTAACTAGTTCGACAAAAGGAAGCCCTGGGAGGGAAGGAGTCTTGTCCTACGTCTTAGCAATGGGCCTTGCAGAGGCAGGGTCAGACCAACTCTTGACCAGGACCCATTCCAGTTCCCCCCCAAATGCCCCTTCCCCTGCCAATCCTCTGTGGTCAGTTTAAAGGGGGCAAGCACCACCCAGATGGCAGGACGAAAAGATGACACTTAGAGAGTCAAGTCCCTGCCTAGTTCTGGAATGACGTTCTCAACAAGGCCTGGGCAACCTGGAGGAGGAGCCCTCTCACCATGTTGTCACCACGGCCTTTGCCCTGACCTTGGAGCTGCCTGTCCTCTCCTTGGGAAGAGTGACTTCCTCTGGCATCCAGCTCACAACTAAGTCCCAGGTACCTCTTCATTGCTAAGTCAGATGGGATCTCAGGGTCTGTGTCCCAACTAGGGGAACAACAAAGGCGAAATCATCTTAGGCCAAGGGGGCTGGAGGCTGACAGCAGGAAGTTGTGTTTGATATGTAAGAAAACCAGGACACCGAGGAGTGAGGAGGTGGTGGTGTTTAACGCTGCACTGAAGCCCAGATCCCAGTGGGAGACGAGTGGTGACAGCCACAGACAGACACCAGGCCTCGCGCTGGGTAGCGTAGCCCAGCAGAAGCATGTAAGTGTTAGCATCAGACATATCTTGTTTCAGGTCCCGGCTTCTTCACTATTAACCATGGGACCGTAGGCAGTCTACCTAACTGCTTCTGTCCCTACAATTCCTGTCTTTTGTGGTTGCCGTAAAGACTGGTCAGATGCTGCGTATGATGTCTCCAGCCTGGTGCTGCTGCCTGCAACAGTGGCGGATGAATGGGACATGATTTTATTTATATTATCCTATTTTATTTTAAATAAAATTTTTAAAGTTTATTTATTCTGAGAGAGAGAGACAGTGCTCGCGGGAGAAGGGCAGAGAGAGAGAGGGAGAGAGAAAATCCCAAACAAGGTCTGCACGGTCAGTGCAGAGCCCAACATGGGGCTCGATCCCACGAACCATGAGATAACAACCTGAGCAGAAACCAAGAGTTGGACACTTAACTGACTGAGCCACTAAGGCGCCCCCTGTGCACAATTTTAAATCCCAGCTCTGCTCTCTTCATTGTATGAAAAAATATATATTAACCAAGTTGGAAACAAGATACTATGTGTGAAAGTGCATTGTATTAAAAATGACATACAAAATTGAGGAATTATTATTTAAAATCATTTCAGCTCAATCTGGCCTCAGTATATTTCTAAAGTCCAAGTCTTATTCCTCAATGGCTGCCTACTCTTAATTATAAAAATTCAGGTACAAATGGTCATTAATACAGCAATAAAAACTGAGTTCAAAATATTCATCCTGTTAGTCAGGGGCATGTGACTTGTACATTCATTGCAGCTTCACCATAATAAGAAACAAATCAGGATTGAGAACAAGGCTCGGAAGTGGGCCTAAGGCTCCAGAGCTCAAGTGTGAGCTCTCCAAGCCTGGATGTGACCCCCAGGGTAGCTGTACCTGTTTGTCGGCCTCAGTGCCTTCCGTCCTTCCTTCCGTCCTTATTTTTTTATTTTAGAGAGAGAGAAAGCAAGCATGAGCAAGGGAGAGGGGCAGAAGGAGAGCCAGAGACAGAGAGAGAATTCCAAGCAGGCTCCATGCTTAGTGCAGAGCCCAACTTGGGGCTGGATCCCAAGATCCTGAAATCAAGAGTCAGATGCTCAACCAACTAAGCCACCCAGGTGCCCCACTCCTGGGCCTTTCCAAGCATTCCCTCACTTCCAAGCCTCCTCTAATTCTCTGGTTCCTGAGCTGCTATTATTGTGAGCAGATAACAAGGTCTCAACTCAAGACAAGGAGACTCAGTGCAAGGCAAGGAAGGTGCCCAGTTAGGGCTTGGCATGCCAGAGGGCTGGGTGTATATGGGAAGCGTTCAGATCAGAGACAGGGGTATAGACAGGGGTGTATGCCAGGGCTGCCCAAGACAGGCCTAGCCAACCAGCCAAGTCTGAGAAACCGAGCATTGTTGAAGCATTGCTGCCTCAAAGTCTGCAGTGGTCAGGAAGCAGAAGTCTTAGCCAGGAGACCAAAAGACCAGGCATCAGATCTGGAAGAGTCTGGGCAAGGCTGCGGGACTCTTAGTAGTAAGAGAGGATTTTGACATAGAAGAGACTACTGACTCAGGAATGCCAGAACCTTATTGGCCAAGGGCAGGCCTCAGAGCCCAAGTTAATAGGCAGAGGCCCCTGTGAGCACCAGTGGACGCTGTGTGGGGCAGAGTCCCTCCACCGAATGTTTGCCGTGCCAATGACTGCAAACAGCAGCAAGCATCAAGGGCATTGCTTGCCACTGTTCTGCACCACTTCCTAGCTCGAGACAGCTACCTAACCCTGCAAGTCTCAGTATGAGCCTCCTTAAAATAGGGATAACGACTCCTACCTTGTAAGGTGATTGTAATCATGTGAACTAAACGGCATAATGGATGTTGAATGGCGGAGCACTTTGCCCGGCTTTATGGAAAATGCTCAATAAAAGCTAGGCATTACTGAGATGTCTGGGTGGCTCAGTGTGTCAAGCGTCTGACTCTTGATTTCAGCTCAGCTCATGATCTCACAGTTTGTGAGATGGAGCCCCACATCAGTCTCTTCGCTGAGCGTGGAGCCTGCTTGGTATTCTCCCTCCCCCTCCTCTCGCTGTCCCTCTTCTGCTCACATGCGCTCTCTCAAAATAAATAAATATTAAAAAAAAAAAAAGATAGGCATTACTGAGGTGCCACAGTGGCTCAGGTGAATAAGCATCCAACTTCAGCTCAGGTAGTGATTTCATGACTCATGAGTCCAAGCCCACAGGATTCTGCTTTGGATTCTGTGTCTCCCTCTCTGTCTGTCTGTCTGTCTGTCTATCTCTCTCTCTCTCTCTCTCTCTCTCCCCCTCTCTTGCTTCTACTCTGTCTCTCTCAAAAACTGAACTTCAAAAAAAATTTTAAAAGCCAGGCATTATTGCTCATTAAACATTTATCAAGCTCCCATTACACGGCAAGCCCTGTACTTTTTACTTGAGGCACAAAGACGGAAAGATATGGACGCTGCTCTCAAGAAATGTTGACATAAAGAGAGCAGAGGCTCCTACTTCCAATTAGCAACTGTAGTATAGTAAGATGGCTATCCCACTGGGGGTAGGTGCCAAGTACAATAGAGGGAAGAGAGGGAAAGGGCTTCAAGTTCGCCTTGAGAAATCCAGGAGAGCTCCCAGGAGGAGAAGGGCGTGAGCTGCACCTGGAAGGATGAACAAGCGTTTTCCTGGCACACAAGACAAGAGATGGGAATGGGGACAGAGGAGGGAGCCAGTGCAAAGAGGCAGAGCCGTGAGAAAGCCTGCTGTGCTCTGGGAGAGAACAATGGATTTCAGTGTTGTAGCATGAAGAGGAGTGGGAAGGAGCAATGAGTTCTGGCTGGACCGGCAGACACAAACCAGATCATACAGGCTCTTTTACAGCATGCTTTAGAACTCAGATTTTATCCTGGGGGTGATGAGAAGCCACCGAAGAATTTTAAGTAAAGGACTGATGGATAATATTTGTTTCACAAAAATATTGCTCTCGCTGCTATGTGTGGTATGACTGAGCACAGTGAAGGGTGGCTGAAGGGGCGCCTGGGGGGCTCAGTTGCTTGGGCGTCGGACTTCAACTCAGGTCATGATCTTGCAGTTCGGGGGTTTGAGCCCTGAGTCAGGCCTGCGCTGACAGGTTGGAGCCTGGAGCCTGCTTCAGATTCTGTGTGTCTCTCTCTGTCCCTCCCCTGTTTGTGCTCTTTCTCTCAAAAATAAATAAAAGTGAGTGACTTAAGGGAAATCATCAGGAGACCATCATCACAGACATCAAGAAGTGAGGCAGTAGAAATGGGGCTAGAGCAGAGGCCATGGGTACTTCAGGGGTTAAACTGGCAGGACTTGGTGACTGAGTGAATGTTAGGAATAAGGCAGAGCCCCTGGGGAAATGTTGACACCCATCTCCTAGATGGGGGCCCTCAGAAAGGTGACCAGATTCAAGGATAGAGAGAGTCCTGCTCATGAGTCCTGCTTTATCCCTGAGAATTTAAGGGGGAGTTCAGAAGAGAGACTCTGGCCAGCAGTGCAGATGTGGGGTCACGAGCATGAGGGTGCAGCTTAGCCGGAAGAGGGAGAAGGCACAGAGAGCCATGGAGCCATGGGCAATCCCAACCAACATTCATGGATCCGGTGGGGGCGCAGGTCACAAAACAGATCAAACAGAATCCTCCAAAGTAGCAGAAAGAGATTCAGAAAAGAGCAATACCACACAAACCAGAGGAGCAAAGCATAACAAGATTGAGAGAAAGGTCAATGGTGTCAAATGCCACTGAAGTCAGGAAAAGCCTGAAGAGTGCCTATGGTGGTGATTTGGAAGAATGGCCTTCCAGTGTAGACTGGATGTCCGGCCGCAGTGGGTTGAGGAGTGAATTTAAGATGGAGGGAGTCATTATGGAGACTCTTTTGAGACACTTGACCAAAAGGGGTGGTAGCTAGACATAGACTTCAGGTGGAAGGAAGGTTTAATTTTGGTGTGGGTTTTTTTGGTTTTGTTTTGTTTTTTTACTATAGGAAAGACTTAAATAAGTACCTATGCTAAGAAAAAATGGAGTTTGAAGATTCAGGAAAAAGAAGAGGATAAAGGAACAATATCCCAGAGCACAAGGTCCCTCTACCTGAAACACTCTTGTCTCAGGTCAGGTTCTCCAGGAAACAGACTGAGATTTTCCTGTAGCAGAATTACTGGGGAACACCACCTGGTGAGTGAGGGTGCATGGGAGGCAGAACTGGTAGAAAGAAAAGTTGATGGAGATGCAGCTGGAATAGCAGAGAGCCCTGAAGCTGGGTGGCCCTTCAGAAGTGGCCCTCATTGAGTGAGAGCACTGCTGAGGCACATAGGCTTGTCAAGAGTGACAGACAAGGGAGGAAATTCCTTCTTGATGGACTCCCTTTTCTCTAGAAAACAAAATCATTGAGAAAGAGGGTCTGGAGCCTCAAGAAGAGTAGTGAAGGTCTGGAATGGCCTTGGGGACTCACCTGCTGGGACCTCAGTGTATTCTTGGGGGTGCAACAGATATCAGATGCCATAAATCTCCGGTGACACCATCTTTCAGGCCAGGTGACTGTCCTTAGTAGGGCCCAGCATATCAGAAGTATAAGCAGAAGGGGAACTGGGGGTTAGATGAGTTAAAGCATATTTCTGGATTTTTGGTATGCTGCCTGCCCTGCCATGTCCCCTTTTCCCAAGGTGGACCTAGGAGAGGAGTCTACAGGTCTTGGCCTCTGTTTGAAGCTTCCTTCCTTCTCCTGGGGTAGCTGTTTACTTTGTCTAGGCCAACTTGCCAATCCAAAAGTTGAGAAAAAGCAGAGTACAAATCAAACCATTCCCAGAATCAAACTCTAGGATAATTCAATGACCAATGAGTCAGATACATGTGGATTACATTTTCCTCTAACTACATACTTGGTTAGGAAATCCTAGGCTGGGGTTTGGGAGGGATGGGTCCTGTTTGGGACATCCAAGTCATCATCAAGGGGGAGATGTGTGTTCCTACCCAAGTTCCTGATCATCAGACATGGTCTGAACACCTCTGCTCAAGGTGGCATAAATTCCCATGACCACAGACATTGGAACGAACTTCTAGGAGGCAAAACTTGGCACCTTGGAACAGTCCAATCCAAACTTAATGGGGCCAACCTGGAGTAAAACTGGCCTTGTATGGCTGGCTTCTCTTACCTTCACCCCCACCTCCTTTCTGTTTAAGTGGGGGCAGCCTTGAGACCTTAAGGCAAATACCAACATGCCTCAAGGATCTTGAACTCAAAATAAGTTCAGATCACATTAGTGTTAAGAAGCCCAAAAAAGAGGGTCCTAAGGTTAAGTAAGGGCATTTTTTCTGGAATAAATGGGTAGGAGGTGACATGGGGGAGAGAAGACTAACATTTTGTCAAGGATAAAATTGTCAAGAGACCCAAGTCCTCACTCTCATTCTGTTGATCTTGTAGAGGTCACTAAAGTCACTATCCTCTGGGGGTTTTGGTATCCTCTGAAAGAACAAAGCTTTGGATTAGATGATGACTAGGGCCTTTTGGATCTTACTTATCTAGTTCTGTATCTAGTTCTGTATCTCCAAGCCTCAGTTCAAACTCATTCTTGTCTGCTTCTTCCATCTTCACCTTTCTTCTTCCCAAGGGACATCAGGGTGTCTGGTGAACTAAACAATCTTGGCCTTTGTCTTCCTATTTCTTGATCCAGCTTTAGTCAGTCCTCTGTCATCCATCCATCCATCCATTTAGCAAAAATGCATTCTCATCAATTTTTCCCCACCATTCCAGCTAGAGCTGGGCAATTAGACACATGACCACCTTCTGGGGAAGAGAACAGGAAGTCCCA
Source organism: Suricata suricatta (assembly GCF_006229205.1). Classification (NCBI taxonomy): domain Eukaryota; kingdom Metazoa; phylum Chordata; class Mammalia; order Carnivora; family Herpestidae; genus Suricata; species Suricata suricatta. The sequence goes on along the minus strand of NC_043710.1, from coordinate 88,141,416 downwards.
TGGGAGCCTACGGTTAGGGTTAGGGTTAGGTTAGGTTAGGTTAGGTTAGGTTAGGGGCTGGCCCACTTGGACCCCAAACTTCCTCCTACTCCACCATGTAAGAGAGAAGTCTCTTTTTCCAGCCCTCATTTCTCTGCTTTCAGCTTAGATAAAAGGAAGGAGTGACCCACTTCTTGACCCCACAGTGAAGATGGAGAGAGGAAAGAGATAGGCAAGAGTGATGAGGCTTTGTGTCAGGTGGCTGTAGCTGGCAGCTCTCCATTCCTTGATCTCGAGACCACATTCTCTCAAAGGAATGATGGTGGGAGGGAAGCCAGCAAGAGAGCCTTGAAATGGAATGCTGGAGCTTTCGGGATGAACGGGGTGCCACAACAGCTGTCTTGCAGATGGGGAAGAGCGTTTGAACCTTGAGTTTATATTTCTAGAAAAACTTCCCCCTCCCCCTCTTTTTCTCCACTCAACTCCCTTGCTGTATTATGGGGCTTTTGTGAGGTTTAGAAAAATAAACAGAATCTAACCATAACTGTCTGAAAGTGCTAAATTACCAAGAAAGACATAACAGATTAGCGGTGCAAATTAATCCTGGGTAGGAGATGGCCAGCACACCGGGGAACTGAGAATTACCCGCAAAAGTGGTGGTTTTCCCGGCTCTTCATCTGCCCCCCACCCCCACCCCAGCCCCCTGGGAAGAGCCACTTTGCAAACTGTAGCTTCTCAGTGACTCTGAAGCTTGAGTCAAATTGTCTATTGAGAGGAGGTTTAGAAATGGGAGGCTGTATCCATTTTGAAGCCAGCCAGCCCCAGGCTTGAAAAGCCCTTGTCAATGGCCATCTAGTCCATTCTTGCCTTCGGGTAGGACAGCCCCTTGCTCATCCTGGCTGGAGGCAAAGCTCTACTGCTAATGATTCAACATTCAGAGTATGTTAGGGGTTTAAAGAGATATTAGAATACTCATCCAATCCTTCACTTTACAAATGAATACAGTGAGCCTCATGGACAGGAAGCAACCTACCCAAAGGTCCCTCACCTTGGTAAGTGACAGCTGAGACTAGAAACCAGGTCTCCTTGATCCCAGCAAAGATTCACTTTCTATAACAGCATCTCCAAGTCCCCCCACCTGACTGCCCATTTCCTCCTTCCTCAAAGTGCCTGTCCTTTCATTAGTTTTCCCTGAGTTCTACTTCATGAGTTTGTATACTTTTAGCCAGTCTGCAAATATAGCTTCTATGGTTTTGAAACCCAAAACTTTAAGTTTCCTCAGTTCAAGTCGGTAGCCCATGCTTGTTGAGTTCCTACTACTTGTCAGGTATGGTGTTCAGCTCCAGCAGCACAAAGATGAAGAAGGCCCAGTCCAGGCCCTTAAAGATCTGCACACAGTCCTCAGAAGCACCGGGAGTCCTTTCTGCAAATAACCTGAAATGCGTCCTGCTAACCACCTCTATCTTCCCCCTGAAATCTTCAGGATGTATGCAGAGTGGACTAGGAAGTAGAGGTCACTGAATTAGGCTGCCATGTGTAAGGTGCAGCTCTGGGTCTGCAGGAAAGGCCTCCTAGGATACAGGTAAAAGAGAAGGTTTCTAGTTTACTGACAGATGGAGGGTCAGATATCCTGGATTTGAATCATAGTTCTACCACTTCTCAGCTATAAGACCATAACCAAATTATCTCCTCTTTCTGAGCCTGTGGAACGCATTTCATAAGACTGTTACGCAGATCTAATCAAATAAGTAAATGCCTTAGCTCTATGCCCGGCACACAGGCCTCAATAAATGCTACTGACCTTTCTTTCTGGTTTTTTAAAACATTTTTTTAAATGTTTATTAATTTTAGAGAGAGACAGACAGAGCGGAGCAGGGGAGGGGCAGAGAGAGTGAGAGACACAGAATCCGAAGCAGGCTCCAGGCTCCCAGCTGTCAGCACAGAGCCCAAAGCTGGGCTCACACCTGCAAACTGCAAGATCATGACCTGAGCCAAAGCGGGACACTTAACTGACTGAGTCACCCAGGTCTCCCTGGCCTTCCTTTCTCTTGAGTCTTGGCCTTATAGGACTGTGTGTCACCCTACTGATGCCAACTGAAGGGTCCCAATGTTTGGTTGTTGAGAACCTGCTTCACCATTGATTCCCTTCCAGACACGAGAAGGGGCTGAATTCCCACCTTCTCCTTCTAGAGGTAGCTTCTCACCTCAAATGGACCTAACTCAGGCCCTTGACTCAACACCACACCCCTTCCTGCTCCCCTTCCTGCTGGCCATGCGCCCTCCCTTGGAGTCTGATCCAAAGTATGGGCTGCCCTGATCTAAACCTATAACTCTACTTTGCAGAAGAAAAAATGAAGGTCAGTGTGACCTCAGCCTTGCTGAGCCTCGGTTTCCTTACCTGTAAAAAGAGAATACAAAAGCTGTTTCATTTAGTCGTTGCGAAGATTAAACTTGGAAAGCTCTGGGAACGACTGACCATCACAAAGAAGAAAGTACTACATGTACCACTATTTATCCTCCTCCCTCTAACCTAATACCTCTCAAGTAAGGACAGGCCTGGGCCAAATCTGAGGAGTGGCAGTTTTACCCTTATTCAGCTGCAGAGTCCCCCCTGGAAGTGTCCTCCTCTCTCCACTGGAGCTGGGGGAGGCTGGAGGTGAAGAGTGGATCTAAGAGTGAGCCCAGAGCCATCTCGTCAATCCTCTTTGGTGGGGAGGAGGGGAGTGGGGTGGGCGCAATGCTCTTGGCAAGGAGTAGGCGCTCCAAGTGCCGCAGGTGAATTTCATCACCAGGGCCCAGTGCTAAGATAAGGTAGAGAACCATAAATCAAGGCTCCCTGAGATAAGAAGGCAGCCTGGGGCCTAAAAAATGCAACTCTCCTGGGGTTTCGTAAGTAGCAGAGCAGCTCCCTCGCTGCAATCTATTGAAAGTCAGCCCTCGACACAAGGGTTTGAAACAAAAAACAAAAAACAAAACAAAAAAAAAATTGCAACTCTCCTGCCAGCTGCCCACTTCTGCAAAGTTCCAAAGCCAAGGGATGTGCTGGGTGGGGAAGGAGCCCAGACCCCAAGCTTCTTCCTATAAAAGTAGGAAGAACCTCAATCTCGAGCTTCTGTCTGTCTCTTACCGCAAGTCCCAGCCTGAGAGGAGGAATGGGAGTTTTTCTTGAGTCCCTCTCCACCAAAATCAAAACAAAACCAAACAACAAAAAACAAACAAAAAACCTGTGAGATCAACCAGAGATCAACCAGGCATCAGAGATTAAAAGCCAAGGTTCTGAGTCATGCAGCCCGGATTCAAATCCTGACTCTTATACCTTCTGTGTAATCTTGAACAAGCAACTTAATCTTTGTGAGCTTCATTTCCAGCCAGGGAAAATCTGAATGTATAGAACCGTTTCAAAGACTAAATAGGATCATTTTCACAGAATGTTTAGTAAAGTGCCTGGCACATAGGAAATGCTTAATAGTTATAGTTACCTATGAAATTGGTAGAGATTAGAGGAAATCAAGCCCTCATGAGCTTCCTGTTTTCTCATTGGCATGGTCATCGCCTTAGAATTCTCTGAATGGTGGCCCTAAAATAGAATGCAATGCGTCAGTCCCATTTACTGAGCATCGTTGAAAACTGGACCTTGTCCTCACCCCACCTTGCAAGGTCTTTGACTTGAGTATCGCCACATGTAAAGCAATCTTCCTCATTCTCCCAAGTGCATGTGTTTAAGCATGCACGGCTAGCGGAGGAATTCTGACCATGCTTGGGGCTGGAAGAAAAGGAAGAAATCATTGACAGACAACTTGAAGCTAAAGATAAGGAAGAAAGTGGCCCGGAGATACGGAGATACGCAGGGAGCTGAGTGAATAATGACAGAGGCAGGAGGTCCCTCAGCCCAGGGATCATTTCTGCATCTGAAAGAGGATCTTCATGCCCGTAGACCTCCTCCCAGCCTCATCTCCATCGTCCACTCTTTCATTATTAGTCAGAGCATAAATGTTTACCCTGTACCTAGGTCCAGGTGTGGGGTTTGGAGGGAGAAGTTCGTATCTGGGTCTCGGATCTCAGAGTGCCTATGATCTGACTGGAGGTGGGGGTGGGGGTGTTAGGGAACCTGCCTTACTGCTGAGGGAGCGCATGGCAGAGTTGCCATGGGTTCCTGGGGGGAAGAAGAGCAGGTACTGAAGGGGAGTAGGTAAAGGCATGTGGACAATTGACACACTGGGCGAAAAGGAGCCTCTGTGGCTTCCTGAGCAAGGATGTGATGTGACAAACAGTGTGGGGGTGGGGCAGACGGACAGGGCCACTACACCGAGCCTTCAGTCTTGGCTCTGCCACTTGCTAGCTGTGTGGGTGATGCTGGTTGAGTCACCTAACCTCTCTCTTGGGTTTCTCATTTGGTATGATTAAAGCCTAGCTTCCAGGTTTGTCATGAAGCATGAGGAGACATATGTGAGGCCACTTCATGCACACTCTTGGGTTGGATGGCTGGAAGGGGTAGGGGGAGGTGGGCACTGCTGGAAGGGGGGTTGGCCTGGGATGCCTGTGGCTCTTAGAGCATGGCAGGCCAGCTGTGATGAGGAGGGAGATTGGGGACCCTTGTTGGAGTCATCTTCCTCTTTTTTGCTTTCCTCCTGCTGCCCACTGGCGCATAGAAAGAGTCCCTTACATGTAAACCCTCTCTTGGCCTAAAACCGACAGTAAGAGGCAGACCACTAAGATTGGGGAGTGACAGAACATGAGTGGATATACAAATAGACAAGATTAACTATTCCCATTGTATACACAAGAGGCTTTGCTAACACTCAGCCAATTAGAAAACTAATCTAAACAGCCATGGGCTTCCATATCTCTTCAGAGCTCTTTCAAACAGCTGTTCAGTTTGCACTTGCTGCCGTTCCTAGCAAGTGCCTGGAGACTTCTCCTTGGGTCTGGTTCCCCACTTGAGCCTCAACACCTCCTGAGGAGCATGAACCCAGGTCAATTCTATTATGGGCTTCTGCAGTAGTGAGGTCAGGTTCCCTGACTCCCTGAATTACATTGTAGGCACCTTTAAATCAGGAACCAAGATAGGAATTTCTCCCCCCATTCTCTGAACCTGGGTACAAAGTAAATATTTATGCCCTGATTGCCGATGAAAGAGGGAAAGATGGAGATAAGGTTGGGAGGAGGTCTAAGGACATTTCTCATTTGCAGATTCCCTTCCCTAGGGGTCCAGGTGCTGTTATGTCCACTGCTCCTTCTACGTCATCACCTCTGAAAGCCTGCCCCGTGCCTCCGAACGGGGCCTGTTAAAACAGTTTCCGTGTTATATTGCCACTCCCCTGAGAAGTCTATAATGAAGGGGGTAAGAACAGAGCCTTTGGAGTCTGACAAAAATTTGAGTTCCAAAACCCATCTCTGTCTCTTGCTACCAGGAGACTCCCTTCTCTTACCTCAAAAGAAGATAATCATTGTGTCTACTTAATGGAGATTAAGCAAGTGCATATAAAAGGAGCCGGCACAGTTCCAAACACAGGGTTAGCCCCTCTGTACATTGCCTTTGCCATTATTAGAACTACTGTTATTGTTTACTCTGAATTACCTGCACACAGGAAACAATCTGACTTTTGCATTAGGCAGACTCTTAGGCGGTGTCCTGATGTTCATAACCTTGTGATGTCCCCTCCCCCTAAGCATGAGTGGGACCTGTGACTTGCTTCTAATAAATAGAATTTGGCCAAGATGATAAGATATCACGTTCGTTACTTATGAGGTTACATAAAATCATGACTTCGACCTGCTGACAGGCTCTTTTGCCTCCTACCCTGCCCACTTTGACGAAGCAGGCTGCCGTGTAGGAGAGGCCCAGGCCAGGCATGGAAAGTGGTCTCTGGCTAATGGCAAGAGAGGGGCCAAGGCCCTCAGCATGACAACCTTCAAGGGACTGAATTTGGCCAACTACCGTGTGATCCTTCCCCAAGTAAAACTTCAGACAAGCCCCCAGCCTTGGTCAAAACCTTGATGACAGCTTTGTGAGACACCACAAAGCAGAGCGCTCAGCTGGGCTGTGCCCAGACTCCTGGCCCACGAACACTGTGAGATAATAAACATGTGTTGTTTTAAACCACTAATTTTATGGGAATTTGTTACACAGAAACAGATAACTGATACAACTTCTTTGCATTCCTAGCACAGCACTTGGCATAGAGCAGAAGTCAAGTGTGGGTTGAGTGGATGGATGAATGATGGATGGTAACAGGTAAACTCATCAGGACGAGACCTGGTTGGGCTGGACCCAAACCAGGGCTCTCCCCCAGCCCCCGCTGCTTCGACCTTTTGTCTCTTTCTCTCCCTCACTGAAGACCCCAGGGTCCTCCTCCCTTCTCTGGCCCTCAGCACCTTGCTCTACTCTGGTTCCTGCCTTTAGTCATTTTCTCCAAATTTTTATTTTCTTCCTTAAGAAAAAAAAATAAAATAAAACAACTCAGCTCTCTCTGAAATATCTGACCCTGGTGAATTGGAATAATTTTTGATGGAAAGCAGTCTTGTCCAGAAAGCGTGTTACCCACCCTGCTTAGGAATGTGGTTGCCTCAGATAGTAAAACAGACCTGCAGGCGTCTGCAGTGAGTGGGGAGCTGGTGCCAGGAATGACCTCAGCCTTCACAGCAGGGCTTTTACCTATGAAAAGCTGCTGCTCTGGGCTGGATCACAACAGGACCCTCCCTTCTCCAAACCCTTCCCATTGTAGGACCCCATGCTGCACCCCTAGTTTAATGCCTGAGCCATAACTTGCCACCCGAGGCTGGCACCAAACGTCATGAGGGCAATGCCTTCAGGCCTGCTATGGGGATGCTGCGGGTACCTTTGTCCAAGTGATTCCAAGTGACTTTGGCTGAGGCATGTGCGCCTCGTGGCTGGCAGCCCCCTTCTCCACTCCTCTCCTTCCAGCTTCACCCCTCCCCCCAGACAGCTGAGAGGCATCCCATTCAGGTTGAGAGGCCTCAGTTTTCCTTCCTTCTGCAAAACACTCATCTCCGGGAAGGCTTGGGCACTTGGGGCAGAAACCAGAGCTGCCACCATCATCTGGAAGGTTCTTCACTGTGTGGCAGAACATCTGCCCAGGCCTTGGATTTTGCCCTACCTAATTCACCTCCTATTGCTGGACCTGAACATGTCTAAGAGGAAGTAGAAACTCCTGTCAGTTATTGGATTTCCTTCTTCTACTGAGCAGCTCAGAGAACTAGGAGAATCCCAACTCTAACTTTCAGCCTCCAAACTCAACAGCTAAGCCCCTGATAATCCCAACCATCAGAATAACAGCGAATCTTTGCCTGGCCATTCCTGTAAGCAAAGTACTTTTACACATGCTATTTTTCCCAAGAATCCCACAGTATTTTTAGCCCCCACTTAACGAATGAATAAACTGTGGCTGAGAGAGATGAAGTCATGTTTCCCCAGTTACAACGGTGAATAAATGGTTGAGTAAGGATCTAAACCAAGGTCTGTACAGATTAGTGATGGGCTGACTGTTGGCCTTCAAGTCAAGAGACCCAAGTTTTAAGTTCTGGCTCTGACACTAATAAGGGTGTTACTTTGAGTGGGTTCCCTCACTTTTCTAGGCACTGTAATGTGAAACAGAAACACTACATGATCTTGGAGACCCCTTCTAGCTCAAAACTACGTGGTTCTTGGATTCAGTTCCTGCTTGGGCTCCCTCTTGGAGAGGGACTATTTCCCAAGTGATTTTGAAAATTGGCCAGTCGCACTGTTAATGCCACCTGGAGCTTGGGCTGGGAGTGGGGAGCACTTAGCTAGTTGGCTGCTGCAAAGATGATAAGGGGACCCTGTCCCCCAACTCCACTCAACAGGCCCCTTCATTCCTGGCTCCTTTTCCCAGTCTTCTACAAAACGTCACTGCAACTCTTTTAGGTGAGGCTATGAACTGCTGAAGGCCTCTGTCCTTAACTCTCATTGATCACTGATTACTGTCCAATCCCAGGAACCATCCCAGACAGACTGGCACTGCATTGATCCCACAGGATGTCTGCAAGCCTGGGCTGAGGGTTACTCACAATCCCCGTGCTCAGGGAGACCCCGGGGCCCTGCAGCTGCTGCCGGCTGTCCGGCTGAACAATGCAGGATTCTGTCAGGTCTCCGGGCTGAGCTTTCTTAAAGGGGGGGTTCAAGTTGCAGTATTAATTGGAGGCATCTCAGCTGCTTCCTGCTTCTTGGCTCCCAGCAGGGATTCCTTAGCAAAGACAATCAGTCCAACTCTGCATCTGACCGCAACCCCCAGCAGTTGGGGGTAGGGCATGAGGAGTTTGATCTGTACATCTCAGAACAAGTAGTCAAGCTTCCCAGGTTGGAAGGAACCCTGTGGACCAAGGGCACCCGGGTCTTTGCTTCAGGCACCGAGGTGGGAGCACACCCAGTTTTCAGAAAACTGTGGGCGATGTGACGGCCTCCTCAGTTGCCTCTTTCAGTGCCAACCACTCCAACGGAGATCTAACGACCGTCCTTCCTGCAGCCAAGCCATTTGCACAAACTACTTGTACTACGTGCACTAGATTGAACTCCCCAGGAAGACACTTCTTGCTGTCTGTCTCCCAAGCTTAGCTGTCCCCCTCTATTATCTTGCTATCACCTTGTCACCCAAGCTCAAATGCCATCCCCCTCCCCCTTTTCCACAGCAACCCTAAGCCTTCTCTTGGCTTTAGATCTCTGCTGTAAGATTTATCATCTCCCCAAAACTGCTGTGAGTGATCCCATTAGGTAGTTTATTCATTCCCATTTCTTTCCTTCCGACTTCCTAAATACTGAGTGCCAACTCAATCATTTCTGCCCACACACTTACCTGTGCAGGAATTTTCTCTCAGTTTTGTTTTCATGATCGTGCAATCTCTCTCTCACCTGCTCCATAAACTAGGGGCTCCTCCAGTATTTAGCCCAGGTCTCTTCTGAACTAGTGAATATTGCTGATTGCTGTCAGGAAGTTCTACCTGAGAGCTAACCCTCTGACTACAGTTGGAGCCCATTTCCTGTTTGCTTGGGGCATGGAAATGTGATAAGGCTTTGGCTAGCTGCCAACCGACTGGCTGGTCCCCAAGGCCAATTTGGGGAGATGAAGGGGAAAGTGACTCCTATTACATAAATAGTGTTTCAGAATGCACCCAAGTGGAAACAACAGTGCTTCAGAATGCACCCGATTCACTCATCTAACCCTCTTCTGTACACCAAGCATCCCTGTCTGCCAAGGCTGTGGTACTAATAAGACATCCCCAGGAGGAATCTTAGTACTTGAGAGCAGTCAGACAGGTAGAAGAGGGAAGTGGTTGTGCAGGAGACACACCGGAGATCAGCAAAGACGAGACGGGAGCCAGGTGTCCAGCTCCACCCTCCGCCGCTCCACAAAGAGATTGGTTTCTTTAAGGCTTTTCTTGAGTTCTGATGAGAAACAAGTTGGATCTATGATGGGTGGGGGTTGGGGGGCATTTGCAAGCAGAGTTTATAGGCCCTTGCATTTTCTTAACGGCTCCCTCCTCACACATTCCTCTGCATTTTTCTTTTTTATTAACGTGGCATCTTTCCCAGGCCACTTTATGGAACCGTGTGTGTTTTTACTTATGCCCTGATTGAGTTTGATCGTGCGTCTCCCTATGAAGAACCTTCAGATCTTGTACAAGCCTCTCCCCTTACCCCCGACCCCCTGCAAGGACACTGGCATTTCAGTCTCTGTGGGACTCCTGGGCTCATCTCTCAACAGAACCCCAAAGGCTCCACTGTTTTCAGTACTTTTCTACATTGGAGTCACAGCTCATTTGGACCCCAAATAATACACATAATAATACAGCCCAGTTTGATTACTTTTCCCCAAATCTGAAATGTCTGACTTCTGGCTCTTGCCCCAAAACCAAACCTGCCCCAGAAGATGAAAGAAAGATTTCCCACAACTGGGGATTTTCAAAGGAATGTGCTTCAAGCCCTGAAGGCCATTGCTAAAGAGGCACTGGAAAACTGTTTTGAGCAACAGCAACTCTGCTAGAACACAGCTTTCCAAGAGGCCTGTTGGCAAAGGCCTGGCACACGTGTTTGGAGAATCAAGCTTTAGCGTGTTTATTTAAAAAAAACAAAAAAACTCATGTTACTTTCAGGAACTGTGCTCTTAGCCTTTCTTATCTCTTTAGACTATCAGTTCCAAGACTAAGACCAAGGCTTGGAGTTGACTTTCCCTCGTGCTCAAGTTTGATCAGTGTTTCCCCCATTGGTTTCCCGGTATCCGAAAGATGGCTCTGTTTCACTTAGACGTGAAGCATCAGGCATGGTGGCCATCCTGTGATCTTTGAAAACCCACTCACCCTCAGAGCAGGAGTTTCTTCCTCTATAAAATGAAGCGAGTAAGATGTGTTCCCCAGAGTTTGAGAATTCAGTGGCGTGAGGTCCTTAAGAGGCCCGGCACACTGCAGCCACTCTGTAAATGGTAGGGACTGATGTTCTAAAAGAGGTAAGGACCTCTTTTTTGGGAATCTGCTTGTTTCCTCATCCTAATGGTCCTGGCCCTCTCCCACTGCAGTGAGGTCTGTGGACTACATCAAACTCCCTGCTCTGTTCTCAAGGGCAAGAATTTCCCCCGAGTCTCTTGGGAGATGTAGCTCTGGGGTCACTTTCCTGTTGTCAGCAGGTTCTGGAAGAGGCATTAACCCCACAAGGCTTGATGTGGGAAGTTTTTACAGGTACCACTCATCTGGCTGACAGATGTAGCTTTGCAGCAGGACATAGCTCTGTCTTCCAGATGGGAGAGTGTTTGGGAATCCTGAAGTGGGACTGGTTTCTCTTTGCTTGGAGCCAGTATGAGACACACTCTTGGGTTTGTCACCTCCTTCCCAAACCCTGGAGTCCTTGAGCCAACTCCCGTGGAGCTGACTGTGCCTTGGTCCTCTCAAACCCACATTCTGGCAATTGGTTGGCCATCTTTCCATTGTCTTCATCACCCCCAGCCTCCTCTAACACACACACACACACACACACACACACACACACACACACACACGCTGGTGTTTCTAGAGGAGAAGAGGAAAACACTGGCTGCTAGATGTGGATACACTGCATGTTTCTCTGCCAGGTACAAGTTACAACACTCTCAAGAAGGTGAAACAGGAGGGGCGCCTGGGTGGCTCAGCTGGTTAAGCATCCAGCTTTTGGCTTTGGCTCAGGTCATGATCTCACTGTTTGTGGGTTCGAGCCCCACGTCGGGTTCTGTGCTGACAGCTAGCTCAGATCCTGGAGCCTGCTTCTGATTCTGTGTCCCCCTCTCTCTCTGACCCATCCCTGCTCGTGCTGTCTCTGTCTCTCAAAAATAAATAAAAACATTAAAAAAATTAAAAAAAAAGAAGGTGAAACAGGAGATAGAAGGATTGCTGAGCTAAGGCACCCCACGGCATATGAGCATTTTCCCTAAAGGAAGATGGAGGGAAGGGGGGATGGTGACTGGATGCTCCTTCCCTCATAATATCACCTTGAGTAGAAGCAGCCCCTAATTCACCACCCCTGGAAGTCCCATCTCTCTGCCTTGACAGAGGGGGAATGCACCTTGCCCATTAGCAACTGTTTTCTGCCCTCATTCAAGCTGGGCTTGTTTGGGGACTTTTATGCTAAAATGCTCCTCTGGCCAAAGCACTTTTGCTCACAAGGGGCAGACACGTATTCATACAGAAAAAATAATATATAGAGAGACAATTATTTAGGGACAAAGAGATAAATCAAGGAGCAGACCCCATAGTTCTCTCTCTTCTTGGGCCACTGTCTCAACTTTTCTCTGTGCATAATTCTGGTTTGCCTATAGTTTTATTTTATGGCCCTATCCCAAGTCCTCATCACACATGAAGGTTCAGTTTAGCTCCCTGTGACTACATGGCTACAGAGTCTATGCTTTCTCATTTCAAACTCTTAAGAGAGTAAAACCCAATGGCTCTGTCCCAGCCAATACATCGGCTGGCCTTGGGCATCTCTTCTTGGTTGAATTAACTGTGGCTGAGCAGTGGGACATGAGGCACAAGAGGTGTGTAAGGTAGCAGAGGCTGAAAGAAGGCGAACAATTCGCGGACCAGCACACATGTCCCTTCCAGGCGATATCTAATCCTCCCCTGGTTCTGGGGTGCCACCGAGAGGCAGGTAACAGGCTTCCTTGGTGAATCCATCCATCTCAGCACAGGCTGCAGGTGGCGTTCAAAGCTGGGGAGGCAGGAGCTCCACTGAAGCAACTGCCGCCTTCGTGGCATTCTGGGGACATAGGGAAATGTCTCAAAAGAGTGCCTAAAGCAATAACATCCTGTGAAAATAGCACCAGACTGGGAGTCAGGAGTCCTGCCTCTGCCACTAACCCACAGAATGGCCTAGGAAAATCCCTTTCACCCTCCGGTCCTAGATTCTCCTATAAGCTTATAAATAAATAAACAAATAAATAAATGGTGTTGAACTAAATAATCTAAAGATCCTTTCCAACCCCTAAGAATTCCCTAAGCCTATCTCCTTACCCCTTGCCCCGAGGTTTCCAGAAATACATAGAATGGAATTCTTTGACCCATGACTTTGGTGGAGTCTCCACCAGCTGCCTCTCTCCCATGACAAGCCAGCCATCCCTAGTGATTAGTTCCTGCCAGAGGCCTTCCACCCTGGCCTTCCAGCCACCCAAGAAAGTCAAGACTGGGACTCCCTAGGGCATAGGAGTCAGGAATCCTGATCTCAAGGGGCATATTTATTTCTGAGCTTCCTAGAGGCTGAGGACAGGGCCTGAGCACTCATTCTCTGGCTACACCAGAGAGGGCGGGCTGGGCATTGAGGACTTGTCCAGCCAAGGGTTTCCAGCTGTTCCATCAGGGTCCCTGAGGACCGGGGAAGCTATAGGAGTGGGGTCAGCGACAGCCCCAGGAAGGGCAAGGACGATAAGTCACGTGTTGTTGGACAGGAAGAACAGAAAATGTGGGTTCCACAGGGAAGATGGCAGGGGAAAACGTTTGTGTCTCTTGGCAGGAAATGAATAACATTCAGAGAATATGCAAAATGCCTCACTAATCAGCACCTGTTCACTTTGGAGCTGATGGCTTGGGCCCAGGGCATCCGAGATTAAGCCTGGCTTTGGGTCTCCCCCAGGGGAGGAAATACAGTACATTGGGATCCACTCGAGTGTTGAAAGAGGCACTGGTTCTAAGTGGGATAGGGAGAAAGAAGGTGCCCTCAGCCTCCATTGCTCCTTCCTGGCCCCAAATGATCTGTTACGCAGCCCCAGCCCGGCCCCAGGCAGATGGCTGCAAATTCTGTGGGGGCCTCCACGCATTCCCCTGGCGAATAGCCACATTCCAGAGCAGCATATGTTTCATCTCAAGCCCAGAAGGTTTGCGCTTCCAAGTAGAGCCAAAGAGAAAACCTTGGCTCAGGCTGTGCATTTCTTAGGAGAGGTGGGGGCAGGGTGAGGCCGGCAGGGAGCTTGGGGCTGTCCTGTTGAGGAACTTTTGAGTTAATGCAAAGCTGGGTCCTGAATCTGTGAGACCCTCGCTACTAACTCAGAACACCTCAGGGCACCTCCCTGAGAAAGGGGGCCTGGGGTGCTGCCTGTAGCTCTCATCAGCAAGCCTTTGCCGCCGCCTGCCAGCCCCCTGATGCCAGCTCCTCACCTTTGCCTGATCCACCACCTCTGCTGAATCTGTAGTCCATGATCCACAGTGGGAGGGGAAGAAAAGAGGGTGACTCTTGATCTTTCTCTGCCCCTTCAAAGGTGCCCGGACCTCATCTCCCCTTGTTCCCGTTTCTGCACTGTGAGGGGAGCTCCTCTGGCCTTGGGCCGCTGGAAGACACCAAGTTCAGAGGAGGATTCAGGAAGGACCAGAGTTGGATAGAAAGTGTCAGGAAGAAGAGAGGGGGGAGGACAATAAGAAGGAAGCAGAGGAGAGATAGAGGTTAGGGTGGGGGCTGCAGGAGGGTCTAGAGCTGGAATGGGAGGGAAGCAGGTTTCCTCTGATGGGCGGGGAATGAGGAGGGAGATGGTGGGGGTCCTGGCCCTCTGGGGGCTCTACTCTGTGGTAAGCTAAGGGATTTCTGACAGCAAAGTAAACTGTGGGGTGCTGAGTTTACCCGGCTCCAGTAAGCACTCTTTGCAGTGTTTAATGTTTGCCTGGCACAGAACCTCAGCCAGCCCCTGAGGTCTTTGGTCTTCAGGGAGATGAGGGATGGGGAGGTGCGGAGAGGGCTGTCAGCACAGCCTGGTCCCCGACCGGGGCCATGGAGACTCAGATGGGGACTGGCAAGTGCCGCTGCCATAGGCCCGAAGTTCCCCATCAAGAGGAACTCCCAGCAACCCCTCTCTATCCCACCTCCTCCCATGTGGGTCCCAGCCTGGCCCAGGCGCTTGCAGCCCTCCTGTTTACTTTTCTCATTGTAGTCTATTAAGCGCCCGACTCCAGGGCCACCCTCTTCAGCAGCCCTGCCTATGTGGACAGGTGCAGAGGACACACAGGCCACAAAATAAATCAGGAAGATACCGGAGCTCAGCACCCAAGAACAAAATAAACTAACCCTGGCATGATGCCCAGCACAGAGTGCCGGTGGGCTTTGGGCTCAGTAAGGATGAATGAGTTGAAATATCAGGGGAAAATAGCTCTACTTCCCTTCAATCCAGGGAGGCTCCTGGGAAGAGAATGGCTTCTGAAAAGCTCTTAAAATGAAATGGATGAGAAAAGTTTGGAAAGAAGAGCACTTTGGGGAGCACAGAAGTACAGAGTTGTGGGTAGGAGAACCAGACGGGGTGAGTCCTGACCATGAGAAAGCATCCAGGCAGGGGTCAGCTTCAGAGATGGGGGAGGTGAGGAAGGACAGAGTGGACTTCGGTCACAGAGCTTGTCCCAGAAAAAGAGCAGAGGGGCTCATGTCTCGGGCTGCTATTGCCCCCTTGCAGAGAATTAGAAGTAACTCTGAACCTACAGAGCGAGGGGAGCTGGACATGTGGTAGAAAAGAGGGAGGGGCCAAGGATACCAAGCAGCAGTCCAGGCTGAGCAACAAGACTTGGGATCCCCAGTGAGCCGTGCCTACGGAGAAGAAGGGGAGTGTGGACATGTTATCAGGGCGTGCAGAGCAGGGTGCCGGAACAGCCAGGGGGAGAGAGGTGGAAAAGAAGAAAAAGAAGGACCTTCACTGCTTGGGGGCCAGGGGACTGGAGAGTCTCAGGATGCAGGGCAGAGTCATGGTTGCTATGCAGGTGTGTAAACGTGTCATCGAGCAATTAACTCAGACTCCTGGGTCTCGATTCCTTTTCCTCTCCAGAATTATTTTAAAATATCCTTCTAAGCGCAGATAGGAAGAGTATGGGGTGCCTCGGTGGCTGTCAGTTGAGCTCCCTACTCGTGCTTTTGGCTCAGGTCATGATCTCACAGTGGTTCATGGGTTCGAGCCCTGAGTCAGGCTCAGCAGACAGCAAAGAACCTGCTTGGGATTCTCTCTCTCTCTCTCTCTCTCTCTCTCTCTCTCTCTCTCTCTCTCCCCAGCCCCCGGTGTCCCTCCCCTGCTCATGCACTGTATCTCTCTAATAAATAAATAAACATTTAAAAAAAAGGCAGAGAGGAATAGAATAGTAGCTTCACATGGTCTCCAAGGACCGTAAGTCTTTCCTGGGAAGCCAGTACAAGGCAGGGGGAGGACCGGGTTGGCAGGCGGGTGGAAGGAAGCTCCCAGCGGGCAGGGCTTTTAGCCCACTCCCCGTCTCAACCAGAGCAACTCAGTGTCATCTGCTGTATTTGTTTTCACTTCTGTGTAAGAGCTTCTTGAAGGCAAGACTTACTGTGACAAACCTGCAAAAGAGGAGTTTGGAGGCCACAAAGGCATAGTAAAGCCCTCCACCAGCTCTAAGAACTATGATTCTACAGGGACATGCAGTGAACGCATGGACCAACATCTGGGCACAGATCCCAAATTTGAGTATTTTGGCCTCTTGTCAGATCATTTGTTCCCATTTTTTGGTTCGGAAAAATATATGATCAGCAGGAACATTTGCAACTCTTGGCTCTTTTCATTTGCTTCAGAAAGAAATAGCACAGACTCCACTGTTTCTCTGGCTGTGCCTGGGGCCGGTATCACAAGTCAATAACAACACCCTTGGGATGATAATTTATAATAATAATACAAGAACATAGTGTCGGGATCTGTCTAAACAGAGTGCTCCAGGAAGCTACCCCCTCACTGGGATGAGGGGCTATAAGAGCTGAACCTCGGTGCTGGTCCTGGTTTGCTTGGCTGTCTGACTCCAAAAACACAAAGCTGAAAAGACCACCAGCATTACAACCCACCTCAACCTCCTTGCTGGCTTCCCGGATTTGGAGCTCAAGGTGCTGGCCCATTCCAACAGGAGACTGGGGCCAGCCTTGACTTTTGAAGAAAGTCCTTTAAACACAACTGTTAGGTGCCTGGGCCTTGGAGAGGGAGGCCCGCAAATGTGGGGAATATGGCCCCTCCCGTTACTGGAGAAAAGAGTCTGAGGGAAAAAATTTAAAGAAATTTGAACCTTGTTTTAAGAGAAAATATAGGGGCGCTGGATGGCTCAGTCCATTGAGTGTCCAACTTCAGCTCAGGCCATGATCTCACAGTTTGTGGGTTCGAGCCCTGCCTCGGGTTCTCTGCTGTCAGTCAGTGCAGAACCGGTTTCGAATCCTCTGTCCCTCTCTCTCTGCCCCTCCTCTGCTTGATGTCTCTCAAAAGTAAATAAAAACATTTTTAAAAAATTTAAGAGAAAGTATAAAAGGGGGCAGAGACAGAACCAGAGTCCAAATCCAAGGCTGGCTTGGGAACAGTATCCTTCTGTGGGAGGCATCCAGCAAGAGGGTAGGAAGCAAGTAGCCTCGGAATGACCTGGCAAAGGGACACAGTAGATGCAACAAGACAAAAAAGATGAAAATGGGGGAACGGGGTTTCGCTTAATGGTTTTCACCTTTTTAAATAAGCAGAACTCTTTTCAAAAGAAATTGAACTCAGATTCCCCAGGATAGAAACCAGTAAAGGGAGCTGCTCTGCTTGAATGTGGAGAACAGACTCTCCCCCCACCCCCTCATGGCTCTCTCCTTCCCTCCCTAGACTGAGAGGAGTGCCATTATTGCCTGGGGTCAGCAGGCTGGTTATGGCTCTGCCAGGTTTAGAAATCACAGGTGTTGGTTGCAGACCTGATGCTCCTACAGTCCCCTGCCCTGTAACCAACAAGGCAGACCACTGCTTTGCTCCCCACTTAGGTCCAGCGTCTAGAATAGCGTCCGGCATGTGCAAGACCCTCGGTAAGTATTTGTGGAGTGAGTGAATCTACCATAACTATTCTTTACACTGACTCAGAGCTGCACAGTTTACAAAGCACTTTCATGGAGGGGGAGGGAGGTTGGTGCTGGATGTCTACCTTTAGCAGGTGGCTTTTGTGAGCTGTGTCAGCCCAGACCGGTCCTTGTGGAGGTGGGGTGCTGGGGAACAAACTGAGTCTCAGCAGGTGTGATCTCTTAGCTCCCCGTGGCTGAGGGGCTCCAGATCCCGGAAACGTGAGCCTGTCTCTGAAAAGCCTCATTCCTGCCCTTACTTGGTCACTGAGCCGAGATCCAGCCTAGAGACCCTCCAGTTCCTTGCCTCCTCCCGCTTTCCTCTGTGTGGACCTTCAGTACAAATACTGAAGAGATCCGGGAGAGAAGAGGCCCAGCAGGAGGCAGAGGGTGTCCTGGGAGGGCTCAGGGAGAAGGCCTGTGTCATTTGTGGGGGTGAAGGGCCTCCAGTCCCCCCACCCCCACATTCTCCCACGTTTTTTGGGAAGAGAGGAATGCATTCACTGCAATTCCTCCAGGACCCCCCCTCTCGCACCCCACCTCCTGTCCCCATGTCCCCCCCATAGGCCTGCCAAGTTTGGGACATGAGAACGGCCAGGTTCCCCTGTGGGGAGCCCAGGGGGCGGAGCCGGGCCTGGCTGGGCCTCCAGGTCGCCTTGCCCTGGCCCCAGGGTTTAATAAACTCCGAGAGAGGTTTTCAAAGGCCACTTGATCTTCCCCATCAGGCAGCCCCTGTCTCCCTTTCAGAGCCGCGGGACTGGAAAGAAAAAAACGCTCAATGAACAAGGCAGCCAGAGAAAGCCGAGCCGCGGGGCACCTTCTATGAATTTCTGATGAGCACACGGCACTGACTCCTGGGTCCCAGCCCAGTGCCGTCAGGGATGTTAGTTTAAGTCATTTCGCACGGTTCACTGGCTCTCTGAGAGTGGCTTGTCTCCAGCCTGGCCCTCTCTAACAAGCTCTTTTTACTCGGGGCTTCTCTGAGCAGAGACCTCAAACAATAGCAGCTTTCAAGGGGCTTGGCCCTCCTCTGGCGGCTTCCCTGTCCCGCCCCCAGCCCTGTTCTGGGTCCTTCTCTCTGGCCTCCCTCTGCCTGCCCACCTGAACGTCCCAGCCCAGAGCCTGATGCAGAAGCTGGTGTTCAGGGAAAATTTGCCCCTCCCTCCCTCCCTTCCTTCCTTCCTTCCTTCCTTCCTTCCTTCCTTCCTTCCTTCCTTCCTTCTTCACCCTCCTTGCCATTTCTCCCCGTGAGCAGGCAGAGCAAGGAGCCATGCCCTCAAGAGCAGGGCGCCACTGGCACCTCCCAGAGTTGTGCAGTGAAAAGGACCTGATCAAGAGCACCTTGTCCTGGCTCTCTTAGGCCTATTAGGCTCCCCTTGAAACTTTGAGCAATGTCTCCTCCCTTGAACCCGAGGAGAGTGCTGGCTTCCTCCACATTCAGGCACTGCCAGCCTGCCACACAGGCCCAGGCCTGGCGGGGTGGATGGAGAATCTCAAGTAAGACACCATGTGAGGTGCTCCTCACAGACAAGCCAGAGAGGGGGACAAATAAGGAGCAAGGTCTTCTGCTGGGGTGGCTCCTGCCCAGACACTGGGGCGGGGGGGGGGGGGGGGGGGGGGGGGGGAGCATGTTTCCCATGAGTCAAGGGCACTCCCTGTTGTCCCCATTCCTGTTGTCCCCTCTGTCATTCAGGGCCATGAGGAGCCCACTTCTTGCCCACCCCTACCTTTGGTCTCCTCCCTAGAGTGACATGTCCCCATGAAGAGACTCCTGATTCATTAATCATTGGCAGATGAGAGCCATTTACATATTTAGACCAAATCTCCGGCCAGAACAAATCAGCAAACAAAGTTCCTATCAAGACAAGTCAGTATTTTGGCTTAATGAGAGAGGTTGAGTTGACTCATGGTTGACATTTGAATCTTTTGATGGTAACCTTTGACCTGGGGAGCTCCGGAAGGCTTTGAGCCACCATTCCACTGACATTCCATTCTGGGAGAGGCTCTGCCCAACTCCTAACGCACCTGCCAGCAATTAAAGGGCCCCTCCCCACTGACCTGGGCACTGCCTTTGGACTCAGGGTCTTTCACCTTTCAAGAGTCTCAAGCAGCCTGACTGTACAGGGTCCCTCACAAAGCTACCTCCCTTACCTTCCTTGCCTCTCACACCAGCGACACCCCAGCTCCCATGTTAATAACCCACCCTCTTCAGGAAGTGAGTCTGCCCAGAAATCGCATGGCAAGCTGAAAGAACAGTAAACTGGCAACCCAGGACTTGGATTCCAGCTCGGCCTCAGCCTCTGATTTGCTGTATGGCTGTGGCAAGGATCCCCATTCTCCACCGTCACTATCTCTTGACAGTATT
Organism: Suricata suricatta; assembly: GCF_006229205.1. Classification (NCBI taxonomy): domain Eukaryota; kingdom Metazoa; phylum Chordata; class Mammalia; order Carnivora; family Herpestidae; genus Suricata; species Suricata suricatta. The sequence continues at coordinate 88,121,761 of NC_043710.1, read as the reverse complement.
GGAGTGGACCAGTGTTTCTTACGATGTAATCCCCAGATACTCATGATCAAAATCTATGAAGGATTTGCTAAAATGCAGGCCCAAGGTCTCCCGCAGAATTTCTGGGTCCTAGGCACAGCCTATAGTCTAACCCATGCCCCAGGTGTGCCTTAGGCCCACTCAAGGTTGAGAACCCTCTCCTGATCTATTCCACACCATAACTTTCACGGAGATTCTACCTCTGCACTCCGTGTGAACTTGCTCAGGCTCTGTTTGGGGGTGGATTTCCCAGGAAGTGAGAGATCTTTACACAGGCTCCTTGTAAGGCCTTGGGAGGAGGCCTAGTAACTTTGTGATCATACTTGTGAATTCTTTCACTTAAAAAGAACCCTGCCACTACCACATAATAAAATATCGGACCCCCCCAAAATGTGGCCTGGCCTCTGGTTGTGCTAGTTGATGGGTGACTTTTTATAGGGTGAAGTCTTGATCACCCTTTTCCCCCTAATGATAGGCCCATCCCCAGCTTCTCTTGCCTTCCCCAATATGCTCAGCACAGTGAGAGCTAGAATTGCACCTCTGTCAATCAGTACAGTTAACCCAAAGGCCAAATTCCAACGACACTTCGTGGCCAGAGGTAGAAGGGACTCCAGAGACAGAGAGGTGTGTCCCAGGCTGACCGATGCCTCCAATCTCAAATGAGTTTCATGCTCAGGTGTTGGAACGGGGTCAGAGGGAGGCAGGTGGAGAAGGAAGGCCCAGTTTTTAGGCTAATCAGCTCCTCTTCACATCAGACCAGACTTGGGTTCAAATCTTTATTTGACCTTTATCAGCTAATTGAGGCTAGAGACCCCTCTGTCCCACAGCTGTGGAGAAGGTGGCTGAGAGTGAATATAAAGGCCTTTCATAGCCCGGAAGTACTGACCGGTTGTAAGATATTGCTAATCAGAAGGGACTTGATACAACCCACGATCAAAGAGTTTGAGACATTAATATCATGGATTGTGCCCCAAACCCTCCAGTGTGGCCATATTGCAGAGGAGACCAAGACCCCCTATTGGCTAAGCTCCCAGGGGTAAGATTCCTGCCCAGCCTCGCCCACCACCCCTGACTGTTGGCACTGAACAGATGTCCTGTCATGCACTGCTCTCCCGCCCTTCCTTGGCATGGGCCAAAGAGCTGGGCAGGGAGGTGGGGGGGAGAGCAGGATATGGGTGGAGAGCCTCCTCACCCCCCTCCCTGCTGCCCCCTGCAGACCTTGAAAAATCAGGGGAAGGAGGAGGAAGAGGAGGAGGAAACCACATCTGGTTTGAGTGAGGTTTCCAGCAGGGAGAGCAGGGCCCTGGGATGCCAGAGGAGATGGCCGGCTGGAGCTGGGGAGGAAGGGAGTCAGGGAGGGCTGGCATGGGCCCCAGCCAATCTGGGAGAAAGAAGGGAAAGTGGTTGGGGCCCGGGGAAAGCAAATAAACAGAGTGGTTGAGACAATAATAATAAAGAAAGGAGTCATTAAAGAATGGAGATTGTGTCACACCCAAGACAAACAGAAAATAAACGGCCAGTAGATCCACTCTGCAGATGTTTGGCACTGAAGGGCGACAGATTCAAGATGCATGGAAGACACAGCAGTAGACAGAGCTCCACCAGCAGCTGGAGAGCAGGTGGACAGGAGCCCCAGCCAGAGGGGCCTTCACGGCTGGAGGGGAGCCAACCCCAGAGACCATTTCACCCTCCCCCCGCCTCAGGCAAGCCTGCCCCTCGCCTGTCCCGGCACAGCACCCAGATGCGCAGAGTGCCAGATGTAGAGGAAAGATGGTGCCCTCCCCAGGGCCAGGCTGGGTGTCTCTGCCAGGGTGGCCTCCTTCTTCCCAACCACAGACACCCCCCCACACACTTCCTGTGAGAGGCATCTGGAGTTGCCCAGTTTTTAGTTGGAGTAAGATCTTCAAGTGACCTCAAGGTTTTTACTGGTTGGTCAACAGCTTGCTGCCATGTTCGTGTTAATGACTCTTCAGGGACTCAGACTTTTCCTTCCTGGCATCGCCAGTGTCTGAGCTGACCTGTACTAGTGTGTGGGGTCAGGGGAGAGTTCTGTAGGTAGGGTATTCACTCCCTCGTTTACTCAATAGTCTATTTTGTGTGCGTGACACTGCATTAGGCACCTCAGGGATTACTAAGATGAATAGGACCCCATTCTTCCCCTAAAGGTATTTACAGGCCAAAGATAAAGGAATGAATATTTTTTGAGTGTCCATTCTGTAATAAGCACTCTGCTAGGTGTCTTCACATGGTGTTATGCATTCTTCACAGTAACCCTATTTGGTAGATATTATTCCCTCATTATTACAGAGCAGGAGGCAAGGACCACAGTGATTTGGTGCTTTTTTGATGGTCATGAAGCCCAGAAAGGGATCACTGGGCATTCAGAGCCAGGTTCATGGGGTCCCAGAGCCCACTGCTCCTTCGCCAACACCATAAACAACCATCGGAGGAGCAGAATTTGACAACCACCAAATAAAACCGCATGCTCTTAAAAGATACAAGAAAGGGGTCTCCTGCCTCTATCCACCCTGCTCACTGGCCCCTTAATTGGAACCAAATTTCATCTTTCTGTTCCGTGCTCTGGCAGGGAGGAGTCAGCACATCCCATCCCCAGCCAGGGCCAAGTGCCTGCAGGTGTCGGAGGAATGCTAATGGCCATGAATTGGGGGAGGGTCTGCACCAGGCTCCTCTGCAGCATTTGCTTCCCATTAAGCCCTCTCCCCTTCCTCTACAGACCCTCCCTGCCCCTCCAGCAACGCACAGCTTTCATGAGCCAATTACCATGGCCAGGTTTTTCTGTTGTTCCTCTGAAGCCACTGGCCCTGCTAACAAGTCACAGATGCAGGGGCGAGCCCCTGCTGTCCACTTCAGAGCAGGGGCTTTTTTTGCCCCAAGGACCCCAAGTAGACAGAAGGAAGGTTTCAGAGTCCAATTTCAGTTCAGTCCCAAAAGGAGGGAGAGGTCTCAGAGGGCATTATGGTTATGAGTGGCCTCTGGAAGATGAGAGGGGGTGGCACCACGTGGAGTCATGGTGACTTCAGAGACAGAGCAGGGGACCCAGACAGGATGAACAAAGACTAGGTTTGAATGAGGGCACAGAGCAGGGAGGGACCCCCACAACCTTTTGTTAACAGGTATCCAGCATCTAGATAATTTTATTCAAAACAAAATGGGTTAAAACCTGCTCAGAAACTAGTCAGACAGGCTGGAACCCCATATTTTTTTTTTTTTACTGTTTTCCAGCTCTCCTTGTCAGCCTCACCATATTCTCTGCCTCTTCCTCAGCCATGGATCCTCAGTGACCCATAAACTTTCCTTGATATTCCTCCACAAAATTAAGCCCTCCTTTCTCTTAATCCCTCAATGCAATGCTTGTGCTTCTTTGAGTCCAGTGTCACTGAGCTGGCACATAGCTGAGTGTGAATTTATTCTTATATGTCTTCCCCAGAACTCCTAAAATTTCTAAAATCTAAGGGGTGAATGTCTTCCATCAATTCTGGAAAATTGAATATTGCCATTCCCTCATCCTCTCAATTCTCCTTCTGTAACCCTTTGCAGGGGTTGTTTGGAGCTTATTAGCTTCTTTTTAGCTTCCTTAATATTTTCTATCTTTATGTGCAGCATTTAGGATAATTTTCTCTGATCTATCTTTCAGTTCACTGATTCTCTGTCTGGCTTTGTCTAATCTGCTATTTGACACATCCCACGAGCTTTTGTTTCAATGACTATCTTTTTCATTTCTAGAAAGTATTATTTATTTGTTTGCTTGTTTTACAAATTTCCCTGTTCTCTTTCAAAATATCCTATCCTGCATGGTTTATATTTCTTTCTCATCTTTTTAATTATCTTAAACATAGACGTTTCAAAGTTTCTTCCAGATTGCTATATTATTTTATGTTATGAGAATGCTAAACAATTTTGATATGGTTTCTGACTTTCCCTAGTGACATATCATTTCCTCAGGTCTTTTGCAATTTGTTTTACTGTTAGTACAACTTCAAAGGTGACTATATGTTGCTGTGAGAACGCTGTTGCTCTGGAACACGTTCTTCCGGAATAGTCTTGTACTTTCTTCTGTTGATACCCCGTGAGTTTTACTGGTCTGGAACTCTTTTTTATTTTAATTTCTCAGCTTGGGAATTCCAATAGTGAAAATTAGGACACTCCAGTTACATATGCTTTGGGCCTGGAGCCTCTATTTCTCACTGAAGATGTTTTTCTAATCCTTCATTGTCCTACCTTAAACTTATGAGTGATATTTTTCTAATCCTGATTTCTCTGAAGATGTATCTCTTCCAGGGTCCCAGCTCTGGCGGAGGTCTTCATTTTAGCTGCCTGCTAAAATGAACTAGAAGATCATGAGCTAGAGATCATGTCACCTGCCCCCATTTCAGCATCAGAACCTTAGTTCCTAGCACCCACCTGTATCCCACCTGATACCCTCCATGCACCATCATCATGGCTTTAGCTTGTGGAACTTACCACTCAGGCTTTAAGCTTTGTGTTTCCCTACTGTCAACGTTTTCATTGTGTTCTGCATTCTAGTTCATGAGCTTTTGCAAACAGATCGAGACTGTCTAATTCATCTTTGTTTCTCCTGTAGCACTTAGCACAATGCTCTGCCAAAGGTTGCTGGCTTTTCCACTCAAACATACAAAAGCCGTGGACACCCCTCACATGACCCTTTCCTCTATGCAGAATCCCATGAGCCAGGATGGGGTGAGAGATTGGAGGAGGAGAAAGGCAGAAGTGAGTGCTGGCCATGGAATAGGACACTTCTCTGCTCTCGTCCAAATTACCATTCCTTTCCTAAGGGGTAGTGTAGGTCATAAGTAGAGATTTCAACCAAGAGTTAACCTGGTTCGACTCTGATCTCAGGCACTCATGAGCCAGGTGAGCTTGGGAAGGTCACTTCAGCTTTCTGGAGCATCAGATTCTGCACCTGTAAACTGGAGGCAGAGGGTAGCCTGGGTGATCTCCAAGACCCCCTCCAGGTCCAACAGCCCATGTAGTTGCAAGGTAAGAACACACACTGGATGAAATGGTCAGGTTCTCACTCAGGGGTCTGCCAGATTTTCCTCATCCCAAATTACCCCCAAAGGACCCTTATTCCTTTCTACCCAGGCTCTGTCACCCATCCCCCTCCTGCTCCTCCAGGTACTCCCTGCAGAGCGTGTCTTAGGAAGGTAGGGTAGAGGCTGTAGTGATGATGAGGATTGTCCCACCCCAGTGGTGGGGTGATGAGCCCTGGGAGGATCCGAGGGGAAAACAGAAGACGTAGTGATCTAGTGCCTAGGTGCACAGAAGCCCCATCTGCTCCCTGGTTTTGGGGTTTTCTGGGCCTTGGACTGGGGACCCTGCATCTTAATGAGCCTCTTGAGTTGGTTCAGAAACAATGAATCAAATCCAGCTGGAGGCTGCCCTCCGACCCAGCTAATGACTTGTTTATTGTCAGAGCAGCAGTGCATCATATAAGGGAATTTCAAAGTGTCACTAATTGGCAGAGGGCCAGTAAATAGCACCATATAAATCTGAAGGCATTTCCACTACAGTTGAAGGTTGCAGACCAGATACAGAAGAGGCCAGGGAAAGAAGGGGACCTCTCAGGCAGGTGGTGGGTGCCAGGTGCTGCTGCTGCTACTCTGAATCTCCACCACCCTGGGGAGATTGCAGGGCTTGTCCAGAGATTAAGGAAAGGAAAGAAAAAGCCCTATGATGTATCTAGTCCCACCTTTGGTGACACAGTACTGCACGCCCACAAACCCAAGACACTGGACTAAGAAAATGCCCTCTTTCTGAGCAAAGGACTGAGGATGTCCCCTCACAGAGGATTAATGGGTTCTGCAGACATAACATTTAGCCATGACCCAGAAATGGTCTACTCACAGAAGAATCTCAGCCAGACCCTTACTCCAGGGGGCCTCTTAGAGACGGAGCTAGGAGGACCAGGGCAGAATGACCGATAGGGTCCAAAGGAGCCTCTCTTCACTCAGCACAACCCCTGAGCTCATACTCGGAGCAAGACCAGAAGTCAGGTCAGAGATGGGTGGTCAGTGAGAGAAATGGATGTTCCTTCTGGGCCCACCCACCTCCCGTCATGAACACACGCCTGCTGCCTGTCCCTTGTCCATCAACAGATTCAAAGCCTGTGGATGATTTGGAGTAGAGTAGAGGAAAGCAAGAGAGAAGAAGAAAGGAGGAAGAGTGTCCAGTGGGCAGTGAAAGGCAGGTTGGAAGGGAGGCATGAGGCCAGCCTTCCAGATTAGCCTTACCCTGTTCACTTTGCCCTGACGCCCCTCAGCAGGCAGGACAGAATCAGCTTTGCCTCTAGGCCCTGCTGGAGAGTGGTGGGAGAGAGGGACCAAGGACTAATTTCTTGGAGTAACTTCTCTTGTCTGGGGTAATGGGACTAAAATTAGGCCCAAACTATTGCTGGCTACATTTATGACCAATGGCATCAAGAAGCCACATGGCAAATGGTAGAAAGGCAAAATCTGTATGCAGTGAGCTGACAGGAAATCCAAGAACCCCTGTGGTGTCAAAATGAGGGGTCGCACTGCCCAAATTTATTGGGCATCCATCAAGGCCAGGGGGGCCCCTGAGAACTCCTAGTACAACCTAGCTGATCTGTCACAGGTGGGTTCCATTATTATAATCCCCATTTTACAGATGGAAAACTGAGCCTCAAAGAACCAAGACATACCAGGGCCTGTCTGGGAGGTCCTGAGGCCTAAAAGCTACTCCCCACCTCCCTCCCTCCCTCATATCTTTACAAGTTTCTCATGTTCTGGGCCCTGGACTAGGAAATCTAGAACTCGTGTGAGCCTTGCTCTCTGCCCTCAAGTGGCTTCAAAGATAACAGCAAAAACTGGCAGCCCAATGACTAAGGATAACATAAAACAGGAGGGGGGGGGAAGAATTAGGAAAGAGGAGCCAGTGAAAACCATGTGTGAGGAGGTGGCATGGATTCTGTCTTGGTAGGAACAAGATGGGCTTCTCGGAGGCGGGATCTTGGCTAAGCCTGGAGAAAACACAGACTGTTAGCAAATAGGAACAGACAGCAGGGAGGCTCACACTGAGGCAGCCTTCAGAGCCACTGGCTGCATCTTCCCATGTGCCCTGGCCCAGCACAGCACTAACAGCCCCCAAAACTGAGGGCCAGTGTCTGGCTCCCGAAAGAGCCCCTGGGACAAGGCACTTAGGCAAAAACTAACTCTCTGAGGAAGTTACTCCACACAGGGCCACAGGACCTCCCCATGGCCCTGACTCTGTATCCCAGGTCCCCACAACTTCCCTCTTCAGTAAGAACCCTTCATGATTAGGCCTTTGCCTAACTTAACCAAGCACCTCGAGTTCTGGGAATTTAGGAAGGCTTGGGAGGAGTGCCTGGATGGCTCAGTGGGTTAAGTCTCCTACTCCTGATTTCAGATCAGGTCCTGATCTCACAGTCTTGAGATCGAGCTCCACATTGGGCTCTGCACTGGGTAGGGAGCCTGCTTGGGATTTTCTCTCTCCTCCTCTCTCTGTCCCTCCCCGGCTTGTACTCTTTCTCTCATAAAATAAATAAAACATTTTTTAAAAATTAAAAACAAAAATCAAAAAACACAACAGAAGGCTTTTACAGAAAGGAGGCTGGGGCAAGAAAGTTATCAGCAAGAGAAAAGTAAGGATTGTTCCAGGCAAGGGTCTCCCCTTCCTTAGGGGGAAGGGCAGGAAAGTCTTAGTAGGTAAATTACCCCATCTTCCTTTGAGGGATGGAGAGGCCCCTGTGAGACCAGCACTTCATTGGTGCAGATCAGAAAATTCCTAACTGACCAGTTAAGATGTACGCTGCTAGGGAACATTGAAATTGCAATTAGTTTGGGTATTAAGCCCCAATTTGATGACTTGGCCTAAGTGACGCCATTTTGGGCCTGCAGTTACCTTTTTAACACCACCTGCACAGAACATTCCAAGTCTCTTCGTGAGATTTTCTCGCCCATCTCAGGTTTTACACTGAATTTTAGGGAGGGAAAGAGCTGTGGCAAGGAACAGAACCCGTGCGCACAGAGAAATAGACCTCCTGGGCAAACCGAGTTTACAGGTCTCTCATGGGCAAATGCCATGAGGGAAGGAATCCCTTTACAAAGGCCAGTGCCAGCTTTTTGGGAGAAGGTATTGAAAAACCCACCAACTTTAGATCTGATCCAACAGTAGCTGCATCCATGGGCCCTGAGAAGACCTAGCTAATCCTCCCCAGCCCCTGCAAGGGAGAAATGCCCTGGTCACTGTGAGGACACAAGGCAGTGCTTTCCAGTGGCCTCACAGGGGCCTCTATGCAGGCAGGCCTCCAGGAGAAGCTCAGGCCATCACGCCAGACAGAAATGATTGCGCTAATAAGGAGGAAGGTGGTCTGCAAGAACCCTGCCTTGGCCCCAAGCCTCCAGTTAATGAGACTGCACAGGGGGAAGGAGCCTCAAGGGTGAGTGGGGGTGGGGCCCAAAGGGCTGCAGAACAGCTGGGGGCCAGCAGTGGCTGAGGCTGTTTATTAGGGGACAAAGAGAGGCCTTTGCTCCTCACACGGAGGTCAAACTCAAGGTATCCTGGGGGAAGTGGCAAGGGGTTTTATGACGTGAGGAGGCGGCCGGTTTGACCGCTGTCTGCAGGCCGCTGCCCCAACATTGTTGCCTCAACCCCGGAACTGTCCCAGAGAGCCTTCACCTTGACGAAGCAAGGTTCTCACCAGAGAGCGGGGCAGATCCACCCGAGGGACTTCTGGGAGATGGTGCTCACACGACACCGGTTGTGGAATGGACTGGAAAGGGAGAAGACAGTGACCACTACTCCCTTTTGTGTTCCCCCAAACGTCCAGAACTTTCACACACTTCCTAACTCCTTCCAGCTCAGACTCGCAGATGGCCCCAGCACTGGATGCCCTGGGATATGGGATTGCCATTGGTAGGACTGGTGGCAGTCTCTTACTCCTGAGGACAGGCAACTGGGTCCTGGGTTTGTGACCACGAGGCAGGAATGGGCAAACTGCCCCTCCCATTCCCACCCCACAATGCTCAGACATAAAGAAGGGGAGGTGAGCTTGCTTAAAAGGAAAGTGTGGACTTTCTGGGACCAAGCAGGAGAGAATTCAAGCACTGCATTCTGGAACACTGGAAATACAGGTGGGAGGAGAGGCATTATTTGACATTCAAGAATGAAAATTCAGACACTTCAGTTATGTGGCCAGGTTTCCATGGAAACCAGATTCCTTTTCTAATGAAAGGAAGGTGTGTGTGTGTGTCTATGTGTGTGAGTGTGAGCAAGCATGTGTGTGTGTTTGTGTTTCAGGTAGAACAGAAGATCCTGACAAGAAAAGCAATATCTGCTTTGTCTACAAACTACATTTAGACCCCATCTCTCTCCAGCAGACACCCTGATATCTACACAAAATACATGCACATTGGTCCTTTAGGAAGACTGAAAACACAACTTAACATGGTCTTCTCAGACCAAGTCCCTCCCACCCCCAAAGTGTAGCTTAATCACCTCCCCTCAAGGGACCTGTTCTTCCCTGCCCATCCTGCCTCCCCCTTTCTCAGCTGGGAAACATCCTGACACTCACATCACACCACCAGTCCTTCCTAGCCACCCCCACCGTGGACATTTGGGCTACCAGGCGCTCCCTCCGCCCTCAGCCTGACCTTGCAGTGCAGAGCCTGGGCCCCCGACCCACCGCAGGGTGGCAGGATCTCCTGCCAGGGCCCATTCATCAGGCTTGCACGACCCGTCCTCCCCGCCAGCCCCCAACACACCCAGCCTGTAAATGTCAACCCTGCCGTCAGAGGGCCCACCAGGGGGGACTCCCAGGGTCTATCTGCCGCCAGTCCCCCCTGGCAGCCCCTTCGGTGTGACAGCTCCTGGGCAGACGAAAGGGATGATTCCTCCCCTCCCATCCTTCTCTTACTGAGGCTCACAACCCCCTCCCACCTGGGGACCTGCTGGGACCTACGGAGACCAAAGCTTCCAGTCAAAGATAAAAAATGCCTGGCTATTGACTAAAACACAATAAGGGGCCAATTTGCATGTTATTTACATAACCAGTTCTTGCCCAAATGGCCTGAAGGCCCCCATCCCCACTGCAGCCTTCCGCAGACTCCTCTACCCTTGGCTCCCGTTTTCCAACTACTCTGAACAGTGGGCTTGGCCCTGTATCTAAATTCACTTCCCATTTACTCCTGCCCCACCCCGCCCTCAGGGTAGGGGTCTGCTCCGAGTATCCCTGTGGATGGCCGGGCTCTGGAAGGTGTCTCTCCTCAGGCAGGGTTTCCCAGCACCGTGAGAACAGTCAAATCCCAGCTCCAGGGCGCCTCGCCCCTCGGCCCTTACAGACCGGCTGTGTTTGCGAAGGAACTGGGGACACCAGGACAGGTGGGCTGTGTTTGGGCTCTGACAGGGGTGAGGGGAGGGCAGGTCGGCAGGGTGGAGGAGGGCAAGGGGCAGCAAGCAGAACGGTTGGGACCCACAGTCACCACTCACACATGGTTTTTCTCCCCACAGTGGTGTCTGCTCCAAGCCTGTGGGCCCTGAATCGGAAGTTTCCAGGACCCTCAGAAGCTTTAGTTTATACACAAACAGCTGCATTTTCCCACTACTGTTGCCTGCAAGGGGAGCCAGCCCCTGTACCCCGCCCCCCCCCACCCCGCCCCCGCTCGCTTGGCCTCACAAGTGGGTTTAAGCTCTCTCTGCTGCATGGCCCATGTGTGGGTCCATTACTCAGTCTCCTCGTTTTCCAATCTTCTCCAACCACCCTCACCCCACTCAGAAACACACAGGGCGAGGTAAAGAATGGAGACCAGTCATTTCACATTCAGGTCGACCATCTGTCAGGTGAAGGAACCTCAGATGATGTACTGGGGGCTCCGTGTATTGTCACCTCCATTCTAGGTCTGGTAACACACAAGAGCTGCACACGTCCTGCACCCTCCAAGTGCCCCACCCCCAAGGCCACTGCCAGAGCCCTATGCCTGGGGACTGCTACAAGATGCTACAGACTCAGCCCCTATTAGGGTCTGTCCAGGAAGCTCACAGCCCAGGATCCTGGCCAGCCAGTCAACCCTGCTCTTGGCAGCCCCAGAGGGCCACCTGAGGACGGAGGTGCTGCTCTCTCTCCAAAGCAGGTCTAACCTTGTCTCTTCTGATCTCCGGGCTGCCAGGAGCTAAAGGGAGTGATACTACCCCTTGGGGACCAGAGAATGGTGACCCTACCCTTCTCGCTCCCTCTGACCATAGCATAGGCCCCCTTGGAGAGGCAGTGAGGTAGCAATGGAGCTGGACATTGTCATGTTTCTGCTTCCCTCTTAGAATCAGGTGAAGAGCCCCCTTCCCATGGCTGTGACAGGACTAAACACGTTACCCACATAAAGTATGGACCATGGGCCTGCACACAGTAGGTGCTCAGTGATGATGGCTGTAGATATCTCAGTGCAGGCCAGACCTCAGAGTGAGACATGGAGGAGTGGGGTGGGAGGTTCAAAATGGACATTGGTGTGTCCATCTTGGCCCTGCTGGTGATTGAGAGTCACCTCTAGGAACTCCACACCTCCCTTCACAATCTTTCTTCAGAAAAGGAAGTAGAATGACCAAATTTTCTGGTCTCTGGCCTAGCCCCAAAGCTTCCCCCCGTCACCCCTTGATTCTGCTTCTTGATATGGCATAAGGGGAACGTGAACTTTGGAACATGGGTTGAAATCCCAGTTCTGCCTTGTGCTGTGTGGCCTTAAGACAGTGACTTATATGACCTAAGTGTCCTCGGCTATCAAATCATGGCTGGTAGTGTCTGTCTCACCTGCCAAGACCCTGCACGCTGCTCTCTGGGACCCAGAGGCAAGTTGCCCAGCCTCTCTCAGATATGCTCAGATAACCAGCAGTAATGTTCATGAAGGCCTCAGGGTGAAGGGCGGGACCAGAGGATGCCAGAATTTGGATTTATCGTAGATCTTGCTCTGAAAGAAAGTTGGAGCCCCGTTAGGTCCCTGCTCCAACTCCTCCAAGGGTGAGCTGGATCAGGACACGGCAGGTCCAGCTGTGAGGACGATGGAGATGAGGAATGGCTCACCAGAATGGCATCTTTCATCTTCCGGGGAGAGAGAGATGGCATTTCTCAGGCCTCAGTAAAATCACACAGTCACATGGCCAGTTTAGCCGCCTGGCAGGTGCAGTCACTGATGAGACACCTCTCTCACGTGTGAGGTACACACACCTGGCCAAGGGCCTTCCATCATGCCTTGCCCGACGCGACCTGCACACGCATGCGAACCTGCTAGGCAGAGTTCGGGTCATCCCCAGCTCCCAAGACCCTGTGGGGCCCCAGGGCCTGGAATGCCCCGTGGATGGCCCTAAGCCGTGCTGGGTAGGGAGAGTGGAAGAGGGAGGGGCAGCTCAGGGAGAAAACAAACTTCAGACCCATTAACCCCGCTCCACTCTCTGCTCTCAGAACAATTACAGGTCTCTAATCCGGAATGAAAGGCCAATGAGGCTCTCCTCTTGTCTCCACCTTCCTCTAATCTGGGCCATGGACCCTGGCTCCTGTTGTCAATACAAATATTCAATTAAATTTCCCTGGAGGTTCCAGTAATTGGGTCCTAAAGGGGGGAGGTTCTCACAGAGTGAGACCTGGAGACAGTAAGGCCCAGGAGGTACAGACAGAGAGCCACAGCAGAGGAAAAAGCGGGTGGAGAAAGCTCCCGACTATCCGCCCCTCCCAGAGGGGGTTCAAATTTGCCCTAACGGTCAAGAAACACTTTTCTAGAACTCTGTGCCCACAAATTCTAGTTTCCTTTGAACTGGCCTGAGAAAGGAAATGAATCTTTGGGAAGGAACAGAGCTGGGACGAACCTGCCTGGACCTGCGGCAGACACCATGACTTTCTGCACGTCCGTGTCATAGTAACATTCTGTCAGCCATGCTTGTCCCCCAGGGCCAACATCCTCTCCTTATTAAAATCACAACAGCTCAGGCGGCTCCTCCTCCAAATCCTTGTAAGGCTTCTCTGCCTCTGACACAAATTGCTGCTAGTAATAATCTCGTCTTTTCTTGCAGTTGCTTTTCGGGACTACCTTCCAAAGCAGAGGTAACTTTCCTATGCCTGTGACAAAACTGAGACCCAAAAGAGGGCCCAAGGTCACCCTGAAAGCTAGGGCCTGAGCCTGACCAGTCCCCAGGGCTTCGCTGGCCCCCCAGGATATTTACACCCGTTGGCTCCAATAAAGGCTGCAGCATGGATGTCTGGGCTCCAGCCCCAGCCCCACAACTGACCTGCTATAACACACACGTCCCTCCTCTGACAGCTTCCAGGAATCCGTTTCCTCCAGCAGAAACTTTCCCTGCAAGTCCTGAGGACACTGAAAGACCCAAGACCTTAGGATTCAAGAACACAGACCCCGACCTAGCACAAGGCGATTTTTAGAACACAGGGAAGAGGAGAGGGTTAGTCATTTTTCTTTATTTTTTTCCTTTTTTCTTTTTGGTTCCATCTTAAGAAGTCAAGTTACCAGCTAGGTTGGGGGTGGGGGGAGCGGGGATACTAAAGAAGGAGCCCAGCTGGCCCTCCTAATTACAAGCCTTAAAGCCCTCTTGACAGATCTGCCTGACAGTGTGGGATTGACTTCTCTTATCCCAGCACTGCTGCACCTGGAGGTCTCTGCTCATGACCTCTAGACGAAGGACAAGGTTGACTGGAAAAGGAAGAGGGGAGGGGAGGGGCCAGGAGCCCCCTCTTCAGAGTGGAGGAGAGACAGACTCCCGGACAGTTGGCTGGAGCTGGTGCGGGATCAGCGGGATGGCACCACAGGAGGAATGGAGGGCCCTGGGTGCTGGGCCCTCCATGTAAGCTAACTGTGGGTGGATTTCACCTGAACTCTTCTTGGTTTGATGGCTGTCTGGGACTTCTCCAAAGCCTAAGCTATAAGATGCTGGGTCAGCATCTCTGGATCCAGCAACCCGAAACTTCGGAAGGATTTGAGAGCTACAGCTCATTCCAAAGACACTCGACTATCATGACCAGAGCAGGCCCAAGGCCTCCAGCCACATGGGTAGAAGCTGCCTCACCAGAATCAGAAGTCAATGTGTGAAGTCTGATGGGGGAGATGGAGAGCGGACTGGGAGACGCTCCCCATGGCAGGCAGCCCGGGAGGCCAGGGCTGAGCCAGGAGCTTCCAAGGGAGTCTGGCTTGGGGATTTACAAGTCTCTTGTTTCCATTAAAAAAGACGGTAGGCCTCAAGTATGCTGGAGAGGATCATGATCCAGAGCCAAGACACAAGGCGAGAAGAAAGCTGGCGTTCTTGAGAGGCACTGTCCTGTCCTTTCTCTGCCAGATTCAGGCCTCAGATCCCTGATCCTCTGTCCCAGGCTGAGGCTTGAATTTCTCGATGACTTGGAACAAAGGACATGCAGACTTTTCTTAAAAAGTGTCAGTGAGGGTCTGATGTGCTGAGATCCTCAGGCCATTTGACTCGAGATGGGAAAAGCCACTATTTGTAACCTTGATGTCTCTCCAGGATCACTTTTCTCAGTTGTTCCAGAAGTTTCTCCTCTGTGACCCAAATTGTGCTGTCATTTCCCCTCTCTCTATGATGTCTTTTTTCACTTTCCATTGCTAGGATTTGGGTCTCACATCAGTCCTTTGGTTCAGATTCCACATAAATCCCATTTGGGCATCGGATCGATAGCAGGAAGACGCTGAGCCCTGCGGTGGCCAGCATGAGCCATGTGCAGGTGACCCTGACTATGGCTGCTCCTGTGGATGTATCTTATATTTGTTGAAGTCTTTTTGTTCTTGATTCTGCTCAGGGACAGTCCCAGAACAACTGGGACTCTAAAAAAGGAGATGAGAGAGGCCCCAGTGACCAGTTACATCAGGAAGTTAACTAAAATGTTAGTGGGAGGAAAAGAACCCTCCTAAGAGGCTCTAGACGTAAAGTGAGAACACTTCTGGGATCTTATGGGAGCAGGGAGAGGAGCCAGAAAGAAGCAAGTGAGGACAGTGGTGCACGTAGATTAAGAGGCTCCCAGCCATGGTCCTATTAGATAAGGTGCAAATCCAGCAGGAGACCACAGCTACTGCTCAAGATTGTGTTCAGTAAAATCAAAACACCCTGGAGATGTTTGAAATCCAGCCCGTGATCGACAGGTATGACCGACGGTAAGATGTTTGTAGGAATCATCTTCTCTGTGACAGAGAAAAAGAATCGCAGGAGGAAGTATAGAGATCTCCAGACTCCATTTGTGCACATGCCATTCCACTCACCTTCAAAGCCCTCCCTCTTTTTATGTGCCTTTCTTTTGCTTCCCTTCCTCCACTAAGTCATCTGGTCCTTCTCTCTGCTCACAGGGTTATTGTGAGAATTAAGTGAATTGACTTATGTAAAATCCTTGGACAGAACCTGAAACCCAACACTCAAAGATTATCGTTTCTACTGTTGTTATTCGGCCACAGTGCCTTGCACCTACCTCTACATGGATTGGTGGGTTGGTAGCCATATGCTTGCCTATTGTGCCCACTTGACAGTTCTTGGCCAGCAGGAACCATTCATCAAATGTCCTCATATCCTAAGAACCTGGGATAGGGGACAGTTTAGAGCCTGGTATATGGTAAGTAATCAATAGATGTTGAATGAATATATAAATGAAAAAATGAATACCTATGTACTATTGAGGTGTGTTATGAGCAAGACATGTGCCTGCTACCAAAGGTGGTCACATTCCCTTGGACATGTGTTCCTTCACCCCTCACCCACTGGTTCAGGCTCTCTGCCAACAGCCTGTGGTCCACGCTCTTAAGAGGCAGCCAACATCAACAACAATGTGGAGATGAAAAACAGACCAGGACCAATGAAAGCTGCTCCTACTCCAGCTGAGGTTCCAACTGTTTTAATTCTGCTAATGAGACCCAGCTAGGAGTAATCAGGGAACATCTAATATTAGCTGTTTTAATTTGAGCAAGAGGGAAAGGGACAACACAGAAGGGGGCATAGTCTCTAATGGAGAGAGTGGGATCCCAAGAAACTCCAAAGAAACCAGAGCAACATCTGGTGCTTCTGCACCCAAGAGAGTGCCCGGATGGATTTGGGATCTCCATGACTCAGCACTTACCCACAGATTAGAACAATTCACTCATCAATTTTCCCAGAATCCATTGCATCCCACATTAGGGGCCATGGTTGCAACCTGGAAAAAATTAGTTGGAGTTTGGTTATGGGAGACCTTCCTTCAATCTGACTTATCACTTTCTACTGCATCGTTCTGGTTCTCATTTGTCACCACTGAAAGTTAGGCACATGGTAGGTGCTTTGCTGCCTTTGTCAAACTTTTTTTTTAATATCCTCTGAATCCCTACAAGAAACTCACTGCCTACCATTTATTTACTAATCCATCAAGCATTTGTTGAGCACATGTTTTAAGCTAGATACTGAGGTAGGGACAAGGGCTTCACACAAAGAGGAACGACACACAGTTCCGCCTTAAGCTCAGTCTTCTGAGGAGACAAAATGGAAACAAACAACATCACCATCACGGGATAATCGCTACATGGAAGTCATGTCCAGACTGGGAATAATGGGAGCACAGGCCGAGAACAATTCAGGTCTGCCTAAGGCGGAGTTGGAGGAAAATTTTGTTTGGCACTTAGCACACATTGCCTTGTGTTTCTAGTTTCCTTTTTTCTTTCCTTACTCCCCAGATATGAGCAACTTGGAGCCAAAGAATGTCTTCTAGTTCAAGAATTAGAAGACATTAGAAGAATTAGAAGATGGGAATTAGAATCTTCCCATCTTCACGGAACCTTTCACATAGTGAGTGTCCAATAAATGTTTTTTGTTGGCGATTGCCTAAGAATGTGGGCAAGTTGCATTATAGCAAATGGTGACTGTTTCCATTCCTTTGAGAATCTAGAAAAATAAGTTGAAACTGCAGGGAAAAAGAATTAAGGCTCCTGGACCAACCAATGGATGACCCAGTGAGGCTATAGGAGCTTAGGTGAACTTCTAAGGGCTTATTGGCCCCAAGGATTCTCCTATGTTCAGAGGCCCCCAGCAAAAGGCAAGAGACAAGTCCTATGAGGAGAAGAATTTACATGTTAGGGGAATACAGTCCAAGTCCTTTGCTTCCATAGCTCTTCTCAGCCCGTCCCAACCCATCCCTCTAGTCTGTTCCTGATTATTTTCTCAGATATGCCCATGTTGCTGTCACTCTGAACTGCCTGCTGTTTTCCAGACATAACGGGTCCTTCACCATCCTGTACCCTCTTACATGCCTGGGACATCCTCTTTCTTCTTCACCTGATAACCACTTACTGATACTTTAAGAACAACTCTCACATCACCTCCTGAGGGAAGAGTTCCCTGACTTGCCCCCACACAGCCAGCAAGTCGACTCTCTTGGCTCCTCCAGCATTTTACTTATGTCTCTGTTGTGACACTTACTATGTCATACTGGGAGTATATTACTTAGACTGGATTACAAGGACAAGAGTGATCTTGGCTTCAAAGCCTGCACATCCTCAGGGAACTCACATACTCAGAAAGGAGCTCTGGTGTTAATGAAAGTGTCAGCACTGAGTTATTGCCTAAAAATCCAAGTCCCTGGACCCTCCCCTGGGAATTCCCCAACAGCATCACTTGCTGTTGCTTCTTCATTCTCAAGAATATCTCCCCTTTCCCTCCCTGCTATGCAATACTCCAAGTCCTATAAATTGAAGCCCAAGGTAGTTGTCAACTCTGTCCACTTTTCCTTGCCTCAGCTGCCACAGCCTTAGTCCCAGTGGTTCGAGCCCTGAATGCATGAGAAGATCACCTAGAGAGCTTTTACTACCTTCCGACATTGGCTTAGAGACCACGCCCTTTCTTTGACACCAACATCCTCACCAGCCCTTCCAGCCCCGCCCCTACACTCACCATGTTGCCCTTTTCTGTTTCTTACATGGGCCATGCCCTTTTCTCTTTGGGGTCTTCTTAGAGGTTGTATCTCCCACCTGGAGAATTCTTTCCCTTTCTCCCTGCCTGAGGAACGCCTTCCCTTCTTTTCCAAGAGACAGTAGAGGTTACGAGGTCTAGATTCAAATCCTGGTCCCGGGACTGTACCCATGGCATACGTGGCTTCAAGCATGTCACATGGTGTCAAAACCATGGTTTCTTCATCACCATGTTCAACGCACACTTTTTTGGTTTGTTTCAGATGAATACAAATGTCTCTGTCTGGGTTTCTAAGCAGACTCCTGCCTGGAGCTTCCTCCACTCTTCCAGTATTCGGAGCACCAGCTCACCTCCAGCCTTCCCCAAACTGAGCGATTTACAGCTAGAGAATCGTGACTTCCTCTCTTTCTGCAACATCTCCCCCATAAAAAAAAAAAACCCAGCAGAAAGCAAGTTGGACATCAAAAGCCTCTTTAAAACCAACATTTTGATGACTTAAGAGTAAATGAATGAGAACCATACGGCTTAAATTTCCTTTATGATACACAAGGGCTCTTTCTGGACTCACTTTCCATCGCTGCCAAGCTAATGATCAGAGTGGAAGTGGCCCAATCCCCACATCATCAACAGATGTCTCCCCATATTTGGAAAATTTTCACGTGGCCAAAGAAGGAAGCTGCCAGCCCCCCCTCCCCCCGCCGATCAGTTATGCACTTTAGAGTGCCCTTGCTTCTCCACTTCGTCCCCGTCGGAAAGAAATTCCACGCCCAGTGGCCCCAAGGCCTGGGGTAGTGAAGGATGCCTTCCTGAAGCTGGCAGCTGCCATAGCAGAAAGAGCACAGGACCTCAGAAAGATCTAGAGGCCCAGATGCTGGGCTGGATTTGCCACTGGCAAGGTCATATTGCCTCCTTGAGCTTTTGTTTTGTCACTGGCAGGTGGAGATAATGATCCTGCTCTATGATAAGGTAAGGATAAATAATATAACACACAATGTCACCCAGCAAATAGTCAACACTAATGGACTCTGAAAGCAGTAAGGGCACCAGAAGTCTTGACCTTTGATGGGTATGTACATCAGTAGCTGGCTTCTTCTGTTCCTACCAGTGGGGGGATTGAGACAGGTCCCGAGGACGGCGGGAGAGCTTGGCTCTCATTGTGACGCTGTGATCACAGAAGACCCATCATGGAGACGTAGAGTTGCAGTGGTAAGTGCCCTTTTATCCTCAGAGCAGTGACATCCTTCCTTCCCAAGGTCCAAGCTCACTTTCAGAGTCATCAGTGCATGGCTGTGACCTGCCTGTCATCTTTAATACCCTTCCAACGCTGACTGACTCTGGAAGATAAAAACATATCTCAGAGTCACAGCTGGACAGAGCTGGCAGAGCAGCAGGCACAAAGCTCCAGACATCCCACAGCAGAAGAGAGTTCCGGCTGCATTTCCACAAGCAGGACCATGCCCAGGTGGGTGCTGGCCTGAGCTCTGCAGGTTCCCCCTTCCCATTAACATCTGTCGGTGGTGAAAACCAATTCAAATGAACGTCAAGCAAAGCCAAGCAAGGGCATAAGGGTGAAGGCTGGAGAGAGATGGCATAAATGATGAGTCGCCGCAGGCAAGGTGGCTTAAGAAAGACTTGGAAGCCGCCTCCTTCCTTCTGCCTCCGCCTACTGTTTTCAAAATCTGTTTCACATTGGATTTTCTAACCACCTGCTCTGGGTCAGGCTAGGAGCCTGAAGGCTAGGAGCAGGGTCAGAGTAGAGAACACAACAGGTGAGGCTCCTGTCTTCCTGGAACGTTTAGTCTAGCAGAGGTCTGACAAGAAAATGGGTTACTGGGGGCACTTGGATGGCTCAGTCAGTTAAGTGTCCAACTCTTGATTTTGGTTCAGGTCATGACCTAAAAATTCATGAGATCCAGCCCTGCATTGGGCTCCTGCTTGGGATTCTCTCTCTCTCTCTCTCTCTCTGCCTCTCCTCCACTTGTGCACATGTCTTCTCTCTCTGTCTCTCTCAAAATAAATGAACTTTAAACAAAAGGAAAAAATATGAGTCACTTCAAGGGGTACTAGGATGAAGGAGATGGGCAGGGTACTTCAGGAACACACGCCTACTGGGCCTAACATATCTCGGTAATCAGGGGAGGCTTTCTAGAGGCGGTGAGAGTGAAGCTGAGACTGAAGGAACAATAGGATCTGCTAGACAAAGGGCTATGGGAGAATGAGGCTGAGAGGAGGAGGCTGGGAATGTTAAGAGCTGTCCAGATCAAGGGAACCACACGTCCAAAGGCCCCAGGCAACGCATGGACTTTGAGACATTTCCTTCTTTGCCTCCCTTTTCCCTCCCTGCATTTTCAGGTTTGCAGATGGATGCAGACATATGTGTAAATGTCTGAGTTATTCTCCATGGGGTTCCTGGGTACCGTGCAAACTGGTATATGTAGCAAGATACAGCTGGGCCAGACGAGGTCACCACACTTCACATAATAGAATTTTCACTCTGACACAGGGAGATACCTACTTACATATGCTTCTTCATGTTGATTACTTCAATAGTATTATCCCCGTGTCTTTCCTTCCACAATTTTAATGATTGATTTGGATGAAGACATAGGGAGTATCTACTGTAGTAATTAAAAGCATGTGCTGGAATCAGATAGATGAGTTTAAATCCTTTTGCACAATGTATTAACTCTTGTAACCTTGGGAAAAGGAATTAGTCTCTTTAATTCTCAGTTGCTCTATCTGTAAAATGGGATTAATAAGAGCGCCTACCTCCTAGGTTGTTGTGAGGACTAAAGAGAGAAATTTCCATATCAAGTGATTAGATTTATGCTAGCACATGCTGAATACACAGTATATGTTGGCTATTTTGGAGAGAGTCAGAGATTCTTAGATGAGGCTGAGAACAACCGAAAAGTCCTTGGTCAAGAAAATCCAGGGGCACCTGCATGACTCGGTCAGTTGAGTGTCCGACTTCAGGTTAGGTCATGATCTCAGTGTTCACGAGTTCAAACCCTGCATCAGGCTCAGTGCTGACAGCTCAGAGCCTGGAGCCTGCATCAGATTCTGTGTCTCCCTTTCTCTCTGCCCTTCCTCTGCTCATACACTGTCTCTCCCTCTCTGTCAAAAATAAATTTTAAAAAATTATAATAAGAAAAAGAAAGAAAATCCAGATTTCAGTAGGTTGGACCTAGAGGGCAAATAAGGCAAGATAAAATTTAATAAGAATAAATGCACTCGGATCTCTCTCTTACTCTTACACACATACACATACATCCCCCCCACTATACCACACACACACACACACACACACACACACACACACACACACCCCACCCCCATACATACCACTACCACATACACACTACCCCTCCCCACACACCACACATACACCACACACATGCCACAGACACATACCACACGTACACACCACTTACACATACCACACACACACACACACACATCACATATACACACACCACACATATACATAACACACACACACACACACACACACACACACACACACATCACAGAACTTTATAAGAGGAGAGAGGGAAGCCAGCAGAACATGTTTGGGAAGAAGAACTTCTGGGTTTTAGTAGGTTGTGGGAACCACAGGAGGCTCCTTCTAAAAATCTCAGGTTGTGTTCCAGAGAGAAGAGCAGCATCTAGCCTACAGAGAGTGCTAATGCAGCTCTACTCCGTGGGTCAGGCCACCCAGGAGTCTTGCTGTAAGCTCTGGGGGTCACACTAAGAGATCTACTCCAAGTAGACACCAGGATGGTGCAAGCAATGGAAATCATGTTTCAGGAAGAATGTTTGAAGGCTCTGGCATTTGTAGCCCAGAGAAGAAAAGGTCAAAATGCTATCTTTCACTTACATATTCAAGTATGTGTGGAATGGCCCTTAAGTGTCAGGTAACATCTGTGGCAACATAGATGGCAATGAAAAAGTTTCTGTCTTCAAGGTAACACTCTGGCGCTCAGCCCACGTCCTCTGTTCAAAGCTGACAGACCCACAACCCCCAGCTGCTGGGAATGGGGGGCACTGGTGGCCTCTCCAGGAAACGCCCCAATCAAGGTCATGCTTCCTCCCAGGGGCTGGCCAAATGTGGGGAAAGAAGGGCCCTGTGGTAATGGGATCAGCTTCTCCCTGCTCAATCCCATTGTTCTTATTGTCTTACAGGGGTGTCTCGCCATTAGGATCTGGCCAGTGGGTGAATGCAGACAAGCGAGCAGGCCTTGGTAATAGAGACAGAGGTAGGAATAGGGTGCGGCATGGGGTGCTATGGAAGTATTTAGGAGGTGCACCTAATCCAGACTGGGGAGGGTCAAGGAGGCTTGCCAGAAGGGATACTCTGTGAAATGAGATCCAACATGGAGCATGCCCAGGGTGGAGAAAATGACTTTGAACCTCCAGCTAGTCTCAATGGAAGAGGAAAGACCTAGGCTCTTTATTGTGAGCCCATGGCTGGGAAGAAGGTCTCAGGGGACTGACCCTGCACTGCCTGTGCTCCTCCAGGGTTTCTGCCCAGAGCCCAGGCCCCTTGTTTGCAACTGCCAGCACCACCAGCTCATCCGAGTGCCCCAGGACAGGGAGAGGGCTTACTTTTTGAGGATTCAGTTTTCCTGTCCCCAACCCCCAACCCATCCACCCCTAAGTGAGGCTGAGCTCAGAGATTAAAAACTCATTCCCTTGCAGGAAATGAAGAGCTGTTGCCAGGACCGCCCAACTGAGAAAATATGAACAAGATGCTTCATGCCGCTTGATGAACTCCCAACTCCTGCAGCTCCAGGGAAGGCAGGAAGATGGGCCACTGTCCCAGGCACTCCCATATTTGTTCTCAGCTGGGCTTCACCCGACTGTGGGAAGTCCCTGGCTGTGGTTGCTATAATGTCCTGGCTCCCAGGGTTCTAAATTGCCCCATTCAAGAGGCAGAGCAACACAGGAGTGATATGAAGAGGGCACCAGGTTCTAGACCAGGCTTCCAGCCAACAAGCTATATGACCTTGGGTGAGTCCGTTCACCCCTTCAGGATGTAATAAGATTGTTGGACTCCTGGATTTCTAAGATTTCTTCCATCCAATTCTAATTTTTGAGGAAGGAATTGGAAATGTTTACCAATATGACCGGAATCTCACAGCCCACCCGCTGAGATTTCCAATCCCCCAAGTCCAATTTCTACTTATCTTCTTCCAAGGAGAGGGGAGGACCCCAAGGAAATCAGTGAAATGTGTCTTCAAAACCACTCTGGTGTTTACCTCTAGCCTTTGGGTCAAGGTGAAGATTCATGAAAGCTTTAGACAGACAAGAAAGATTTTTCCTCATAGGTTTGGATGCTTACTTGGGTAGTTTCTCGCTGGATTCTCTTGCCCAGACTCCTCTGTCTACATCTGCAGTACCATGAATCCTCTTCAAAGTCCCACATTGCCCCTGCCCTATGTGCCGGAGGAACCATCCTAAGATTTGGGTAATCAGTGTCCTTGATGGGGCCTGGCACTTCTTCATCAGGAATTGGATCAAACAAATTGGCAAACACTTACTGAGTAACTACTAACTGTAAATCTACAGGCTAGAGACTATGGGGCTAGTAAAGAATAGTTCCTACTGTGAGTAGGGGCATCAACAATTGGGAGATGTGTGTTCTCTTGTCCTTTACTGTCTCCCCACTGCCAGGTGTCACTTCCTGTCATCTCTTATGTTAGGGGTGTCCAGATGGCCACATTTTCTGGGATAGGTGAGAAGCTCAGCTAGGACAAGCTCGCTCAGACAGGTGCTCTTAGGCTAAGATGTAGATTTCTGCAGCTTGTAACAGATAGTGATTATAGCCATTAGAATCTGAGAATATACTCAGGGTGCCTGGGTAACTCAGTGAGTTGAGTGTCCAACTCTTGATTTTGGCCTAGGTCATGATTTCATGGTTGTGAGATCAAGCCCTTGCTTAGGATTCTCTCTCTCCTTCTCTCTGTAACTCCCTCACTCACCCTTTCTCCCTCTCTCCCCCTCTTAAAAAAAACATAAAAAAAAAGAATCTGAGAATATACTCCATTATATGAGAAGATCCTTTTCGACAGAATGACATAGCATCAGAAAAGACTACATTGAGAGATGTATTAATTATCTACTGCTGCATAACCAATGAGTACAACTGCAGTGGCTAAAGGCAACAGACGTTTATTATATCATGGTTTCTGTGGGTCAGAAATTTAGACACAGCTTAGTTGGGTCCACTTGTTCAACATTTCTCACAAAACTGCATCAAGTTGTTGGTCTGGATTAGGGTCTCATCTGAAGCTCAAGTGGGGAAGGATTCACTTCCAAAAATGATTGTTGGAAGGGTTCAATTCCTCACTGCAGGATGTTGGTCTGAGGCAGCCCACAGTTCCTTGTCAAGTGAGTCTCCTTACCATGGCCTGTTGCATCCATGCAAGCCAAGAAGTCAGTAGAGGGAGCAAGCAAGAGGAAAGTTATCATCTTATGCAATGTAAACAGGGGAGTGACATCACCTTTACTGCGTTCTTTTTGTTAGAGGTTAGGTCACAGTTTCTGCTCACACTCAGGAGGAGGGAACTATACAGGAATGTGGATACCAAAAGATAGAGATCTTTGTTAGTCGTCTTCATGTCTGCCCATCACAAGAGAAGAGGCAGAAAGAGACCACCATGCACTGAGCCTTCTGCAGAATCATCCCTGGCAAACAATGTGAGAACAAGCATCAGAGAGGGACCAGCTTACTCCAAAAGGTGCATATGCCAGAGGGGAGGGCTAGAGTGGTGGCATCTCAGGATGAAGTGGCATTATACTGCACACACTGATGGTGGACAGAGCTAGTATCAGAAGAGGCATGATGAGAAGGAGGTGTGCAGTGGGTAATAGTGTGTTTCCTTTCTTTCCTGAAAGGGCAGGCTTTAGTCACCATTTCAAGAAAATAGAGAAAGCTACCATATAAAAAACTGAGGAAGGGGTTGCCTGGGTGGCTTAGTCGGTTGAATGTCCAACTTCAGCTCAGATCATGATCTTGTGGATCGTGGGTTTGAGCCCCACATTAGGCTCTGTGCTGCTAGCTCAGAGCCTGGAGCCTGCTTCAGATTTTGTGTCTACTTCTCTCTATGTCCTTCTTCTGATCACACTCTGTCTCTCTGTCTCTGAAAAATAAACATGTAAAAAATTTTTTTTAACTGAGGAAGGAATAATGTAGTACAACTGCAGTGGCTAAAGGCAACAGACGTTTATTATATCATGGTTTCTGTGGGTCAGAAATTTAGACACAGCTTAGTTGGGTCCACTTGTTCAACATTTCTCACAAAACTGCATCAAGTTGTAACCGCCAGGTTATTCATTGACTTTTTGAGGCAAGAACCCACCCCCATCATCCCCCAACCAGAAATCAGCCCCACTTACAGCTACTAGAGTGTTGAGATCAGAAACTATCCTGTGGGGTACAGGTTGGGGGCTCTAGGCATAACTGGCTTTTTCCCTAGAATTCAGTGTGTCAGAAACACCCTCATTCCTTGCCCTTGAGTAACTCTCTTCAAGCAGCTTCAATGATTACGTAGCTGTCATGTTCTTTCTCCCCTCTCATAAGTGACTCCTACAGCACGATGCTGTGGTTGAAACTCGCAGATTTGGGAGCTCACAAATACCGTTGGAAGTGTTAAAGCTGGCTTCCCTCTATCCTCTGAGTAGGGCAACTACTAATGTGCAGCGTGTGCACTGCAAAAGGGCGCCAATTAAGGGCTGAATGTGGCTTAGGTTGCACTGGACTAGAAGAGGGTTGAAATTCACCCTCTTGAAATTCACAGGGAGACACCATATGGGCTACTTGCAGCCCTGCCCCCAAGTCTCATCAAGACCTAGAGGCCAACATAGAGGCCAAGTTCAGCTAAGACTACAACCAATCACTTGCCCTTCATCATTGGAAGGGTCTAGAAGTGATATCATACCTGCTTTTGAAGGACTGCTAAGAGACAATGCCAGTTAGGAGATATCAGTCAGCTTTTTACTTTGAAAGAAGATCCTTTCCCAAAGGTGAGTTCTTCCCTTCCTTCCTCACTTCCTCCAAGTTCTCATTCCAGCCCCCACCCTATCCTCTGTAATCCTAGCTTCAGTGTGGAGCCTCCTATCAGATCTTCCAGAGAAGTAATATTGTATCAGAGATAGATGGAAGGTCACAAGAAATCCAGACAGATAAAGAACAGAAAACCAGAAAATAATATTACCCACCATTAACTGAAACATTTACTCTATTCAAATTATGATCCAAGTGTTTTATAGACAATGTTTTGTCAATCCTCACAACTACTTGGGAGGAAATTAATCACATTATCCTCATTTTACAGATCAGGAAACTGAGACTCGAGGAGATGAAGTGGTTTGGCCAAAGCCCATGGCTAATAGAAAGTGGTGAGGCCAGTGCTTGACCCAATGCCCATTTTCAACCTTGCGTCTTTGTACAGACCTCCTCAGTCAGAAACAGGGAAGTTCCAGATCACCTTCTTAGAAACAAACAAGGAACATGGGAGGCGCACCCTTGTATCTCTCCTTCCCAATCCACCACAAGTCCAGAGGTCCAGAGAATTTCAGATCCCCCACTAGACCATAAGCTGTATTTGAATAATTCATAGCAAGTGATGGAAATGGCCTGACTAATTAATTGAATGATGGAGTGGTGAAGGGAAAGAAGAGTGAGAAAAGGTAAATAGAGGAATCTTAGCCCCAGGAATCCCCAGACTTCATAAAAGAAGGTGCCTCTGCCTGAACTGTTTACTTCTCCATGCCTCTCTGAATAAAGTGTAACCCTCTTATTTATAAAAGAGATGTTTCAGCCCACCGAAGTCCCCCTGAGCCTAGAACAATCTCAACAAAAAAGCAAAAGACTGCTTAACCTTGACCTCATGCTTGACTGTCTCAAGACGGAGCATAAAAGGATGTCCTATTGCTGAGGGAGGGTACAAAATAGTTAAAAATGTAAGGGGCCAAGTTGTCAGGGGTGTGCATAATATAAAATCCTAAGGAGCAGATGTGACAGAGAAAGCAGAGCTCTTTCTGTTTCATCAAACACAGTGTTCGGCACCTGATAATAGGTGCTCATGAAATTTGTTCCACAGCCTCCTCCATCCTCTTGTTTACTCCTCACACCATGTTCTTTGACACAGTAGTTGCAGAGACACCCATCTTACACATTTTTAGAAGGGAGAAAACTAAGATTTTAAGACATAAGGGACCTGGCCAGGGTCAATGACCACACATTCCTTGCTCAAGAGTGGGGATGTGGGCAGAAGGAGAGGCAAAGGAAGACAGAGTGAGGAAGGGAGCTTTTCAAAAAACAGTGCTGGACAGCTGGATGTCTGCATGCAGAAGAATGAAGTTGGATCTCTACCTCACACCATATACAAAAATTAACTCAAAATGGATCAAAGACCTAAATATAAGCCTTAAAATTGGAAAGCGCTTAGAAGAAAACATGGGCATAAATCTTTGTGATCTCGGGTTAGACAATGGTTTCTTAGGTATGACACCAAAAGTACAAGTAACAAAAAAGGAAAATAGATAAATTGGATGTCATCAAAATCAAAAACTTTTGCACCTCAAGGGATGCTATCAAGAAAGGGAAAAGACAACCCACAGAAGGAGGTAAAAGTTTTGCAAATCATTTATCTGATTAAAAAAAATAAACTTCCACTTTAAAAATGAGCAAGCAGGGGTGCCTGGGTGGCTCAGTTGGCTAAGCATCCAACTTCAGTTCAGGTCATGATCTCACCATTCTCAGGTTCGAGCTCCGCATCAGGCTCTGTACTGACAGCTAGCTCAGAGCCTGGAGCCTGTCTTCAGATTCTGTGTCTCCCTCTCTCTCTGACCCTCAACTGCTCATGCTGTCTGTCTGTCTTTCTCTCTCTCTCAAAAAAAAAAGATATATATATATATGTATATATATATATATTAAAAAAATAAAAAATAAATAAAAATAAAAATGAGCAAGCAATTTGAATAGACATTTTTCCAAAGGAGATATACAAAGGTTAATAAGAACATAATAAGATTCTCAGCATGATCAGCAATCATAAAAATTCACATCAAAACCACAAAGAGATGTCCACTAGGCTATCTTGAATTAAAAGCGACCAAAAATTATAAGTGTTGCCAAAGACATGGAAAAACTAACCCCCCCCCCCAACACTTCTGACAGTATTATAAAATGGTGCAACCTCTTTGGGAAATAGTCTGGCAGTTTCCCAAAGGCAATATATAGTGTTACCATTTGACCAGCAATTGCACTCCTAGATATACACCTGAGAGAAATGAAGGCATAATGTCCATACAAAAACTTACACACAGATATTCAAAGAAGCATTATGCATAAAAGTCAAAAAGTGAAAATAACCCAAGTGTCCATCAACTGATGAATGAATAAACAAAATTTGGTCTATGCTTATAAGGGAATATTCAGCAAGAAAAGGAAATCGAGTACTTTTAACATGCTACAGCAGGTTGAGCCTTGAAAACGTTACCTTGAGGGGCGCCTGGGTCTGTTGAGCATTGGACTCTTGATCTCAGCTCAAGTTGTGATCTTGAGGTTGTAGGATCAAGCCCCACATAGGGCTCTGCGCTGATGGCACAGAGCCTGCTTGCAATTGTGTTTCCCCCTCCCCCCCGTCTCTCTGTCTCTCTGTCTTTCTCTCTTTCAAAAAGAAATTAAAAATTACATTAAGTGAAAGAAACAAGTTAAAAAGGACAGGATATAATTCCATTTACCAATCTTTAGAGACAGAACATAGATTAGATTAGCGGTTGGGCTGGGTAGAAAGGAGGTTTTGGGGGTGGTGACTTAGGGTTGAGGGTGTTCTTTTTGGAGTGTTGAAAATGTTCTAGAACTCACTGTTATGGTTGTCCAATTCTGGGAATATGCAAAAGATACCCCATTGAATTGCACACTTTAATTAGGTGAATTTTATGGTATTGTGAATTCTCAATACAGTTCTGTGAGTGTGTGTATACGATGGGGAGAGGGAAATGGAAGGGGAGGGAGGGAGAGAGAGAGAAAGGGAGAACCTCATTTCCTAAGATAATGTGGAATCCACGAATCCCCTGGACTTACAAAACATTATGTGGGAGAGCATTTGTGCATTTTCTAAGAATGTCTCTGGCTTACACGCAAAGGGTTCAAGTGCCCAAAGGCAGGCCTGTTCTCAGGCTGACCCGGAGCAGGGACTCACAGGGCGGGAAAGCATCTCCCCGGCTGCCCCACACCTCCCCTCTGGGGCCCATTTGTTTTGTTCAGTCTACTACTTAAGCCCCACTCGGTGGGGTAGAGTCGGGTTAGCTGCAGCTCCCCAGAGCCACCATATGGCCACAGCCTGGAGCCCAGCTTTGAGCCCTTCCAGCCCTGTCACCTCTAGGACCCCTGTCCCCCCACCCCCGACCCTATCGCCCTTCCTGCCAGGGCCAATGCTCCGCATCCTGCCGTGGCCACTTGCTCCAGCCATCAACTGGGAGTGGGAACTCCCGGCTCCCAGTGCCCCCGACTCTGAAGGCGGAGTGACCCAAAACTAAGGTGACTGTAGTCCCGGTTGCCTACAACAGTCCTGGCTTAAGCCTGTTGTCATGGTGCAATTATTGAGCGCCACCTTGCACTCTCAACAGTATCCTGGTTTGTAAGAGACATTACTTGTCCCTCTACCTGAAGGAGGATTGGCCTTGGCTTCCCCCAGAATGAGGGGCACTTCCGGGGCCCCCAGGCCATCCCCTGCCTGCAGAGTTCCCCAAGGACCTCAGCAGCAGACGACAGGTCAGGGCCTCACTCCCATGTCAGCTGTCCTCAGAGGAGGGAGGGGGCATCTCCACACAAATCTCTTCAGGGGCAGAGGCGCCTTCCTCTGTCGCCCGTGGTGCAAACCTTCCCGCTCGGCCCAGAACGAAAACCCCCAACTCCAGGACGTCCTAATTCTCCTACCTGTCATCAGCGCCCAGTCTTCTCTGTCCCTTAAGATCCCAAACCGTGTCCTTTCCACTTTATATCGCTAGTGCCTGGCTAAGGTAGATGCTCCATAAATGGTTGTTTTAAGTAAGTCATTTTCTTTTTTTTAGTGTTTTATTTTTTTTTGAGAGAGAGAGAGAGATAGAGACACAGTGTGAGCAAGGGAGGGTCAGAGAGAGAGAGAGACACACAGAATCAGAAGACAAGCTCTAGCTCTGAGCTAGCTGTCAGCACAGAGCCTGACACGGGGCTTGAACCCACAAACCATGAGATCATGACCTGAGCTGAAGACAGATGCTTAACCGACTGAGCCACCAGACGCCCCATCAGTAAGTCATTTTCAAGAGAATGAAATACTGGCAAACACACAGGCCCGGACCTGGGAGCCAGCAGCTCTTTGGTAACACCCTTTCCAGAAGAGCGCGGGGGTGGGGGTGAGGGGCAGATCCCACTTAACCCCCCGGGATACAGGCAGGAGGTTGGCTGGGCAGAAGGAAGGGGGCACTGCTCTCTCATAGCTGTCCCTCTCTGGAACTGCACGCCCAGGACCCTGCCCTACGTCCTCATCCTTTCTAGCTACTCCCACTTCCCTGCTCCACAGAGAAAGGAAGAAACTTTTTTGTTATCTGAACAGGCACCCAGTGAAGAAGGGGATGCTTTGTACTTGGTATTGAGAATCCTTTTCTTTTTTTAAATAGCATTTATTAAGCATTGGGTAAGGATTTATTAAGCATTTTCTACAAGCCAGACCTAAGCCCGGAGGAGGCGGTCATGAGTAAGACAGACAGACAGGTGTCTCTGCCCAGAGCTGGCCCCAGGACTATGTTTAGAAAGCAATGGGACAACGATTTCTGGGTTCCTGGATACTGGACCCCTCATTGTCAATGGCGACCTTTACACAGGTCCAGTCCATAAAGGCAATGGGGTGGCATGTGCTTAAAAACAGAACTTTTCAAGCCGGAACCATTTTTAAATGTCAGGTCTGTGTTCCCCTTGGGTAAGCTCTTTTATCCTCTACCCGTTTTTCACACTTTGTCCTGTGAAATGGAGGTAACGCCATCTAGCCCCCTGGGACCATGAGGGGGCTCACTGGCCGAGGGCTGTAAAACACTTAGCACACTGTCTGGCACGTGGTGGGAACACTCAGTAAATGCAGCCCACAATTATCCCTGAGAACCGGAGTTTCCCAGCACCGGTGAGCGGAAGATTCTGCAGCCCAGTGACATTCCCATGTGCTCCCAAACAGTGTTCGGTAAACTTGACTGAGTAAAAGAATCTAGGGAGGTTTTTTTTTTTTTTTAATGCAGGTTTCCAAGCCCCAACCCAAACTGATTGATCCAGAACCTTGGGGGCGGGGGACTGGGAATCTGCAGTTTTAGAAGTTTCTGGGTTTGCAATGGACGCCCCTCAGATCTAGCCTCCTG
Organism: Suricata suricatta; assembly: GCF_006229205.1. NCBI lineage: Eukaryota > Metazoa > Chordata > Mammalia > Carnivora > Herpestidae > Suricata > Suricata suricatta. The sequence continues at coordinate 88,090,405 of NC_043710.1, read as the reverse complement.
CTTCTGTTTTCCGAAGCTCCTGTTCGGGAGCGTGAAGTACCCAGGCTTCACCCCAGACTCCAGCCCTCCTTCCCCCCACCCTGGGGCTGAGCGTCCCCAGTCCCACCTTCCCCAGGCTGCATGTGGTGGGTCCCTTCTGAGAGAGGCCACTGCTCTGTAAAGCTCCCGTTGAAAGGCACGACAGACAGGAGAGGTCAAAGTTCACACAAGCTGCTCCGCCTTCTGTTTCATTTACAAGTGGCGGTCACCTCATTAAACCCAGTCCCCTTCCACCCCCATCCGCCCCCCCCCACCGCCCCCCACCACATGCCCACGTCTGCTCCTCCTCCATTCAGCCCTGCCCTGGTGTCAACACAGACCTTGGCTGGAGAACGAGTGGACAGAAGCAGACAGGTGACTTCCTGGAGATGCTCACTCCCACCCATTTGGGCAGGTCCAGAGCCCCACACTAGCCCGTGCCTGGTATAGACAAGGTCTTTGACAGGAGTTTGTGAAGCTCGAGAATTTACAAATGGCTGCATCTTAGCAGCCGTGGCTCAACCTGCACTTGGCAGTCAGTGCCGACGCCTCAGGTGGAGCCCCAAGGAGGAGCTGGGTGTGGAGGAAAAGAGGGTCACACGTCCCGGCAACGGCAGCGCTTTGCTGCTGCGTGTCCTGGGCTGACCTTCCACCTCTCTGATCCTCAGCTCCTTCCTCTGTACAGGCAGGGTTCCTGAGATGATTCAGTGAGGCAGACCATAAGAAAGGTCCCAGCTTAGCACCTGGCATGCCGTAGATTTCCAGTTAGCAGTGCCTCCCTGAACCCATGGTGGCCACGGAATTAGCTGGAGTCATGCCAACCACGTGACGCTGTGGCACGGGCGGCCAGACCACGGAGAAGGACTGGCAGTCGTGTATAGGGTTGGCCGGTGTTCCTGGAGACAGGCATGGTCAAGCCAGGGTCTGAAGGCGGGACCTCAGCCAGGCCAAGAGGCCTTGGGGGCACAGAGGAGCCAAACTGAGGGGAGGTGGGCGGGTGGGAGGCCAGATCTGAGTCAGGGAGGAGCCTGGCCCATCTGAGGACCAGGCAGAAAGAGAGTGAGGTGCCCGTGAGTGAAAAGAAACAAAGTGAGGGCCCAGAGAGGCGGGCAGGATGCAGGTAGGTCTCCTTCAGGACACAGGGAAAATTCTGGACTATCTGAGGCAGAGAGGAAGCTTCTTGAGGAAGTGGGTGATGACGTGGCTAGGGGTGCCCCATCCTTCTTTCCTGTCTTCAAGCTAGTCAGTGAGCCATGGAGGGAGCCCAGCTTGGAAGTCAGACCCCAGGATCGTCCTCAAGATACCAGGGGACAGAGCCCCCTGCTGCCTGTCCCTCCCCCACTCCTCCACAGAGGGGGGCTGTCTCCCCACTGCCGCAGGAAACTCTGGGGCATTGGGCCTCGGGAGGAGGACAGCCTTTGGGTGATGGAGGCGTCAGTCCATCCTGTGCAGGAGGGGCTCAGGGGAGGCAGCCCTCCTGGAAGGGAGGGTAGGGGCTGCTCTGGAACCATTTGCGGAGCAGCACCATTTGTCCTTAGGGTGTTTATTTGGGTGGAGCGGGGGTGGGGACTATCAGGGGCTAACCCCCCCCCCAGCTCCCCAGCTTTGAGGGGGCCAGGGAGAAGAGCGCCATGCATGCTGTGGTCTCTGTGAAGGGTGTCCCAGGGCTAGGATTGACGGGGTGAGGCTCCCAGGGAAAGGGAGGTGGGACAGAGTAAGCAGCTGCCACCCAGAGGACGGAAGGGCATTCACACAAGGAAAGACAGACCCGAGAGAGAGAGAGAGAGAGAGAGAGAGAGAGAGAGAGGGAGGACCAGGAAGAGGTGGAGAGCACACAACTGAGGGGGAAAGACAAGGTCTAAAGAAAGAAGAAGGTACTAAATAGAGGAAACAGCAGAGAATGAGCACATACAGAGGTTGAAAGAGAGAGAGAGAACGAGAGAGGAAGAGAGGGGGATAAAGAGAGACCCTGGCAGAAGGCACAACAGAGGAGAGACAGGTGATGGGCAGCCAGGGGTACCTCAGAGCCTGACTCTATCCGGAGAGTTCTTGACCGGGGTCCTGGGGGTCAGGACAGAGTGCCCTCCAACAGACGCCTTCCTCTCCCGTTTCTCCCCCTGGAGGCCTAGGGGCAGCTTCAAGCCTCCCCGCCGCCGTCTCTGTGAGATTCCACCTAGAGAGAAGACTCCCAGGGCAGGCCAGCTGCGACACAGGGTCTGGGAGCAGTCCGCTGGAAGCCAGCCAACCTCAAGAGCCCCAAGAAGGATCCTAATTGCGGCCAATCAAACAGACTCTTCGAGGCTCCTTCTACACCCACCTGGGACACAGTGGGGCCAGATGGAGACCTTGGATCCAAGAGGAGCAATGTCCTTCAGTCACCAACTGAGAGTGGCAAAGGGCCTCAGCCCCCCGGTCCCCCACAGCACTGGCCCACCGCACTGGGCTTCCCTGGCCCCTGACTTCTTGCCCCCCACCCCCCATCTACAGATTAGAGTCCAAACTCCTGGACCCAGCTTACCAAGCCTGAGCTTTCTCCTCAGCCCTGCCCCTTCCTGTCCTGGGCCCTGCTCTCCACCTGCAGACCTAGTTGTAAATCTGCCCTTTTTCCTCCGGATGCCCTTCCCTGCTCTCCATTGGGCGACCCTGCTGCCAGGCCGCACCTGCATTTGCTGGTGGTCTCTTAACACCCCATAAGCATCGCCCACAATGTCTGAAATGTAGACTCAGGACAGGGCTGAGCACCATGCATGCATCCTCCCCTGCTCAGCAGAGCCCAGGCCCTGTAGGTGCCAGGCGGATGGATGTGGGGGAATGATGATAAGTCCCAGCTCCCCAGTACCCCGGGATTGGTTCCCACTTCACGTTTGGCTTTCCAGCTAGACTGCGAGGCCCTTGGGTGTGGGGGGTGCATCTCACTCTGCTTACAGCCCTGTCTGGCTTCAGACACTCATGGACCGGAAAAAGGTGGAAGGCTTGCTGTGGCCCCGGGGCCAGGCTGAATTCAGGGCGTCACTCAGAGCTCACAGGCACCAGGGATGTTCCAAGTTCACCTGGGGCTTCACCCCTTTCCAGGAACGGCAAGGTCAAAGATGCTCCCTCCCCTTTCCAGTACTCTGAACCCTGGCTGGAGCTCCTCCAGGTTGACCTGGGGACAGGCCAGGGGAGAGCATGGAGTTGGAGGCAGGTGATGAGGGCACTCGTCCATGGAAAATACCGAGGCAGTTAGAGGAGGCAGAGAGCCATTCAGATGCACATTTCCCGCTGAGACCGTCCCAACATTCCCCCAATATGCTAGCACATCGGGAGATAGACCATCTGCGGCTGCTGCCCAGGGAGGTGGCCTGCCTTGCCCTGCCTTTGGGCATAGTCACTTGGCCTGATGCCTTTGGAAGGAACTGGGCTGAGGCTCAAGGCCTAGAACCTTAGTCCCCAAAACGTCCCTCACAGAAACCCAAGCCCATGAGGGGCTCTGCTTGCTTAGGGTGTCAGGCCATAGGGTCCAGGGGGACTTGGGGACCGGCGAGGCTCTGCCCAGGCTCAGCTCCTGCAGAGGCTCGGACTCCTCCGAGGACAGGCCTGTGTGGGGCCTTGCGGGTCCCCCAGGTGCCCGTCCTCAGGACACTGCCCATCAGCTCCCACACTTCCCCACCGGCCTCCAGCACTCGGCAGGCTGGTTGCCATCTGTGCCGCAGAGGCACTGGGACGGCAAGGAGGTCGCCGTCAGCAGCTTCACCTTGATGTTCGTCCCGTCCTCATCCCCAGCAGAACGAGCTCCTTGGTGAAGCTCAGTAATGGCACTGAGCAGGCGCCAGGCAGGGCTGGGGGAGGGACACAGTGCGCTGAGCCCAGGTGCGGGGAAACAGGACAGGGACGGGGGCCCCCTGACAGGAAGCAGCCTGTGACCAGCGCTGGTCAGGTGCATACAAAGCCTGCTGTGTCCCCACCTGCTCGCCTCCCCCTGGCAGGCCTGGCCCCTGCTCTTCCAAGCCTGTCATTCCCAGGTGTCCTGAGCTGCCTGGCCTTGTCAACAATTGCTGGGACAGGATACCAGCACTGACAGCTCTTGTCACAGCTCCCCCGTGCTCCCGCCCCCACCCCCAGGTCCTATTCATGCTGCAGAGGGCGAGGACAGCTTAACTCCCTGACCCAGACACAGGCCCGCTTGCCGGTAAGTGTGGGGCCACTGCTGACCCTCCTCCCTCCCTGAAAGGTGGGCACAGGGACAATGCCTCTGGTGTCCCTCATGCCCCAGGGCTTGCCCCTCTGCTCTCCCTCCTTCTCTGCCTCCCCTTATCCTTCCCCTGCACCAAATAGGAACTAGTGTCAGCGAAATGGCCCAGGGGTGAGTGATGCTGAGCGCTGGGCTCAGGAGCGGGGAGGAAAGAAAGCTCAGACATAGCAACCTCAAGCCTCCCCTCACCCTGATTTTGGGACGGGGAAAGGATGTGGGGGTTCCCTTAGTCCCAGCGTGTGGGGCTTCTGTCCGTCGAGTCAGAACCAAAGAGCCCTGGCTTCACGTGAACACGTCAACCACACTACACTTCTCAGGAGCCCAAAGCGCTCAGAGGTCCACGCACCTGCACGCTTCTGGCCCAGGGAAACTGCCGCATTCTTCCCCCCTGGCTCTGGTCTCCAGCTCCAACCCCTCTGGCTGGGCAGCCCCATCCGGGGACCCCCTGCGCTCTGCCCTGTTCTCAGGGTGATCTCCTGAGCTGTTGTAAACGCTCCTCACATTGGTCCCTGTGGTTCTGACAGCTCGCTTCCTAATCAAGGCCGCCACACATCCAGCGTGGACCTCCAATCTCTGTCCCCGGTGGGGAGGACACGCCTCCCCTTTCCCTTCCCACTTCTCCCCAAAATGTAGTAAGAATAGCAGAGTTGGGGCTGTTTTCACCTCCTGGGGGAACTCTAGGAAAACATACTAGTGGTCCCAAGAGTCTAACGTGAGACCTGCCTCCTTTGTAGAAACATTGTTGAAGATGTAAGGCTGCATCTGAAGTCGGGCAGCAATGATGGGTAAGAAGGTGGCTTCAAATCCCAGCCCCTTGACTCTGGGCCTCGGGCAGCTGCTTCACTTGATTTCCTGGTCTCTAAAGCACCCACTTTGGGGAACCGGTCTGGGATTTACTAAGGTCACACAGGTAAAACACACAGCAGGGCGGCCGGCGCACTGTCAGAGCTCAGTGTAAGGGAGCAGCTGTGGCTCTAACCGGAATGGCTGGTGTAATCTAGCTGGGATGGTGGCACAGGCCGCCGGTGCTCCGGGAGGCTCTTCCTGGACATGGGCAAGAGTCCTAAATTGGGTCCAAATATTGAGTTACTACTTTGCCCCCTCTGAGACATGGAAGGTTCTCAGGCAGGAACTGTGTGGGGCAGGGGACAAGGGCGTTACTGCTTCTCCCAAGCCCATAATCTCGGCATAATCAGATGCAGGGTCCTGCGACCAGAAGGGGCATCAGAGATTGTCTTAGAGACTAAGATTGTAGGCTGTGTCTCATCCTGCCCATTTTACAGGTGAGGACACTGAGGCCCAGAGAAGATGTGACACAGCCAGCTCAGGTTGGAAGCACACGCCTTGCTCTCTTCTCAGGGCTGTGTCCATCCCGTCGGCGACCTGGGAAGGGACTGCTCTGGTGGCGTCTAGGACACCTGATCATGGGGGAGGTGCAGACTGAATGCAAGGGCTCCAAAGTTAGACGTGACCCCAAGCCCAGATCAGCTTTGTAAGCAGAGGTGACCTCGGGGAGTCCATTGACTGCTCTGGGCTTCATGGTTCTCATCTGTAAAAGACAAATGAAAATTAGGGAGAACAGGATATTCTTCACAAGGCTATTATTGGGGACATTAGATAACCTCATGTAAGTAAGAGGTTCTGGGGGTACCTGGGTGGCTCAGTTGGTCCGACTTCAGCTCAGGTCATGATCTCACAGCTCATGGGTTCAAGCCCTGTGTCGGGCTCTGGGCTGACAGCTCAGAGCCTGGAGCCTGCTTCGGATTCTGTGTCCCCTCTCTCTCTGCCCCTCCCCCACTCATGCTCTGTTTCTCTCTGTCTCAATAATAAATAAACATAAAAATTTTTTTTTTAAATGCAAGAGGTTCTGGGTGGGCAACAAACATTGAATATTGCAGTTACTGTTACAGTTAGGCTTCTGGAACTCCCTGTAGGAGAAAAAGAAGGATAAGCCTTGAGTTTGATCGAGTGCCCTCTGTCTTGCTTTCTTTCCCTCTTTGGCTTTTCTTCCCTAGGCCAGAGAAGTTGGGGGGTAGGGGAAATCTGGTTTATAACTCCAGAAAATAACAACAACAACAACACAGGGAAACTTCTGGAAAATTCTGTAACTTTAGATAGGAAAAAGGCCAGACTCCAGAGCTAAGCCAGGATGAGCTGGCAGCTTTTCAGGCCTGCCTGGAGGAGGCCCTGGTGTGTGTGTGTGTGTGTGTGTGTGTGTGTGTGTGTGTGTGTGTGTGAGACTAGGAGAACTTTGGGGAGCTCAGGGGCGCAGTGGGCCTCTCCTCCCTGTCCAACCTCTGTCTTCCTCTCGTCCCTCCCTCCTGTTCCTGACCTCGCTCTCCCTCACCAGGGAGGCAGAACCCTCGGGAGCTGGCGAGCTCCCAGCCGTGCGGCGCACACGACAGGCTGGGCAGGACCTGTTAGGAATAGAGTTACGGTAGGGCCAGTGACCTCTGAGGCCGCTCCCAGGACTGGACTCCTGGCACTCAAGGACAATGCTCTTCCCTGACTTTCCTGCCTGAGGTGATTACCACAGGCTCCCTGAATCAACTACAATCCAAGTACGTGGGTTTAGCCCCCATCCTAGGCACCCCACGTCCAGCCTCCCCCTAACCCCCTCAGAGCAGGCATGTGAGCAGGCCCAGGACACCATGAAAGGGAGGCCAAGGGGCCACATTTGGAACACGGGTTTGGGACAAGGAGCCTGGAGCAGCCCAGAGGCTCAGGCAGAGGCCTGGCCCCAGACAAGGGAGAGATGAAAGGAGTGACAAGACAAGCTGGCGTCTTCCCCAGGGAAGCCCGAGATGGGAGAGGAGATTGTCTCCGGCGGGCCTCCCCCCGGTCCTCACCTCCTGCTCCCTGCCTGACCTCCTGGCTCACATCAAAGAGGGGACCTCTTCCCCTTACTCTGCTCCCTGAATGGGTCCAGGCCATCCCGCCTGGGTCCTTGGAGCTGCTGACGGACAGGCGGTAATCGCTCCCAGAGCGCTGAAGGAAGGCTCGGTGCACACAGTTTCCGCAGTCAGAGCTGGCCTTCGCTGGTTCTCTGTACGGCGAGCCTGCTGTCCCGCTGTCCCCACCCTCAAAGCTCTTCCAGGACAGTCTGTGCTAGGAAAAGGGGTGCACAGTCAGCTCTGACACCCAAAGATGCAGGCGGAAGGCCCATGTGGGGCAAGGGGCCTGGGGGTTCCTACACCAGTGTCAGGAAGGCAGTAGAAAAAGAAGGGGTGAGGCCTGGCTCTGGAGGAGCTTATCACCCAGGAGGAATGGAGGAGGGAAGACCAGCAATAGAAGTCACTCACACTTCTGATGTGCCGAAAGCACATTACTGTAGCAGAGGCTACTAGACTTATTACCTTCATTTCCCCTCCATTATTTATTTATTGTCTTTAAGTTGATTTATTTTGAGAGAAAAAGCACAAGTAGGTGGAGGGCAGAGAGAGGGAGGGAGAGAGAGTCCCAAGCAGGCTGCACTCTGTCAGCATGGAGCCCAGTGCAGGGCTCAAACCCGTGAACCAGGAGATCGTGACCTGAGCTGAAATCCAGAGTTGGACAGTTAAACCGACTGAGTCACCCAGGTACCCCTTCCCACCATTATTTATTACATAGTATGTCATCAGCCTGTTTTTATTAGTCAGAATCATACATAACCATCAGTCAATGCTTCTGATCAATAAAGAGATTGCAGTTTTTTTACTACAATTGAGCCAAAATACAATCAACAAAGACCTAAGAACTAAGAACTTGACGTTAAGCTAAGCTGTGCGACCACGTGGAGGGTAACTGTGTATTTCCATTAGACATTTTGGTAGTTGAAAACAGCTTGACCATACATTCTGCATTTCTATAATGAACATAAAATGTAGTGCTTTTATAACTGAGTGTTTATGAATCAAATTCTATATCAAATTCACCGAGGGAGCCCAAACCACATCCTCTCTCTACTATCTCTCTCCACCAGAGAACAGAAAACTCCAGATTTTCTACTTAAAAAATATTAAGGGACGGAGACTTACAAGGTTGGGGTAACCAAAGTCGAGGTTATCATAAGGTTAAAGAAAGACAGCAAAAGACATCTGGAGGATACTTGATCCTTGATCAAAACCTGTAGCCACCTCTCTCTCTCTTTCGCCTGATCGAAAAACCGTGAGTCGTGTCTTTACTCTCTGCGTCTCCCTCTCCCGTCGCCCCTTTTTCTCTCCCTCCCTCAGGAAAAGAACCTACGAGGACTCACCAACCCGCGGGCCGGAGCGGCAGGGGCGGGACAGGACAACCCTTTGTCTTTTGACTGGAGCATTTAGTTTATGGACATCAAAGTAATTATTGACAGACAGAGCACAAGTTGGAGAAGGGACAGAGAGAGAAGCAGGATCCAGGCTCTGAACTGTCAGCACAGAGCCTGATGTGGGGCTTGAACTCACGAGCAATGAGATCATGACCTGAGCCGAAGTTGGACATTCAACCAGCTGAGCCACCCAGGTGCCCCTCTGGGTTATTTAAAATGAAGCAGATGCCTTGTTGGAATACCTTTGGGACAAGAGAGAGAAAGAGAGGGAGACACAGAATCTGAAGCAGGCTCCAGGCTTTGAGCTGTTAGCCCAGAGCCTGTCACAAGGCTCAAACTCATGAACTGTGAGATCATGATCTGAACCAACGTCTGACACTTAACCAACTGAGCTACCCAGGTGCCCCAGAAATCTCGATTTTGAACAGAGGGACAATAAACCCGGCTGCAGGATACTTACCATGGTCTAACAGGAGAACAGGAGAAACCTAATGGAGAACCATGGGGAGAGGAAGAGGGAGAGAGAGTTGCGAAGAGAGAGGGACGCAATACCTGATTGACTATTGAATATGGAAAACGAACTGAGGGTTGAAGGGGGAGGGGGAGTGGGGAAAAGAGGTGGTGGTGATGGAGGAGGGCACTTGTGGGGAAGTGTCCTAGGTGTTATATGGATACCAATTTGACAATAAACTATTAAAAAAAAAAAAAACCAAACAAACCTGTAGCCACTTTTTAGAGGAGGTCACCCAGAGAGGAATAAAATCTTGGAGACTGCTGCCATCTTGTGGCCTAATCAGAAATTGCAATTATTTTTCTCTTTCATTCACATTAGCACGGTAATAAAACTACATTGTAACCTGTGAAATAATCTAGATTCTACCCAGCAGGACTTTCAGAAATGGAAATTGACCACAACAGTTCTATGGGGGAAAGAATAATCTTTCCTATTCTTTTCTTTTTTAATTTGAGTGAGGGAGAACAGGCGCATGTGGGAGAGGAGCAGAGGGAGAGAGAATCTTAAACCAGCTCCACATTCTGCATGGAGCCCACTGCAGGGCTCAACTCCACGACCCTGGGACCTTGACCCGAGCAGAAATCAAGAGTCGGATGCTCAACTGACTGAGCCACCCACATGTCCCAAGAACAACCTTTTCAACAAATGGTGCTGGGGGCAACTGGCTGCCCCCCCTCCCAAAACTGGACACCTTCCTTAGATCATATACAAAAATTAACTTAAAATAGATCAGACCTAAATGCCAGAGTTAAGCTAGAAAACTACTAGGAGAAAATGTAGGAGGAAATTTCCATGACTTTGGGCTAGACAATTTTTTTTGTATATACAAAACCAAAAGCACACCCAACAAAAGGAAAAACGAGTTGGACTACATCATAAAGACTTCTGTGCTCAAGGTGATGTGGTCAGGAAAGTGAAAGCAAGAAGACACTTGCAAATCGTATGTCTGATCAGGGGCTGGTGCCAGAATAGATAAAGAACTCTTGCAACTTCATAAGAAAGGACAAATAAACTAATTTTTTTAGAGGGGGAGGGGCAGAGAGAGAAGGAGACACAGAACCGGAAGCAGGCTCCAGGCTCTGAGCTAGTTGTTAGCACAGAGCCTGATGCGGGGCTCGAACCCATGAACGTGAGATCTGACCTGAGCCGAAGCCGGAGGCTTAACCGACTGAGCCACCCAGGCGCCCCTAAACTGATTTTTTAAGTAGGCCCATGCACAGCACAGAGCCCAGTGTGGGGCTTGAAATCACGACCCTGAGATCAAGACCTGAGTTGAGATCAAGAGTTGAATGCCTAATTAACTGAGCCACCCAGTGCTCCCTAATAACCCGATTTTAAAATGGGGAAGATGTCTGAATAGATATTTATTCAAACAAAATATATAAATGGCTAATAAACATACAAAAAGATGCTCAATATTATTAACTACCAGCGAAATGTAAGTCAAAACCACAATGATAATGCCAACATATGGAAACAACCGGAGTGTCTATCGATGGATGGATACCAAAAATGTAGTTTATATACACAGTGAAAAAATAACCAGACAGTAACAGAAAGAAAGAGAAAGAGAGAGAGAGAAAATCCTGCCATTTGCAACAATATGGAAGGACCTTCAGGGTATTATACTAAGTAAATGAGTCACACAGAGAAAGACAAACACTGCATGGCCTCGCTTACATGTGGAATCTAAAACAAAACAGAGAGCTCATAGATACAGAGAATAGATTGATGGTTGTCAGAGGCCAGGGTTGGGGTGAGTGAAATATGTGATTGAGGTCAGAAGGTACGAACTTGCAGTAATTAATTAAATCCTGGGCGTGTCATGCACAGCATGGTGACCACAGTTAATAATTACTGTACTGCATATCTGAAAGTTATGAAGAGAGGAGCCTGGGGGGCTCAGTCGGTTGAGCATCCAACTTCAGCTCAGGTCATGATCTCACAGTTGGTGAGTTTGAGCCCCGCATCAGGCTCTGTGCTGACAGCTCAGAGCCTGGACCCTGCTTTAGATTCTGTGTCTCCCTCTCTCTGCCCCTCTCCTGTTCTCTCTCTCTCACTCTCTCTCAAAAATAAATAAACATTTAAAAATATATAGTTATGAAGAGCATAGATCTTAAAAGTTCTCATCCCAAGAAAAAGATTTATAACTATGGATGGTGATGGATGTGATGATCATTTTGCCATACACACAAAAATCGGATTACTATATTATATACTTGAAACTACTATGTCATATGTCAGTGGTACTTCTATTTAAAAACGACATAAGAGATTACTTCACATCTACTGGGATGGTGATCATCAGAAAGATAGGTAATAACAAGTGTGGGTGAGGAGCTGGAACCCGCACACATCGTGGCTGGGAATGTAAAATGGCGCAGCGCCTCTGGAATACAGTCTCGTCAGTTCAGCAAGTAGTAAGCAGTGTTAGCACGTGACCCAGTGATTCCACTCGAGGTATGTACCCAAGAGAAATGAAAACATACACCCACATAAAAACTTACAGATGAATGTTTCGTAAGAGCCAAAAAGTGGAAAAATCATTAACTGAGAAGTGGATAAACAAAAATTGGCAAATTTATGTCATGGAATACTATTCCACGATAAAATGGAATGAAATACTGATATATGTTCCCATGTGGATGAGCCTTAGGGAATTGTGTTGAGTGGGAGAAGCTGAGCACAAAAGGCCATATATGACATGATTTTGTTTATAGGAAGTATGCAAAATAGGCAAATCTCCAGAGACAGAAAATCAGTTGATGGGTGGTATTGCTGGATGTGAGTGGGAATGAAGAGTGACTGCTAATTGGGTGTAAGATTTCTTTTTTGAGAATGAAAATATTCTAAAATTGGATTAGATGGTTATCCAACTATGGGAACATAAAACCATTGAATTATACACTTTAAGTGGATGGATTTTATTGTATTGTGAAGTTTATCTCAAAAAGAGGTTTTTCAAATGGCAAATTTAATGTTTCAACCTAACCTATTATGTTAATTGGGCTCTTATAATATGTCAGGGACTATTCTGGGAATTTAATATGAGTTCATTTAATCCTTAAAATATCCAATAAAGGCACTATTATTTTACCCATTTTGCAGATGAGTGAACTGAGGCTCAGATAAGTTAAATAAATTACCTACTGTCATAGCCAGCATTTTAACCGGAAGCACATCTGGCTTCAGAGCCTGAACTGACTCCCCCCGCCCTCCTGCGTTACAGCTGCGTCTGTTCAGTAGTCACTTTGGGGGAATTTACAAGTATAGCTTGGGGGCCAGAGACACAACTTGAAAGACTTGGTGACTGCCCATAGGACGGTCACCGCCTGGGGGGAGGCAGACAGAATCACAGGCTCTGTAATGCTGTTTAAGATGTAATACTGTGACACTGGTTAAGATGCTCTATAGTATAGTATAGTATGTAAGAGTCACCTTAAGGTGGCGACCGAGCGGCCATTTCTCTGGAGGCTGGAGAACACGTGCACAGACAACCCCAGCCCCTCACCTGCAGACCTGGGATGTCCTGCCCCATTTGGAAGCAGCCAATCATGAAGCTCCAGCTTCCCATCACCCTGACAGACGAGGCAACCTGTTCCATCCTGCCAGGTCCCTGAAATGCCCTTATTTGATAATCTGCCCTCCCAAGATCAAACCCAGAACCCCCTCACCCATAAACCCTCCTCGCCCATCGCCTACAGGCGCGACTTCCCCGACTTCCCACTTCCCGGGTCATTGGACCTGGCCAGGGAACCGCAGAACCCAATAAAGGCTTTCTTGGCTCCATAACATGGTCTCTTTTTCCTCCCATCTCTGCCTCCATCTATTAAATCTTACATAGTAAGTGCTCAGTGATAAAGACAGTCACATGCTCTTGGTGCTTGGGGAACACCAGGATAATGGCTCTCCTCCGCATCACCTTCTGGGGATGCATGAAAGACTCTGCATTGAGAGGGCTACCCCAAGACCTGTTCCTTTCCTATTTATTGCCAACTCACCTCATCTCCTTGGTTGCTCAGACTCCCTGGGAATCGAAAGTCAACCTCTACCCCATATTCGATCATTTCTACCCCTTGGACTTCTGAGCTGCATTTTAAACCCATCTCGTCCACCCCAGGGCTATTCTCCCCAAAAACATTCTGCACACACCAACTGAGGAGTCCTACAGAGTGAGCTGGGAACAGGCAAAGAGCCCTGCAGGTGTGACAGTGGGAATCAGTCTGGGGGGAATCTTGAAGAGAGGTGGTATGAATAGTGTGGAGATTCTGATGTGTCGGCGTGTCTAGGCTGGAGTGTGTGTGTGTGGGTGTGTGTGTGTGTGTGTGTGTGCGTGTGTCGGACATACCGATGGGGGCTAGAAGCATGGGTTACTTGTGCCTTTAGGATGTGTTTGGGTACAAGTCACTGTGACCGCATCTACACAGAGAGGGGAAAAGCCCATGAAAGAGGAAGTTCACCCTGTGTGATCAGCTCCCATTAAAATCTATTCTCACCTCTGTGGACTGTAGCAGGTAACAGCATGCTGAGTGGGATTCGAGGGAGGAAGTGAACAGAAATATCTCATGGTACTTTGCCTAAAGGACCTTAGGCTGCAGTGGATGGGGGCATCTCTACAGAAAGCCACCAAGACTGTCAATCACTAGGGGACAGAAAGGTGAAGCGATCCCAGGGGAGCTGGGGGTGGAGAAGGAAACTGAAGGAATTTGCCTGGCCTTTGTCCTTGGCTCCTGGGAGGGAGCCTCTAAATCCACACAGTTTCCCACGTGATAGGAGCAGCTTTGTTATTTGGGGTGGGCCCTGATAGTGTGTGCTAACAAGTGACCCCGTGGCCTCCCAGGGAGTTTCCTGGGCAGGGCTGGCCTCATTAAAAGGTTAACCTTGTGACTGGAGGCTTGGGGCTTTGGATGGAGAAAAGAGCTAGATTGAGTTCAGTCAGCTGGTCATTGATCTAATCAATCCTGCGGAAGCGCTGAGCCCCAGTAAAAACTCCACCTGATAGTTTAAGTGACCTTCCTGGTTGGCAATACCCATCCAAGTGCCAAGAGGGTGCCGTGTACTGTCTCCTCAGGGAGAGGACACGGTAGCTTTAAGTTTAGGACCTTCCCAGACCTCGCCCTTTTGTCCCTTTGGCTTTCCCCACCTGTATGCTTTTATTGCTATTAATAAAGTGATAAGCATAGCACTTTCCTGAATTCTGGGAGTCATTCCAGTGAATTACTGACCGGGAACCCCCGAATTTGAGCTACTAGGCAATAGGCGTTCAGGACATGCTACCCCAAAGTAGGTACCTTGGCACACCGAATATTTCTGAGAAAATGGTAGAATTAGGAAGGTCACTGCCACCTCTCACCCCCTCACCCTTCATCCCCGAATTTGGGAGGTGCCCTCTCTGTACCCAAAGGAGGATCTCCTTTATCCAAAGGCAGAAAGATGCCAAGAATTCTAACATGCCTTGCTAGGGTTCCCTCAGTTTACAGTTACCTCACACCCCTTCACCCACCATATAGCATGACTACGCTTCCGCTCCTCATCACACCCAGCATAAAAATACACAAGTCTGGGGGCGCCTGGGTTGCTCAGCCAGTTGAGCATCTGACTCCTGATTTCAGCTCAGGTCATGATCCGTCTGTGAGTTCGAGCCCTGCATCTGGCTCTGCGCTGGCAGCACACAGCCTACTTGGGATTCTTCCTCTCTCTCTCTCTCTGCCCCTCCCCCGATTGCCTTCTCTCTCTCTCTCTCTCTCTCTCTCTCTCTCTCTCTCTCTCTCTCAAAATAAATTAAAACACATACACAAGTCTGGTTTTTTGGATCTTCATTTCCTTATGAAGACCCCCATGTGTAAAACTCATGCCACATAAATTTGTACGTTTTCCTCCAGCTGTATCTGGAGAAATTTTAATGTTTTAGATCCAGCCAGGGATCTCAGAGGGTTTGAAAGAGGACTTCAGCTGCCCCCATTCTGATCTCAGTCTGTACTTCCTGCTTCAGTCCTTTCCTCAAACAGGAACAATGGTCCTGACACCAACAAGACCCCACGGATTGACTCCAAGACAGCGATGGACCTGACCTTTACTGCCCACCTGCATGTACCCACCGGCCCCTGTCCCACGTTTTCCTCATATAAACCTAGGAGCATTTTTGGCACTTGGGAGATGGTCTTTGAGACGCTGGGCTGCTGTTTTCCTGGCGTCAGCCTCGCGAAATAAGTTCCTTTCCTGTTTCACCTCCACTCTCTGCCTTTGGGCGGACCTGGTCTGTTTGGGACCCTTTGAGGCGGGTGCTCTTGTTTCCCTTGAGCCCAGCACAGGTTGAAAAAAACATATTCCCCCCCTTACATTGGTCAGAAAGGCAGGGGATTGTCTGGGATCCCCTGAGCTTGCAGCTGGCATCTGGAGACGAGACTGGGGGGCAGCGCGCCCTTAACTATGGAAGGCTGGCCTTGCCCTGGGTAGTCAGTATGAAGTTACTCTGCACCAAGCCAGCACTTTTCCACCCCCCTGGGAGAAGGAGTCTGCATCCTACAGCCTGCTTTGTGGCAGCAGATGAAAGGTTGTGTCTCTGTACATCCTACCAGGCATTCTGGCTAAAAGGAGCCCAGAGAGCCCAGGGCAACAGACTGAGCAAATGTAAGATTGTGTTTTGTGGTGTCCCTGTCCTAGTTAGAACCACCCTGCCCTCTCTGACCTTAGGGAAATCTGGGGACCTGGGGATGGTCTCAACACTCCCTTCTGCATTTGGTTTCTGGAGGGAACTATCCCATCATAGGTGGAGGGAGGTGAGCTCAGGAAGAGGCGGTAGGATTGAAGAAGGAAGCACGTCTTCAGAGACGGGGTTCCAGAGCGAAACAGAGCACCAATGGGTGACCACCTAGGTTTGGGGACACGTGTTGTTTTACAAATCTTATTTAGTGAGCAAAATACTTGGAGATTTCACGTGAAGTACAGCTGATGTGCAAAGAACACAGGTTTGCACTGTGCAGGCCGCTTATACACAGATTTTCTTTGATAAATACGGTACAGTTAGTTCTGTCAATGTATTTTCTTTTCCTTATGATGCTCTTAATAACATTTTCTTTTTCTCTAGCCTACTTTATTGTAAGAATACAGTATATAATACACATAACTTACAAAATATGTGTTAATCCACTGTTATTGGTAAAGTTTCTGGTCCACAGTAGCTATTAGTAGTTAAGTTTTTGGAGAATCAAAAGTTATACATGAATTTCTTACTGTGCATTAGTGGGGGGAGGGGTCAATGCCCCCTCAAAGCTGTTCAAGGGCCAACTATATCTAGGTTTCCTAGAAAAAAATAGGAAATCTGTTTCCACATTGCGATACCCAGCTGGAGCTAACAGCTGCCCCCTCTGGATGGTGTGTGTGCTCCCCCCCAGGGCCTCACACCTCGCCTGCCGTTTACATCTGCTTTTCTTGCTTAATAAACACCCCTTGGCAGGCCCCAGTCACTCCTGGGGTGAGGCTCCTGGGCTCCAGCAGCAGAGAATCCTGCATTCTAGGATATGGGCCTACGAAATCTGAGACTAGGCAAGCGGGGCCAGAAGGTTTTGATAACAGATCCCAAATGTCCGTGAGGACAGTAACTGCTTCTGCATCTATCAGTTAGAGAGCCATGATATGCTCTTCCCAACCACAGGAACCTTCCTGATAGATCAAGAGCTTCACTGTTGGATGTAAACAGTTTCTGAGCACAGATTCTCTGCTGTAGTTCTTCTTTTCCAATTATTGACCCAATCTGCCTGCTCCTGGGCTCTCTTCCATCTTGGCAGGGAGGTTTCCTGCAGGCTCTTTCAGAGTATAGCCAGAGTACAGGTAAATATTTAGCCTCCAGTAAAAGCCCAGAAGCGGCTGGGTTTCTTCCACTTATTGCACCTGGACCTTCCGGAGTCTGTCCCCAGGGAGAAGTTAGCAGCGTCCACTAAACACAGTGAAGAGTTTAGGGGCTAAACTGCCCAACGGTCTTCACTGTGCTCTCAGACATTCAGCTTCGTTGTCCCCACTTTGATCCTGACTTGGCATCTGTAAGCCCAGCCGTCTCAGGGAGCATGCAAAGTAGTGCGGAAGCCTGCAGACCAGGCTGAGTTCCTCCTTCCTGGACTCCAGGGCGGGCAGGACCAGCTGGCGGGCGTGCAGGTGAAGGGGGATGTGGCGGGCCTTCGCCTGCTTCAGCCCCAGCTTCCTCAGGGTACCAACACTCAGCTTCTGTACAAAGACAAGACCTCTTCTTGAGAGCCAGGCCAACAGCTCATCCTTGAGCAGCGCGCAGGGCCAGAGGCCTTCCATCTAAAGCACCCAACACTAACTCCCCTGGAAGACGCAGTGGTGGAGAGCCCGTCAGGGACATTTCCAGGAAGGTTCGGAACCCAGGTAAGAGGACCGCCACACCAAGCAAGCTCGTGTCAGCCAGTGTTCTGGCCTGCCTACAGAACAGGCTGTAACAGCAAGACACAAAAACGCTCTTCGGCAATAGCGTGAAAGGCTGCTCCCCCCGCCCCCGGCCTCCTCATGAAACCTGAGACTAAGGGATGAGGCAGAGAGGTTTTGCTAACGGATCGTGCAGCTCCCTGAGAACAGTGGCTGTTTCTCTATAAGCTAGGGAACTTACACAGCCATGTGGGGACTCGCTTCAGGGTTTAACAAGGGGAAAGTGTTAAGTTCTGCCCCTTATCTGTTGCACATTGGGTCAAAGCAATATTACCTGGGGGGCCAGCTTATTCCAGTCCGAGTACTTGTGATCTCCAAGGATCGGGCAATCCAATCCAAAAGACAGGTGAACTCGAAGCTGATGTTTAATTCCTTTAAAAAAAAAAAGAGAGAGGGAAAAACTTGAATAGCTACAGAAACCATAGCACTGGTGACATCTGCTTCTAACCAAGTTAGATCGAAGCACCGTAAAACTGGCAAAGCCCCCCCCCAATAAAGTATAAAGAATAACAACAAACTGTAAGCTATTAGGAAGCAAACATTCTACTTACTGTTGAGCCTCTAAATTCCCCTCCCCACCTGCCGTGTTCCCTTGCACCACAGATAATCACTACCAGCAACTCAGTTTCCATCCCTGCTGGGCTTTGTTTTTTTTTAAATGACTTTATTACATAATGCTAAATAGTATTGCTTCCATGTTTTCTCACTGTAGGCAATATACAGAACATAAAATATATCATCTTAACCGTTTTCAAGTGTACAGTTCCGTGGCATTAAGTACCTTCACAGCGCCGCGCAGATGTCACCGCCATCCATCCTCAGAACTTCTTCCTCCTCCCAAACCGAAATGCTGCATCAATTAAACAACAGCTCCCCCCCAGTCCTCTCCCCCTTCCTCCAGCCCCTGGTAACCACTATCCTACTTTGTCTTTGAATTTGGGTATTCCAGGTCTCTCACTGATGGATCCATACATTTGTCCTTCTGTGTTTGGTTCTTTCACTTAGCATAAAGTTCATCCACACTGCAGCATGTGTCAAGAATTTCCTTCCTTGTCAAGGCAGAATAATATTCCATGCACGTATAGACCACGTTTTGTCCAGGGACATTGGGTTGACTTCACGTTTTGGCCATTGCGAATAAGGCTGCTGTGAACATTGGTGTACATTTATCTTCTCGAATCCCTGCTGTCAATTATTTTGGGTATATACCCCTGAGAATTGCTTGATTATATGGTAATTCTATGCTTAATTTTTTGAGGAACCACTTTGCAAATTTTTAAATAGATCTAAGCGAACTAATTATATCCCTCTGCTACCTAGTGTTTGCTTGTTTTTTTTTTAACAATTGTCCCTGTTGGAGCTCGCAGCCTCAGATTAGCACCAGAAACACACCCTCCAGCATGCCAGCTGCAATCCCAGCCCTCTCGCAATACCAGCTGCTCAGACGAAGCACAGAGCCCAGCACAAGGCCCTGGACAGAGCTGAGCGGCCCTGGGGTTTCACCGTCCCACGGATCCCACTGCACATCGGCGGCCCCTCACCAGTAACTGGCTGGAGCTCCAAGAGGGCGGAGGAGACAGTGCTGCTCAGCACCTGGTACTGAGTCACAGCCGTGTGCGCGCCCCGGCTGGCTCGGACTCTCACCATCTTCCCATTGTCCATGCGGTAGCCTGGGGACAGTGTCATCTGAAGCCAAAGAAATCAAGATATGTCGCAAAGGAAGAGCAGAAAACCCATCCCTCTGGGCCCCAGCTCACCCACCTTATAGTGCTGCTGCTGACCTTGCACCTCCTTCTCAATGATGGGGATATCCACGACTCCTGCCGGGGGCACCGGGACACGCACAGTGATGGCCCTGCACATGACACATAGACCCTCGCTTAAGCCACAGGGTGAGGGGAAAACTCCTCGGATTTGGCTACTTAGAGGTGTTAGCACTGGACCTTCTGCACTACCGTGGTCAGTTCTTAAGATGGGAGCATCTAAATGATCTTATCACAGCACTTAGCCTGAGAGCTTAATACAAACACATCCATTTAACTACTAAAGTAATGTATGCTAATTACAGAATGTGTGGGAGAAAACAGAAAAATTATATTAATATCATGGTCTTTCATTCTAGCCTTTAAAAATGAATATGTATAGTTTAAAACAAAATTAGGGTAATATGGTTTTGTATCCTGGTTTTTTTTTCTATTATTTTCCTTAAGTTTATTTATTTTGAGACAGAGACAGGAAGAGGGGGGAGAGAGAGAGAGTAGGGAAGGGGCAGAGAGAGAGAATCCCAAGCAGATTCTGCATTGTCAACACACTGCAAACTCACAAACTGCAAGATCACAACCTGAGCTGAAATCAAGAGTCACATGCTTAACCTACTGATCCACCCAGGCTCCCCATGTATCCCGGCTGTTTGGGTTTTTTTGTTGTTGTTTACTTTTTAAAGTTTATTTTTAAAGAGAGAGAGTGAGAGGGCGGGGGAGGGGGGAGAGAGAGAAAGAGACAGAAAATCCCAAGCAGGCTCCACACGGTCAGTGCAGAGCCTGATGCAGGGGAGCCCGATGCAGGGCTCGAACTCACGGACCACGAGACCACGACCTGAGCCGAAATCAGGAGTCAGCCACTCACCTGACTGAGCCACCCAGAGCCCCGTGTGTCCTGGTTTTTAAAAGACGGTCAGTTCTGACTGCACATGAAGTGGATGAACCAGTAAACGGATTCTCAGAACCGCTCCCGCCCGATCCGCCAGGTGAACAAAACAGGGGAACTGTGCTCTGAGTCACCGCAACAACTACCACCACGCAATAACCATTCCAGACCATGTCTGCCGAAGGTCTCCTTTCATCCCGGGGAAAAGACGCTCTAACCTGTCCTTTCGCTTATGCATCTTCTAGGTGAATCACAAAGGCGTCCTCCTGGGTACCTGGTGGCCTATCACTGACCGCCAAAAGCCCACTTGTAATCTCACACCCTGGACATTTCACTTTGGGTTGGTAGCAGTTTGGGCTATGATCTGACCTGTTCTGTCATACCTGGACTGAGTTTTAGCTGCCAGCTCACTCTTCCTAAGGATCTAACACTACTAATGTTCACTTACTACACACTCAGCGAATGTGAACAGGCACTGATTTAGGTGGGTACTAGTTCTCTATAGAAGAGCAAGACAAAAATCCCTGTCTTCGAAGAATTTGAAATCTACTAAGAAGATTCAAACAAATAACTGTAACGAGTTGCTATCAGAGTTAAGTCAGCAAAAGCTAACTGGTTGCCTACTATATTCTAACTTCTGGTTCTTGCACTTGGTATTTAAGGTCAGCATTAACTGGGTTCCAGTCAACTTTCCAACGTTATCTGTCACCATTCCCCACTCCAAACCAGACTGCGTGTTTTACCATTTGTACAATCTATAACACATTTCTCCATCTCATCTATCAAATCCTATTCACTCATCAAGACAATTAACTGACTTCAATTCTTCCATGAAGCCTAATCCTGAGAACGGTCAGTGATTCTGAACTTTCATAAACAATTTCCACAAATAACACTTTTTGACAGGCTCACTTATATGCATAAGAATCGTCTTAGTTTTCTGCCTTTCAGCTTTTACTGTGAGCTACATGCTGCGTTAAAACACTTTACGTGCACTGTCTCACTTACCTCTCTGCTCAACTCCATCATCCTCATTTTTCATATAAAGACAAAGCTTAGAGGAGTTTCATAACTTGCCTAAGAACTCCTGCTGGTAAACGCACAGCTGACACCTCAACACAGATCTTGCTGAGCACTTAGCTACTGCACTAAACTTCCTCCATCATCTGTAATCTCCTGGTACAGGGGTTCTTACATTTCATTCCTCATCAGAGTCATTTGTGGAACTTTTAAACTATAATGACGCTCACACCCATCTGATTTATGAATCAGGACCTCTGTGGGTGGGTCTCAGTGCAGAGATTTTTTGAAGGCTCCTGACTCAGAAAGAAGCTGTGAAACCTCTAACACAGAAAGAACGGAAATCCAAAAGATAAAAAGAATACCCATGAATCAAATAGAAAATTATAAATAATCCAATAGAACCTGAGTAAAAGAAATAAAGTTTGTTCACAGAAAAGGAAACTCAAAAAACATGAGAAGCCGGCAAACATGCAGACAAGTAACACTGCTAGTACATGGGAAACAGAAAACTGACCTTTGAAAAATGCATTGGGCTGCTATAAGGGGAGGTGGGTACTTACTGCTCTACTGGGAGGAAAATCTGGCCCACCTAATAGTTGTAACATTCAAATATTAAATCTTTCAACCTAGCAATTCCATCTTTAGGAATCTGTCTTAAAGATATACTCACATTTTCTTTGCAACAGGCTCAGAAAAATGGGAAGTTAACCAAACATCCATTAATAAGGAAATTATGACATAGCCATACAACAGAAGACTATAGAGCTCAAAATGTACACACAGGAGTATCTGGGTGGTTCACTGGTTAGGCTTCAGGCTGTTGATCTTGGCTCAGGTCATGATCTCATGGATCGTGGGTTCGAACCCTGCATCAGGCTCCCTGCTTATAGTTCAGAGCCTGCTTAGGATCCTTTCTCCCTCTCTCTCTGCCCCTCCCCTGCTTGTGTGCTCTCTCTTTCTCTCAAAATAAATTAAAAATAACTCTAAAAAAATTAAAAATCAATTAATTAATTAATTAAAAGCACACACAAAATGCTCTCCAAGATACATTTTCCAAGTAAAAAAAAGCAGGATCCAAAATAGTGCAAAATATATTGCCACATAATAATTCACTTACAAGTGCCCGGTATGACTCTGGAAATTTACACAAAACAGTAGAACAGTGATTGCCTCTGGGAGAAAATTGAGCAGATGCGGGAAAGCAGTAGGTATGTATCTTTCCTCCATTAAAAAAATGGAGGTGTGACTTCTGGGTGGCTCAGTCAGGTGTGACTTCATCTCAGACCACATCAGGCTCTGCGCTGACAGCTCACAGCCTGGAGCTTGCTTTAGATTCTGTGTCTCCCTCTCTTTCTCTGCCCATCCCCGACTTATGCATGCACGCACTCTCTTCTCTCTCTCATAAATAATAAATGAATAAACTTTAAAAAAATGGAGGTAAACCTAAATGTACTAACATGAAAAGATCTCCAAGACAGTTAAGTGAGAAAAGTACAGTGTCGAGGTGCCTGAGTGGCTCATTTGGTTAAGCATCGACTTCAGCTCAGGTCATAATCTCATGATTTGTGAGAGCACTGCGAGTGCTCTTTCTCTTTCTCAAAAATAAGTAAACATTAAAAAAAATAATAAAAGTACAGTGTACACTGTATAATGTAATACACATATGCACGTGCACACACACACACTCTGTATATACTAGACATGTATGTAAACACATTGAGTAAGGACCAGGAGAACAAAAACCAAACTATCCCAAGGGAAGGGAATAGAATGATAGAGTGGGTGGATTCTCCAGGAGGTTTTTTTGCTTTATCTTTGACTATTTTTCCATAGGTATGAAACCATGTGTTACTTATATAATTAATTTTCAGTAACTTTTATGTGCAAGCATAATTAGGAACCACTATTCTATCAGACTCCAATATTCTAAGCACTTAGCCTGTTTCCTATACTTCTCATATGCCCACAGATCCTAGCACAGTGCCTTCTCCTAACAGGGGGTCCTTCTGTATAAATGGATGAAGAGATAGAAGGATGCCTTCATTGATACCAACTCTACCACCAGTGATGGGCTTCATACCAATACTTCTTTGCCACCTGACGGGTTCTAAACAACTCTTGAACTTGATGTGCCACTTCCTTCTCCCATGCCAACACCATTACGCCTGTGGTTTCCTTGTCCAGCCGGTGGCACAGATGCAAGGGCTCTGCCTTGTGGCCACGAAGCATTTTTGCCAGGATAGGCAATACATCGCTGATGCAGAGCTGGACCCCAGGGCCACCTAAGAAGGGGAGGATCAGAGGTTTTAGTGGCCAGCAAAAGATCCCACCAAAGAACTCTGCTTAGGAAGAGTCAATGCTTTCTAGAGCCTTATTCCTGAAATGTGGTCCAGGAACTAGCAACATCAGTATGCCCAGGGAGCTTGCTGGAAAAGAATCTCAGGCCCCCAACTCAGATTATTAGATCAAAATCTGCATTTTAACAAGATGCCCAAGTGACTCACAGCCTATTAAACTTTGAGAAGCACTGTTCCAGAACATGTGGCTTTCTTCTCAGACATATATATACTTATTAATTTACTTGAATACTTGCAATAAAATCAGGAATCAAAATGAGGAAGTCTGATATTTCACTATATAAACACAGGCTTGAAAATTTGCCAAGTAAACTCAAGTGATACATACAAGACTGTGAAGCTCTTCTGAAGCAATACAGGCATCAAATCTTCCCTTAAGGAAGACAGACTTGATGTGAGACATTTCTCAGTACTATTCTATGCCTAAGTAGCCATTGACCTTGAGCAGATTAATCTTTCCAGGTTGCAGTTTTCTCATCTATAAAATGTAAATATCTGTATAACAATTATCTAACTGGGAATGAGAAGGATCACAGGACAAAAAGAAAACACACAAAACACATGGCGTTGTCTGACTTAATTTGTTCTGAATGCTTTTATTTATACCTCCCCAAAAAGCATTCTTCTAGTTCAACTATGCTTTTCCCTCCAGCAAATCCTCAGTTTTGATGGAAAACAACATGAAGACAAGAACCACACAGCCTTAGTGTCTCTCTATAAAAATCCCTGTGGAGGTCTGCACACAGTGCATTCCATAGATCACTGCTGACTGCCAAATGTTTGCAATGTAGGAACTGACCTATATATCCCAGTATCCTCAGTAGTGCCTTATATAGGACTATATAAGGTCCCTATAGGTCCTTAAGGTCTTACAGAGTACTCTCCCAAAGCTTAATTATTTTGAATGCAATGTTTCAAGGCGCCTCATAAGTAAGGTATCAGAGTTAACCACAGGAGTAGCGAAAACAGAACAGGCACGCCTCTCCTAACCACGTGGTCCTTACCATGCACAGGAAGACCGTAGGGTTTATTAATGACCACGAGTTCCTTGTCTTGGTGCACAATCCCTCGACTCAGTGCCTTAGCAAGCACGTTGGGGTGGACTCGCTGCAACTGCTGTGTGAACCGAACTAGTTCCTGCACTCTCCGCTGAACACTATTTGTGGGCACCTACGGGGTGAGAAGAGGCGACACGAAAAGACGGGTGAAGACCTTCAATAAGTCTGGGTGAGAATCCAGTCTGGGAATGACCATTTCTGCATTGGATTCGCGCCTTCCGCGAATAATTTGAGAGCAGCGGTGCGTGTCTGTCTTATTTTGTCCCATTGCAGTGCTCAGGAGCGAGGCCGCCAGAAGCCAGAGACACAGCCCCTAGGACGACACGGACCTCTTCCCTTTCCCTTTCTCCCCATTCTCCCACACTTCCTCCACATTTACTTAACAGCTGTCAGAGGACCCTCCTACCTCACTCCTAGCCAAGAAATCCAATTAACGCACTGCCTCTTGGGAGTTGTGGTCCTTTCGGACTCACCGACTGCTTCTTCGTCTTTTGTTCCTGTTTCTGGGCTCGGAGTTTCTCCGCTAACCGTTGGGCATTCAGGGTCCCAGAGGCAGCAGCGGCAGAACAAAATGGCTGGGAGACGAGAGTGAAGCGACGCCCTAAACACTGGCCGGAACCCCGCAGCCAGAGGCCCAGAGCATTACAGCTGGGCGCCGCCATCTTGTCAAAAAGGGAGGGGCGAGCCTAGACCACGTGCGAAAGAGGAGCTAGGGGGAGGAGGGGATGGGCGGGCTCTCAGGATCACGTGGGGTGGGGCGGGGCCTGGATCAAGTCACGTGGGGCGGTGCGCGCAAAGTGCGGCTGCGCCGGCCGGTAGCTGCAGCTGGAGCGGTGGCGTTTGGAGGAGACTCGGTGAGTGTGTTGGGAAGCCAGGCTGGGGCTGGGAAATGCCGGTTCATCTACGCTTTAATGTTTTCGCGTCTCTGGGGTTTCTTTTCTCGGAGAGCATTGTACTGGGAACCTTCTCTCCCTTTGGGAGAAGATCCCACTGACAAACACCTCCCCGCCCCCGCGCCCCGTGGAAGTGATGCCCCATAAACGCTTGACCCAGAGCCTTCTTGGGCGCCTACCTCGTCCCTCTTGGCAACCACATCTCTGGTGTCCGGCCAGTCCCCTGAGGAACGCGTCCTGTCACCTTTCATTTCCTTGCCGCTCGACCTTCGAAGATGCCCGGATCTCTGTAGCCTCTCCACCCCTCACCTCCTCTTTGTTTCAGGTTGTAACCTGTCCTTCTTTCCCAGGGATGATGGGGAGCTCCTCCGTTCTCCAGGGGTTCCAGCCCGTATTTCCTACGTCCGGAACACCTCGAGTTTCTTCTGTTCCTCCTCAAGAACTCATTTGGGGGGAGGGGGGAGTCTCCTCTCCCCCTACGCTTTCCCTGCTCCTTCCAAATAAGAGACTGAAAATACAGTACAGAGCACGCATCTTCCCTTCCCTTTGCTGCTTCCTTCATTTTTTCCCCTCCCTACTTTGCACCTGCCCCAGACCCTCTCTTACAAGGTGCAGTGTTGGGACTCCCGTGCCCAAACTGCAAGCTACTCCCTGTGATTTCACTCAGGGGTGGCTGAAAACATGAACATCTGGTCGGGAGTGATAATGCGAAAAATACCCTGGGACATAACCTGCCATTTGTTAAGAAACCTAATGGTGAGTTCCTAAGGGCTGTTCAGAAAACTAATGGATCTGTACTAGACGAAACAATTTTTTAAAGACTGCTTAGCATGAAGGTTCCCCGAGGATTTAGTTTAGGTAGTGGAATTAGGTTTGCAATTGCCCCCCACTTGGAAAGGGACCGTCAGAAAGGAGCCATATTGGGCATGCAATGAAGTTGAACAAGTAAGTGGAACCAGCCTATAGAAAACTTTAAGTTGAAGAAGAGTTGGAACTAGATGTGATAAGCATTGAGTGTTCGAAGCTTGTTGAGCAGGAGAGAGACTCCTTGAAGTTGGAATTCTGGAAATGAACCTGGCAGTTGAATGCAGGATGGATTGAAGAGGCAGGCTTTGCTAGCAGGGATATCAGCTGGGATATTTCAATCTAGACGATCAGGAAGGATGTTATGCTACATCCGGTAGTCTGTTCCCTCACACTGTACTGTTCTCTGAGTTGGAATTGCTTTTGAGTACAGGTCAGGATGGAGCATTGGCAGCTGCTGTTGAAGCCTGAGTCCCTGGAGGATTGCTCATGGGTTTGTTTGGGTTTATTTTTTGGGGTTTTTTTTTTGTGTGTGTGTGTGTGTGTGTGAAATCCACATCTGGCACACAGTAAACTCAGAACTATTCATTCCTTAGATGGCCTGCAGTGCCTCACCAGACATGTGTTCGATGTGTCTGAACATTCACATTGTCTTATTTCTGTCAGTTTTTGACCTGCAGAATGGAAGTGTGGGAGCAAATGTGTTTACAAAGAGTGGGAAGGAAGGCTTGTGTGTGTTTCTGTAAGAAGACAGGTGATCACAATATAAATTTGAAGAATCCTGAGGGAGGCTGGGAAAGAACTTTTCCCTTTTTTTTCTTCTCCCAATTTACAGATAAGACATAGATCTATAAAACGTGAGAATTACAATCTTTTACTGATAGGCTCCAGACGCAGGTTCTAATTTTATTAATTTCACTTAGGTACATGAAGCCTCCTTTTCCAATGTCAGGATTTAAATTCAGATCATTGTGTTAATTATGAACTTATGTTAGGTAGAGTACTTTTATGGTTTTAAGGTTTCTGCCTTAACTTGTGCTTCTTGGCATTCAAGAAATGACCCCTGTTCTTGCAGAATTGGCATTCTGTGGCACCAGACAAATGAAGAACCAACTCAGATGTCCATGCTGATGGCACAGAGCTTGTGTTCTTGGGTTTCAGGGTAACCCAAGGTACAGCCTGTAGTCCCTAAGAATTAAAAAAAAAATACTGGTCATATTTTTTTCCCCAAAGAAGGAACTTTCAGGTTTTTCTTTTCTTTTTCTGTAAGAGATATTTGAAGAACTCAAAGGTTTTGCTTGTTTGCTTGTTTTTCCCAGTACTGCTTTAGCCTGTATGGGTACAGAAGTTAGACCTTAATGCTTCTCCTGTGAGTCTAGGCATTTGGTCATTTAAAGTAGAGTTGCTCTCTGCATATACAAGAACTTATGCAAATATATTTTCTGTCTTTTGCTTTGTGATGCTATATTGCATCTTAATGCTATACTGTCTCCTTTCTGTACAGACAGAAAGCAGTCTGTTCTGTTTTCTCAGTATAAGGAAGAAAATTTGATTAGAGGGGTCTGGTGGTGTCTTCATCCTTAGAAAGTACAAATATCTTATTTACACAGATTTTGATATGTCATAATGTGTTCCCCAAAATAACCGTTTAAAGCAGCCCTTGAGGGGCACCTGGCTGGCTCAGTCAGTTAAGTGTCTGTCTTCCGCTCAGGTCATATCTTGCTGTTTGTAAGTTCAAGCCCATTATGGAGCTCTGTGCTGACAGCTCAGAGCCTGCAGCCTGCTTGTAGTTCTGTGCCTCCTCCTCTCTCTCTGCCCCTCCCCCGCTTATGTGCTCTTGTGGATGCTCTCAAAAATAAACATTTAAAAAATTTTAAAAAAAGAAGCACTTGATAATTCATTTTTGAGGATATTTCCTGCTGTGCAAGAATATGGTCACCTTTTTATATCACAAATATAAACAAAGAATGACTAAAAAGGGAACTTGTGTTTAAATATTACAAAGTGGAGATTAATTAGTGGCATGGGGGTAGTTTCTGGCTCCTTAAACAGTGATTTGCTAGTTGCAAATTAACCAGCAGTTCAGTTCCCTCAAGAGCAGGAAGTATTTGGATATCGTTTTATGGTGTTAGATTCAAGGAAGCAATTAGCAGGAGCTCCCTGGGGGTGTCCAAAAAGTGCAGTTGTTGGCAGCTGGGAGGTCTGGGGACTAGGCCCAGCTCAGCTGCTGTGAACCAAGCAATTTGGGCTCCAAGCTTCGATATGCTGAAGATTTTCCATTGACACTTAAGTGCTTTCTTAACAAATGTAATTTATTTTAGACTTACCTTGCATACATTTGGTATAAGCACAGAGAATCAGGATTCTGCTCTTGTTCCCAGAGTTTAACCTGATGCCACTGAGCTAACCTTTGTATTTGGAGGTCACCTCTTTGAGTGGTGCTGGAATATACCTTAAGATGTCCTCAGTGGGGCATGAGAGAGAGTGCAGATAGGGGGAAAAATACTAGAAAACAGTGGTTTTCTTAAACATTGTGTTATAACCTATATTCTGGATGTTAGTTCTTTTTTTCATGACAGCATTTTAAAGAGATTCCGTTATCCTCCTGCCCCTCATTGTACTTTTATTTGGCTCTTGAATAATGCTCAAGACAGGTCTGGTTTAAACTGGTCTTCCCACACTTTTCCATATCGTGGTGTGTGTGGAAATAATTGTTTCCTGGAAGAAAACTGGACGTGGCCCACAGAAGACAGCTGGCCGGGGAGCTGAGGCTGACCCCACCATAGGCTTAGGGGATCCCTAGCTTGTGGCTCGTTTGATCATTAGGAAGGTCAGCACTACAAAATCAAGGTCTTCGACCCAAACTCTGTTGAGAGGGAATTGTATTATTAGTTATATTTGTTAAGTCTGCTTCTAATTTATTTGTCTCTTATGTGCCTTTATGCTCTTGGCTGGTTTATATCTAAGGATCATACTTACCCTTAAAAGTGGCCTTTCTAAAAGTTTGTGAGAAGTGGTTCACTGATGAAAAGATGGGAAATACTTTGGTCACAATGTTTTGACCTCAGTAGATTATGGGCAGTCTTGCTCTGCCTGTTTAGAAGATAGAGAATTTCTTTAAATCGTGTGTTTTATGTTTTCCATGATAAAAGTAATATAGAAAATGTGTAAAATTTTTAAAAAGTGGAAAAAAAAATCACTGCTAGCTCTGTTTCTGAAATACAGTTAAAACGTTTTTTTCTCAGTTTTTTTTTTAAATCACGCATTTTCCCCCCTTAACTGTAAATTTCAAACCTTTACAGAAGTAGAGGACATAATGAACCCCATGTTTCCATCTGCCAGTTTCTACAGCCATCCCTCGCAGGGCCACTCTTGTTCTCCACCCCACCCTGACCTCCCAGATGGTTTTAAACCATGGGTAACACTTCAGTATGTACCTATACAAGGTAAGCACTGGTTTTTAACGAAAGCACACCACCATTATCACCCCTTCAGTGTATTTCTTAGTATCACCAAGCAAGCCCTTGACACAGGTTCGGTTGGGTTTCTCTTTTTAATAGTTAATGTGTTTGAATTGGGGTTCAAGAGAAGTTCCACGCATCATGCATATTTTTTTAATTAGAAGAAGAAAACTATGAGCTTTCAGAAAAGACATGTGACCTGTATCTGAGAGATGCTTAGAGCTCACTGGCTTAGAGCTTGTACTTGGGAGTCAGAAAGGTTTCAGAATCCTGGCTCTGCTGCTTGCTAGCTGTGTAACCTTGTGCAAGTTACTTAACTTCTCTAGATTCTTCGTCCTGTGAAATGTGGGTGATGTCTGCCTTAGGACTGTTGTAAAGAGTGAGTGAGTGAAAGTGGGGTAGAGCCATCGTGTAGAGCTTAGCACACAGTTAAGGCTCAAAAAATATTAGGAATGTCCTGCGTATAGTATAGCACCAGGCTTATAGATTTGTTTAAAAAGTCTTAAACAGAGTAAGAATCAATGGATTTGGAATTTAGTCTCATTCTGCCACTTAAGTGATACACTTCAGTGTTTTGGATCTTAAATTGCACACCCAAAAAGCAGGCGGGGTGAACAACGATGATTTCTAAAATTCCAGTGCTTGCTTAGAAGTAAGGCAGCTTGGTATTTTTAGAAAGAGACTGAGGTTTGCATCGGGCTTTGCCATTTATAAGTGTTTATTCTCCTTAGTTTCAGTTTTCTGGTATGTGTAACAGAATTAATAATATCTAACCTAGTAAGATTGTTGCAGTGAGCGAGGAGATCAATATATATGGTGCCTAGCATGTAGCAGGTATTCAGATTATCAGTCAGTATTTTATGATTATAAGTTAAAATAAGATCCATACATTGGAGCATTTTCAAGACTGGGAAGAACTATGTATTTTGTGGTGTTTATATAAATGGAGATCAGCACAGCATCTTAAGGGAAAAGGAATATACATCGGAACAGTTTAGTTGCTTAAGTTGAGTAAACCTATTGTCTGCATTATTAGAAAATTTGAACAGTAAGTTAAAAGATGTAGATTGTTGGTGTGTATCTCAGTTGTTAATGATTGGAACATGCTGTCAGTGTTTAATAATACTGTTAGTTTAATGAAAATAACCTCCACTGGCTATTAGTAGGGGTGTACTGTAACTGAGCTAGAAAACCAAATCCAGCTGTCCCTGGGTTACTCAGTTGGTTGAGCATCTGACTTCGGCCAAGGTCATGATCTCCAAGTTTGTGAGTTCGAGCCCTGCGTCGAGCTCTGTGCTAACAGCTTGGAGCCTGGAACCTGCTTCAGATTCTGTCTCCTTCTCTCTATTGCTCTCCAACTTGAACTTTGTCTCTCTCTCTCTCTCTCTCTCTTAAAAATAAACATTAAAAAAAAGAAAGAAAGAAAACCAAATCCACACTGGAGTCTACTGATCCCAGTGTACTAGGCAGCATTTCCCCAACTTGCTGGATGTTAAGAGTTGCCTGGTGTGCTTTTAAACCTCCAGATCACTCTAGGAATTTTGATTCAGTAAAATGCGAGTTAAAGCTCAGGAAATCAGTTGCGCTCCCTCCTTCCTGCCCAGCAAGGCCTGGGGCTAAAAAGTCATGTGTTTATGGATATGTCAGACAGAAGATAAGGTATAGAGAGAAAAATGGCAAATTTTAAATGTTGCTATTTTTTCCCTTTAAATTTTTGGTTTTTATCAAAGTAATTCAGCTGTATGGTTTAAAGAGTCTGATAGTGCTACAAGACTTAAAGGGAAAAAAAACCATTCCCTCCATTCTCCCCACCTCATAATCTCATTCCTTAGAGGTAGTCCCTCAGGCATTTTTTTTTTCTTTCCTCAGGTATTATCTGCATATTTCTTTTTTTAATGTTTGTATATTTTGAAGGGGAGTGTACGGGAGGGGCAGAGAGAGAGAGAGAGAGAGAGAGAGAGAGAGAGGGAGGAAAAGAGAGAGAGAGAGAATCCCAAGTAGGCTCCATGCTGAGCCCCAGGTGGGGCTCAGTCTCACAGCCCTGAGATCACGACCTGGGCCAAAATCAAGAGTTGGACGCTTAATGGACTGAACCACCCAGGCGCCCCTCCAAATCATTTGATACGTTATTTCTTGCTTTTTTGTCCCTGCAGTGTTCGGCCTGTTGCGCTAGATGATTTGTCTCAGCTCCACTCTTGTGTTTGGGTTGACCTTTGCCTGTTTTTCCCCACATACCTACATACCATTATTTTTTTTCCGGATGTTCCAGCATAATTGTCACGTTCGCATCAGTAACATTTTCTGTGAGCTCAGATGTGGTATTCGATGTTTCCTATGGAGAAGTTCTATCCAGGTATCATTCAGGAACATGCGCTGTCACCCATGTCCTGGTTCTTGGCTTATATGTTTATTTCCTAAGAAGTATTTGCCCATACACTTGTTTGATAGTTTGGAAATGTTATAAAGTTCTAGGTTGGAAATAATTTTCCCTCAAAATTTTGAAGGCATGGCTGTACAGTCTGGTATCTGTAACTGCACATAGTGATTCAGATCCATTTTTATGAGACCTCATTGTGTTGGCGTGTTTTTTTCTCTCTTACTGGAAGCTTTGAGAATATTCTATCCCTGATGTTCTGGAATCTCTTAATGACGTGGTATGAGTTTTTCCTCATCTGTTCTGGGTATTCAGTGGCCCTTTTCATTCTGGAAATTCATGTCCTTCAGTTCTGAGACATTTTCTTCTGTTACTCCCCTGATTTCTGTCCCTCTCCATCTTTTCTTTGATCCTTTTTCATAACATCCATTCTTGCTGTGTGGATAGGATAACTTCAAAGAGTTAAAGTTTTTCAGTTTTTGCTCTCTGCATTGGAGTAGGTATAAGATCCATTGCCAGAATGAATATCAACCCCCAAATAATGAATGGCAAGCCCCTGCACGTGATAGGAACTTCGTGCTTCACCCCACAGTTTAATAGATTGCACGAAGCTGTGCGCACCAGGACTGGGCAGGATCTAGCTAGCCTTCCACTCACTCCCTCCTCTGTCCCATTCACCCGATTTCGTCACTGCCCTCAGGCACTAGGAATTTACTGCTTCTTCATTCTACTATAGAAACATCTACTGCTGCTCTTTTGATGAATCCATAAGCTATTTGAGTACTATTAAAAGTTAATTTTACGAAGATAAATGAAGAAAAGTTGAAAGAAAAAATGAAAAGAGGGGCTGGTGTGTAATATAGAAAATTTACAGTGAAAGAGCAAGTGCAAACTCTAACAATAAAGTTTTTTTTTTTAATTGATGAGCACGAGGCCCGCATGCTTGCCCTTCTTCCAAGAGTTCCTCTTGAAAACTGCCAAAATAGCAGCGGTGCTTCTCTCCAGGTCGGATTACAGGGTGGTTTTCATTTGCTCTTTGCACTTTACTGTACTTGACATATTTCCCAGAGGCCCTTGGGGGGGGTCCTTTTCCTTCTCTAGTTGAGGAGGAGGGCCACTTTCTTTTCCCCCCCGCTAACGTGTCCGTGTGCGTGTCCCTTGGGCCCGCTGGTGCTTCTCCCTCCTGTTCCTCCTCCGTCTTGCCCTGACCTCCTTCGCTCTTTTAACAAAGTATGTTTTTAGGTCTTTCTAATCTTTTTTCCTCTCACCAATTTTTTTCCTCAGTTTTTTTCACTGCTACTTTTTAAGACGGATGCTACCTGCTTAGCAAAGCAGTGCTTTTAAAGCTATTTCTTCTGACTTAGCCTGATCTCTCTCATTGTGCTGATGGCCTCTGTGGCAGAGAATACCTTGATTTATTTTATTTATTTATTTATTTATTTATTTTTTAGCTCTCAGATTCTTGGCTCAGGTCTAAATAATGCTTTCATCTCAGGAGTCCATTTCCAGATCAAAGAGAATATGTTTTAGTTAATTTTTATTTGAAAAACAAATATCCTGAAAAGACTATCAAGCCCAATTGAGCTTACGAGCTAAAACCACTTTCCCGAGGTGCCTTTCATCCATTCTCTTGTTCTTAAGGATGATTGAAATTGCCTTATAAGTACATTTGTAAAGTATATGATAGTTCTTTCAAAATCAAAAAGGAATTGTGGGGGTGCCTGGCTGGCTCAGCCAAGCGTCTGACTTCGGCTCAGGTCCTGATCTCACATTTCATGGGTTCGAGCCCCACATTGGGCTCTGTGCTAACAGCGCAGAGCCTGGATTCTACTTTGGATTTTGTCTCTGCCCTTCCCCCACTCATAGTCTCTCTCTCTCTCTCAAAGATGAATAAATGTTAAAAAATAATAAATAAAAAGTCATTGTGTTGGTGCTTGCAACGGAAAGAAGGAAATAATCACCTATAACCCTGTGACCCAGAGATTACTTCTTCGGGCCACAGACCTAACACCACACGATAGGGAACAGGTTGTTGAACTGCTTTTTGACCTTTAAGTTTAAAGTATGTCTTAAAGTACCTTAAAGTACGTGAAGGACTGTGTAACAGGCATCTCCTGGGTCTGAAACACAGGAGAGATCTGAGCTGAAGATTGAGCTATGGGAGTTGTTAGCATTTACTTGGTACTTTAAGTCACTGAAGTGGCTGGAAGGGCAGGCGAAGGAATAGAGAAGTGATTCGATGGAGAACTGAGAGTTCGCTGAGGACCCTCAATGTTTAGGGATTGGACGGAGGAGGAAGAGCTTCCTCAAGAGGGACAGGAGGAAAGTCAGGAAAATCCTCTGTCCAGGAGAGAATGGAGTTAAGTGTCAGATGTTTCCAAGACCCAAAGAAGATAAATAAGTACTAATTATTTCACTTGAACACAACTGTTGATCTTTCCTGTACCAAATACAAACATATTACACTTAGCACGGTGTTTACAGTTCTCCCCTAGAAGGTGGAGACTTCTGAAGGGGATGGCCCTTTAGGGCGTGGTGAGATCTTAGTCATCTTTGGTGGGAGGGTATTGCATTGTGTGTTCACAGCATGGACTCTGGAGTCAGCCTCCCATTGTGTTAATAGCTGTGTGACCTTGACTTATAGCAAGTTACCTAACATCTGTGATTCATTCAGTGCTGTTATCTGTGGTTTCCATGGTAGGTGATGATAATAGTGTCTGCTTCATAGAAGAGTGAACATTTTAAGCTGCAGACACCAATGCCTGCCTCATTGTAAATACTGTGTAGCGTTTGGTGGAGGTGAGGTGGATGTGGTAATAGTAACATTGTTAGCATAGAGCCTGGCATTTAATGGGCATTTGAATGTGAAAACTCAACAACTTGGGACTAATAGAGTCGCTGTCGTTTTCAACTTTGTAAGCATATGCAGGATGTAGCCATGGCCAGGCCACAGCAAAACTGTAGAACAGAAGCGGACAGAATTCAGTGCATGTAGCTTTTATAAAACAAATCTATAGAGTTTTCACAAAAGTACTATGTGATCTTCGTTGATAAACGGAAAGATAAAGATTTCTGTAAGATTTAATGGATGGAGGCAGAGATGAGAGGAAAGAAAGAGACCAAGTTATGGAGCCAAGAAGGCCTTTATTGGGATCTGCGATTCCCGAGCGAGGTTCCGTGACTCCGGGAGTGGGGAGTCAGGGAAGTCGCGTCTGTACTGGAGGGGCGAGGTATTTTATGGGTAAAAGACTTCCGGTCCAGTCCTGGGAGGGCAGACCACCAAATAAGGGCACTTTAGGGACGTGGCGGATGGGATAGGTTGCCTCCTCTGTCAGGGTGATGGGAAACTGGAGCTTCATGATTGGCTGTTTTCAAACTGGCGCGGAACATTCCAGGTCTGCAGGCAAGGAGTGCGGGTCGTAGGGTTGTAGGTGCACGGTGTTTTTCCTACCCACAGCAAAATGGCCGCTCGGTCACCATGCCAAGGTGACTCCTAAGGTGACTCTTACAATTTCCAAAGCAGGTGAGAGTTTTTATGTGTAGTGCTGAACATTCGTCTTAAATGGTGGCTGGTGGATATCAGTCACAGAAGGTATTTATGTGGCATAAAGTAACACTTCACCCATTCATCTCGTTTTTATAGCTTATAAAATTAAAGGTATCTTTTAGACTTTAATTTGATCTCTCAGACCTTAAATTAATTAATGGTAGGTGCATTCTCATCCAGCTAGCAAATATTTGAGCATTTACTGCACTGTACAGACACTTAAATGTATAACAGAGATTGTGCTGGGGGCTGGGGAAAGGACTGTAAATAATACAAACTGTACTTTTCCTTAAAGAGCTTTAATTCTTATGGAAGAGGCCAGTAATTGCAAGTGTTAGATGCAGATAAGGAGCTGAATGGGGTGAGGGGGTAGATAACCAGCCTCTGTAAACCAGCGGAGGTAAGCAGAGGCTTCAAGGGTGGAATGGAGACAAATACTTGTAGAATATACCACCATAAGCCTTGTTCGGTGGGTGTGCCCCATGTGGCTGTAGAGCCTGGAGAGTGAGGGGGAGGGCTGGCTGGGATGTGGTACAGAGGACTGCAGATGTCAGGTCAAGTCTGTCTTGTAGCCATGATGTGAGGAGTTTAACTTTTTTTTTTTTTTAACATTTATTTATTTTCGAGAGACAAAGACAGATCATGAGCAGGGGAGGGGCAGAGAGAGAGGGACACAGAATCGGAAGCAGGCTCCATGCTCTGAGCTGCCAGCACAAAGCCAGATGCCAGGCTCGAACCCACGAACTGTGAGATCATGACAAAGTCGGATGGTCATCTGACTGAGCCATCTGAGTGCTCCAGGAGTTTAATTTTATTAACCACAGTGAGAAGCCATTGAATATTTTAAACTATAACTGAATCCACTTTGTGTTTTTAAATGCCTTTTGCTGCTACATAAGCTTCTTCTCTAGTCATGTGTAAAGAAAGTACTTTAGATAGATTTACTGTCTAAGATACAGAAGCTGATATCTTAGCCCAAAATAGAGGTACTGATGTCCTTGAGTCATTTGCAGGAAAGAGTTCTTGCCTTAAGAATCCACCGTTGGGGCACCTGGGTGGCTCAGTTAAGCGTCTGACTTCAGCTCAGGTCATGATCTCACGGTTTGTGGGTTTGAGCCCCTTGTCGAGTTCTTATGCTGACAGCAGCTCAGAACCTGGAGCTTGTCTTCGGATTCTGTGTCTCCCTCTCTCTCTGACCTTTCCCTGCTCACGCTGTCTCTCAAAACTAAATAAAAAACATTAAAAAAATTTTAAAATAGAATCCACCCTTGAATCAGTTTTCATCTTGGATATCAGAAACTTAACTTATATACATAAAATGATTTCTGTATAAAAATGGTCAGTTAGTCTCTGAGGATAGTCTTGAAACCTTCAGTCTGAAATCCTTTTGCCTGCTAGAATCAGGTTATCGTCACTCATTGCCATATCTGGAAAATGATAGTCTGAACACACTGTTCACAGGAACGTGACTTTTCCCACATTTCACTTGAAACAAGAAATGGTTTTTCATGGTTTTTGCTTTATTAAAAGCATTAATGGGAGGAGAGTGCACCTGGGTGTCTCAGTTCGTTAAGAACCTTACTCTTTTGATTTTGGCCCAGGTCATGATCCATGATCTCTTGGTTCGTGAGTTTGAGCTCCGTTGTCAGTATGGAGCCTGTTTGGGTTTCTCACTCTCTCCCTCTCTCTGCCCCTGCCATGTGCTCGCTTGCATGCCCGCGCTGCGCTCTCTCGTTCTCAAATAAATCTTTTAAAAAGTATTAATGGGGCATTTCTTTTAATAGGAAATGCTTTTTCTGTCATATGGGAAATTCTTGGAATTCTAATCATGAGCAGCATTTTGCATTTGAGTTAATGCATTCAATAAATCGCTGAATGCCTACTCTGTGCCAGGTACTGTCCTAGTGTTGTACCCAAGATTTCTTTATCATCCCCAAAACCCAGAAACCGCCAGGGAGACCGAGTCATGCATGCAAAAGCAAAGGGCTTTATTACGGGTTTAGGCTCGCTGGCGCCTAAACTCGGGCTCACAGACTTTACCGGCGTGGTGGATCCATGCTGAGAGCCCCGAACAAAGGTGGGGCAGGGCCTTTATGAGTTTGGGAAGGGGGAGTTACAGGAATCCAATTATTATTGACAGGTTTATCCAATTACAACATTTAGAGTGTTAACCAATCACAAGAGTAGACCCAGGACCCTCACATAGGGTGTAACTAGCCTTAAGCAATAGGCCTGCCCTTAGGAATGTTAAAAGTATTACAAGGGTGGTCCCTCTTGCCTTGGGCAATGTGTGCCCTTCTATTGTCTCAAACCTGTGTCCTTACATTAGGATCTTGGGAAATATTGTGAACTTGTAAACAAGATCCCTGCCTTTGAAAAGCTTACTTCCGGGGCGCCTGGGTGGCTCAGTCGGTTGAGCAGTCGACTTTGGCTCAAGTCATGATCTCACAGTTCGTGAGCTCAAGCCCCGAATAAAGCTCTGTGCTGACAGCTCAAAGCTTGGAGCCTGCTTCAGATTCTGTGTCTCTCGCTCTCTGCCCCTCCGCCACTCATGCTCTGTTTCTCTCTGTCTCAATAATAAATAAAAACATTAAAAAAAATTTTTAAGAAAAGCTTACTTCCCAGTGGGAAGAGGCAAATGGCAAATAATAAACATAATTAGTGTATTTATGTTACTAATAAATGTAATTAGTATTTTAGAGGGTGGTGTGTGCTTTGAAATAAAAAGAGCAGTTAATGCATTGAGTGGAGAAGTTGCACTTTTAAATAGGGTGGTCGGGGTAGCATCATTGAGAAGGTACAATTGGAGCAAAGACTTGAAACTTGGGAAGAGCATACCGGGCAGAGGGAACAACCAATACAAAGAAAAGCCCCAAGGCCAGAGTGTACCAGGCTTGTTGAGGACCAGGAAAGAGGCCAGTGTGTGCAGAGGAAGGGAGGGAGTTCCTTGGCTTTCTAGAAACATGTTCCTCAGTCAATTTCGAAAAGTTCAGAAGCCAAAATAAATGAATAAGAGGGCAGAGAATTTCCATTCTGTAAGTTTTCTGTGGATGGTAATTGATGAATACCTAGATTCGGGTCTTGAATTAGGTAATTCCAAAGTAACAAAATTTAAGTTCACTTCATAGAGCAGCTAAACAAAAATATCTTCTTCTATGAATAAGAAATGATGTTTGATCACATGCTTTCAAAACCTGGCATTTAGTAGAAACTGAAACTTAACATTCCAGTTTATATATTTCCAGGTTAAGAGCCAGAAGGCTTTGTTTTATAACAAAGGATGGCAAGGGTGCCGAATGCTCTTGTCTTTGAGAGGGGCAGTGATAGTGTGGAGGTTTGGGCTGAGGGAAAAAGGGCCCTTTAAGAGCAGATTTGGTTTACTTCCCTTATTTCTTTCAAGCTCGGTAGCTCTAAATCCTTTTAACATTTTTTTAATGTTTATTTATGAGAGAGGGAGAGGTGGAGGATGGAGAGGGACCGAGAGCAACGCATTTAACACTTATTTTTGAGAGAGTGCACACATGCGCCCAAGTTGGGGAGGGACCGAGAGAGATGGGGACAGAGGATCTGAAGCAGGCTCTGTATTGACAGCAGAGAACCCGTGTGGGGCTCGAAGCCACGAACCATGAGATCATGCCCTGAGCTGAAGTCAGATACTTCACTGACTGAGCCACCCAGGTGCCCCCAGTGTCCTTTGTTTCAGATGCACAGTGCACTTTCTAAAGAACCAGTTCATCCAGGGCGATCACTGAAGTTACTCCAGTGATACTTGCCATAGTCTTTTCTCATGTTTCTGAGTTTTATTTTTCATAGAGTATCTTTGTGTACTTTCTTACACTTCTTTCTCGTCGATTCCTTTCCCAGTGTGTCATGGTTGTTTTTTATATTTGAGTGCTATCTGTGCATTGCTGTTTGTTGTTTCTAGCCTCGTTTCCCATGAGGTTGAAATTGAAATAAGATCTCTGAAGAAAAAACGCTCAGAAGAATGGGTCTTTGAGTTTCTGAAGCAAAACATTCTACAGTTGACCTTTGAACAACACAGGTTTGAACTGCAGGGATCTCCTAGTTTGCAGATTTTTTTTCATCATCATAAGTGTACTCTTCAATCCCTGCTCCCTATTTCACCCATTCCCCTCCCTACCCACCTCTCCTGAAAACCATTAGTTGGTTTTCTGTAGGCTAAGAGTCTGTATCTTGGCTTGTGTTTTCCCCCCTTTGCGCCTTTATTTTGTTTCTTAAATTCCACATATGAGTGAAATTATATGGTATTTGTCTTTCTCTGACTAACTTATTCACTTAACATAATACTCTTTGGCTCTATCCATGTTGTTGCAAATGGTAAGATTTCATTATTTTTTATGACTGAATAATATTACAGTATGTGTTTATCACTTTTTCTTTATTCATCTATTACTGAACACTTGGGCTGGTTTCATAGTTTTGGCTATTGTAAATAATGCTGCAGTAGACATAGGGGTGTGTGTATCCCTTTGAATTAGTGTTTTTGTATTCTTTGAGTAAATACCCAGTAGTGCAATTCTTGGGTTGTAGGGTACGTCTATTTTTAATTTTTTGAGGTACCTCCAAACTTTCCCACAAAGGCTGCACCAGTTTGCATCCTCACCAGTAGTACAAGAGGGTTCCTTTTTCTCCACATCCTTAGCAACAGTTGCTGTTTCTTGTGTTGCTTATTTTAGCCATTCTGCCAAGTGTAAGGTGATATCTCATTGTAGTTTTGATTTGCATTTCCCTGATGATGGGTGATGTTAAGTATTTTAATGTGTCTGTTGGATGTCTTCTTTGGAGAAATGTCTGTTCATGTCTTCTGCCCCCTTTTAATTGGTTTTTTTGGTTTTGGGGTATTGAGTTGTATCAGTTCTTTATATATTTTGGATACTAATCATTTATAGGACATGTCATTTGTAAATATCTTCTCTCATTCAGTAGGTTGCCTTTTTGTTTTGTTGATTGTTTCCTTCGTTGTGCAGAAACTTTTTATTCTTATGTTGTCCTACCAGTTTATTTTTGCTTTTGTCTCTCTTGCCTAAAGAGACATATCTAGAAAAATCTTGCTATAGCCAGTGTCAGAAAACTTACTGTTTTCTTTTCTAGGATTTTTTATGGTTTCATGTCTCACATTTAGGTCTTTATTACTTTTTTTTTTTTTTTTTTTTAGTTTATTTATTGTGTGAGAAAGAAAGAGAACCTGGGAGGGGCAGAGAGAAAGGAAGAGAGAATCCCAAGCAGACTCCTTGCTGTAGGTGCAGAGCACGTCTCGGGACTTGAACTTGTGAACCATGAAATCATGACCTGAGCCAAAACCAAGAGCTGGACATTTAACCGACTGAGCCACCCAGGCACCCCTCATATTTAGACCTTTAATCCATTTTGAGTTTTATTTTTGTGTATAGTGAAAGAAAGTGGTTTAGTTTCATTCTTTTACATGTGGATGGTCCAGTTTTTCCAGTACCATTTTAAAGAGACTGTCTTTTTCCATTGTGTATTCATTCCTCCTTTGTCAAAGATTAACTGAATAATTGTGAGTTTCTTTCTGGGTTTTCTGTTCTATTCTATTGATCTATGTGTCAGTTTTTGTGGCAGTTCCGTACTGTTTTAATTACTCCTGCTTTGTAATATAACTTGAAATCTGGAACTGTGATACTTCCAGTTTTGTTTTTCTTTTTCAAGATTGCGTTGGCTATTCATGGTCCTTTGTGGTTATGTACAAGTTTTAGGATTGATGTAGTTCTGTCAGAAATGTCATTGGTATGTTGAATGGAATTTCATTAAATCTGTAGATTGTTTGGGGTAGTATAGACTTTTTTTTTAACGTTTGTTTATTTTTGAGAGAGCACAAGCAGGGGAGGGGCAGAGAGAGAGAGGAAGACCTAGGACCTGAAGCAGGCTCTGCACTGTTAGCACAGACCCCAGTGCGGGGCTCAAACTCACAAACCATGAGGTCACGACCTGAGCTGAAGTCAATGCTCAGTAGGCTGAGCCACCCATTTGCCTCAGACAGTATAGACATTTCATCAATATTTGTTCTTCCAACCCATGAGCATGGAGTGGCTTTCCATTTCTTTGCATTGCCTTGAATTCCTTTCATCAGTGTTTTATAGTTTTCAGAGTATAGTCTTTAACCTCTTTGGTTAGGTTTATTTCTAGATATTTTGTTTTCAGTGCTATTGTAAATGAGATTGTTTTCTTATATGCAGATTTGTTTTTGATAATATAGGACTCTACTGTAAATGTATTTTCTCTGCCTTGTGATTTTCTTACCATTTTATTTTTTCTAGCTTATTTCTTATAAGACTACAGTACATAATATGCATAACATAGAAAATATATGTTAATCAACTGCTTATGTTACTAGTAAGGCTTATGGTCAACAGTAGGCTATTATAAGTTTGGGGGAGTCACAAGTCATGTGTGAGGAGACAGGGTTGGGATACCACCCCTCATTGTCAAGGGTCAACTGAACTTTATTTTCACTGAAAAAAGGAAAATGGTTTGCATTCCTAGAACTGCGAATTAGAAGTGCTTTTGAAAACATTGCAAGGCTTTTATCCTTCTTCCTCCAGATAGGACTGTGTATGAATCACCGGAAAATTTAGTAGTATACCCTCTTATTTTTGAAAGGAAATACCACAACCTCTTTAAGCCTCCAGTTCCATTGTCATTCTAAGTGGGAAGTTCAAGAGCCTAGCATTTAGTAGACATTATAGCTTATTGTATGCCAAGATTAAAAGAAATTGAATACACTCAAAGCAAGCTTATTCTTAAGTCACTCTTTATTGGGTGTTCTGATAAGCGAGTTTTTAACATAATTAACCTAAGATAGGTGTCTATTCAAATTTTTTTAATCTTTGTTTATTTTTGAGAGAGAGAGAAAGAGACAGAGAGAGAACAGAGGAGGGTCAGAGAGAAGGAGACAGAGAATCCCATGCAGGCTCCAAGCTGTCAGCACAGATCCCAACGTGGAGCTCAAACTCACAAATAATCACAAACTGTGAGATTACAGACTGAGCCAAAATCAAGAGTCTGACACTTAACCGACTGAGCCACTTAGGTGCCCCATTCAATTACTTTTTATATGCTATATCTGTTTGTGATAATTATGCGCTTGAATATGAACTTGAAAGTAATGAATAAATTGGACTTGAGTAATTTTTTTTCATCTTAATGTTGAAGAACATTTTCTTTTCCTTTTAGTTAACTCTAACAGTAATTATAAAACAAATCTACTTTGTTATCTTCTGTCCTTGGTTTTGCTATTTAATGGGGTTTGTGTATTACAGACCCACAATGTGGGTACGTCTGAGATGTTTCACCTTATGTTGATGTGAATTCCCTTAATCATTACTAACATTCAGTACACTTAGGGCTTTTTTTTTTTTTAATGTATGTTTGTTTATTTTGAGAGGGAGAAAGTGAGCCTGAGCAGGGGAAGGGCAAAGATGGGGAAAGAATCCCAAGCAGGCTTTCCATTGTTTATATCAGTTATTGTCAATTATAAAACCAAAGTAGCGTGTCATGTATAAGGAGCAAAATTGGTTTGTTTGTTTTTTTAATTTTTTTTTTAGAATGAGCATGGGCAGAAAGAGACTCCCTCCCTCCCTTCCTTTGAGAGAGAGAGAGAGATTGAGAGACTCGTAAGCAGGCCCCACGATTAGTGTAGAGTTCAGTGTGGGGCTTCTCTCACAAACCATGAGATCAGGACCCAAGCCAAAATCAAGAGTCAGATGCTTAACCAGCTGCATTTGCCAAACTTTATTTTGTCCAAATAGAACTTTTTTTTAAATTGTCAAACTCAGTACCATTTGAGTCAGAAACCATAAGAAAGTGAAAAACCGGAGGGGACATTAATTAGGTGGGATATTCTTAGTAAACATTTTTATTTTTATTATGGCAGAACAGTCTTTTCTTCTTTAAAACTTGTCAAATTAACTCAAAGAGTGACACTCTATAATGAGGGT
This sequence comes from Suricata suricatta, assembly GCF_006229205.1. Lineage (NCBI taxonomy): Eukaryota > Metazoa > Chordata > Mammalia > Carnivora > Herpestidae > Suricata > Suricata suricatta. Next base: position 88,046,776 of record NC_043710.1, on the reverse strand, counting down.
ATCTTGAGGGATCACCCAGACTGGGGTGGATCTCCGTTTGTGTGCGGCAGGATCGCATGTGCTCTTTTGGCAAGAACAGGAAGTCCTTGAGGGTGTTGCCATACATAACCCACACTGTCTTCTGAGGAGAAATTTAGTTTTCAAGGAGTCCATAAAACATAAAACCTTGCCCTTAAAGATTTATGTGATCTCATTTTCAATGAATAGCCTGTGGCATTTGTGATGAAATTGTATGATTGTACTATTTGATACATGTAAAATATTTTATTAAAAAATCTCCTTCCTGGGGCGCCTGGGTGGCTCAGTCGGCTAAGCATCTGACTTTGGCTCAGGTCTCACAGTCTGTGAGTTCAGGCCCTATGTCATGCTCTGTGCTGACAGTTCAAAATCTGGAGCCTGCTTCGGATTCTGTATCTCCCTCTCTCTTTCTGCCCCTCCCCTGCTCATGTTCTGTCTCTCTCTCTCTCTGTCTCTCAAAAATAAATAAATGTAAAAGAAAAAACCCAACAACAAACGATTCTGGAGGCACCTGGGTGGCCCAGTTGGTTGAACATTCAACTCTTGATTTCGGCTCAGGTCATGATCCCAGGGTTGTGGGATCCATCCCTGCATCAGACTCCATGCTGAGGGTGGCGCCTTCTTAAGATTCATTCTCTCTCTCTCTCCTTCTGCCCCTCTCTCCACTTGTGCTTGCTCTCTCTAAAAATAAAATTTAAAAAAAAATTGAAAAAGAACAATTTTGCTCCTTACATGTTGTGTGTTATTTTGGGTTTATAATTGAAAATCACTTATATAAATAACATCTGAGTTCTTGAGCCTGGAATACCAATGTGGTTGATTTTAGGACTTGAATAAAAAGACTATAGGATTTGGGGTAAACCTCTCAATTCCTGAGAGTTTTTCAGAAACCCTACATCTGATGAGGTCTTTCTCATAGTGGTCTATGTGGGTCATTGCTTGGTAAGACACCAAGACTAAGTAGTATCAATCTGGCATTTTATCAGTGACTACACTAAAGCAGATTTTCAGGAAATGAGTGTGACAGACCTTCAAGCACATACTTGAGATACAGAAGTTAAGAGCAAACTAAGTTAACCAGAGGTAGAGGCAGTACTTCAAGACTAGGGTACATGGAGGAATCCAGTTTTTGCACATCTAGATGTAATTCCTATATATCAGTTTCACCTCTCTGTGTTACAGGGAAGAAAATGGAAAATTTGTTTTACACATACAGGAAAGGTTGCAGACTACATTATAGAACTGAATTTATCAACCACTTTAGTAAAATTAATTTGTTAATTGCCAACAAGCCTGTTGACTATGGTTTTGTAGTGCTTTATACTGGGTATCTTTTCCTTCATCCCTCCCCCATAGTTGCTGAAAACCAGATGTGTTGGAATTAGTCCAAAAGCCACAACTAGAGAGATTTGGTTTCTTCCAAGTCAGAGGGTGACTGTCTTTTTCTCTTTAAAAAACGAAGTTAACCCTTTTCTGTGTTTATGCTAGAGAAATAAGCCAATCTTTATTCTAGTCAAGATTTTATGTATTTAATAGAATGGGGGGGGAAAGCTTACTGTAAATACAGCTGGTCTTTTTTTATTTTAATTTTTTTAATGTTTATTTATATTTGAGAGAGAGAGAGAGACACACACACACAGAATCCGAAGGAGGCTCCAGGCTCTGAGCTGTCAGCACGGGGGGCTCAATCTCCTGAACTGTGAGATCATGACCTAAATCAGATGCTTAACTGACTGAGCCATCCATGTGCCCCATAGCTGGTCTTTTAAGGCAAGAGATGTACTTCTTCCTCAAGCTAGTCATTTGTAGATTTTGTTTTATTTCTAGGCAAAAATGCCGTCATTAGGACTTTCCTCTCCCGTGATTTATTCCATCCACCCATATACCAAAATGTGTTATCCTGAGTTCCTCTGGCCTGTCAGCTGTTTGAGATGAAGACTGCAGCCTGGAAGCATGAGGGGGGGGACTTCACTCTCACGCAGCAAAGGGAACCAGACCAAGAGCAAGAGCTACTGCCAATCTTCAGTGTTTCAAATCCAGAAGTCCTCTAGTTTATATGAAGTTAATTTCAGCCCCCTTTCCACTTGTCCCTTTTTCGTGTTTCTTAATGGATTTTTTCCAAGGATGCTCTCACCATGATTTTCCCCTTTCATTCATGAGGTTGAAACATTCTATTTCTTGCCAAGCTGACGGGTTTCAAAGTATAAGTGTTCTATCCTGTATGACGACTTAGGCCCTAGTTTTGTTAATGAGGTTGCTGTTACTTTCCTCAGCATTTACCAAATACCTGCCTTTTATTTTGCTGAACTCTCATGGCCTTGAAGGATTTTCCGGTGGCTTCAGCAGTAATTGTAGTAACAGAGACACTGCACAGGTAATTGCCTTCACCGTCTTGTGGCAGACATGCGTTTCCCACCTCTCTTGTACATGGCAAGCCCCACTGAAATGAAAACTCAGACAGTGATCATGGAAAGAAGTTAGTGTGTGAACTAGTTGATGCATGTTAAGGATTCCTTGTAGGGGGCGCCTGGGTGACTCAGTAGTTAAGCATCTGACTTTGGCTCAGGTCATGATCTCACAGTTTGTGGGTTCAAGCCCCATGTTGGGCTCTGTGCTGACAGCTCAGAGCCTGGGGCCTCCCTGAGATTCTGTGTCTCCTTTCTCTGCCCTTCCCCCGCTTTCTCTCTCTCGCTCGCTCGCTCTCTCTCTCTCTCTCTCTCTCTCTCTCTCTGAAAAGTAAATATTTAAAAATAAAAGAATTCCTTGTAAAATTTTCATAGTGTGGAAGCTCTTTATAAGTAACTGCATGTTATTTAGGGTAAGCACTAAAATGGATTTTTTTCTGAAACAATACTCTAGAAGAAGTAAGATACAGTTTATGCTCCGATGCCACTAGGGTGTATATGTGAGATTGTATGAGCATCCTTTTGTCTAAAGGAAAGATGTTACCTGTTAGAAAACAGGATGTGTATAAGATTACATCTAACATGGCCGTACTGAATTTCTTCTCATTTAGTTCCTAAATAAGAGGACCCAAAACATTGTAGTAACAACTTGTTAGGACCTGTTGGCCATATTCAGTTCTCTTAAATTATGTAGATAGAATGGACTTTAAGAATAGTTGACTCTGGGGTGCCTGAGTGGCTCAGTTGGTTAAGTGTCTGACTTCAGCTCAGGTCATGATCTAATGGCTCATGGGTTTGAGCCCCACCTCGGGCTCTATGCTGACAGCTCAGAGCCTGGAGGCTGCTTTGGCTTCTCTCTGTCTATCTGTCTTTCTCTCTCTCTCCTCTCTGCCCCTTCCCTACTCATGCTCTTCTCTCTCTCTGTCTTTCAAAAATAATAAATAAACATTTTTTAAAATTTTAAACAGTAGTTGATTTTGTAAAGAAAAAATAAGAAAATTTAGTATTCAGGTGCAGACACCAAGAATTTACCATCTATTAGAATCCAGGGAAAGCAGCCTGGCATATTTTCAGAAGAAAATGATAGGACCAGCCTAGGTAGATTAGTGGTGGTAGGCGGTATGTAACAAATAGCGCCTGTCACCAGAAAAGGCTGCTTCATTCAGCTTCTGAATTAGGTGAGTGCAATGATTACATCAACAGAGTGCTGGTCATGTAGCAGCCATCAAGCATTACCCAGAATTACGTCATGTAAATCTGCTGCCTGGAATGTGGGATCTTCTTTTTTGATAGTTTTGGCCTGCAAATTAGAAACAAACGGGCACCTGCATGGCTCAGTCAGTTGAGCATCAGACTCTCGATCTCAGCTCAGATCTTGATCTCGAGGTCATGAGTTCAAGCCCCACATTGGGCTCTACCCTGGGCATGAAGCCTCCTTAAAAAACAGGTGAGACGCTAAAACTTGGAGAACACTTTTAGGTTGTAATAGAGAGGTTCAGAGCGTGGACCTGAAAGGCAGACCGTCTTGGTTTGAATTTTGGCACCCAGCCTTTCTGTCCTTCAGTGTTTCTCATCCCTAAAATAGGATGATAATGGTACTTTATGACTCTAACCTCTTCTTCACTCTAGAGACCAGACTGGATTTTAGAGTAGAAAATGACTTCACATAAATTAAAACTTAATGGGAATATTTCAATATTTTAGTGGTGATTAACTTCGTAAATTGGGAAGGTGTTGACTAATAAATGATTTGTACATTTAAATGAAGGAAGGGTGACATATGCCTACTGTGTTAAATGCCCTACATTTAACACAGTAGCTGGATTGTGGGGAAAATTTCTTGCATTTCATTTGGTTGTTTTCTATTTGTCTCATCCTAAGTGTTTCCTGAAGATTTTGGAGATTCTGGTTCAGTATTTTGGGTTTGGATCTTGAGAATATACACTTTTCTAAGTCAATTAATAGATTTTATCTTTAAGAACATGTACATTTAACAAACCTCTCAGATGATTATTAAGAGGCAATTTACAGAGTTAGTAATTTGTGTGTCTTCTTTGAGCTCCAGCTTTTTAACCAACAGAATCAAAGATTTGACTAAAAGATGGTACACTTCCTAACTCACTTTATGATTTTGAGATTCCTATTTAACTAATGAGAGAATTCTGTCATGTGTGATACAGTGTGGGGTGAGGAGCTGAGCCTTCTATTTATCAGAAAAATTAATTCAGTAACTGGTAAAAAATGTTTCCATAGAGAAAAAAGCTTTCAGATGAAATAGCAACCTCAAAATAATTTGTACTAATTCAGTTGTTTGTTTCTAAATATTGATAATGAAACAATAATAAATCACCCCAAACTCTGGTAATATGTATTGTCTTTATTGTGTGTGTACACTGTTTAAAATACTGCTATTGTAGAATTAATTGTCCTTCGATTTAGCAAATTTACTAAAATTGTGAGCAGGTAAAACTTCTCATTACGATTTTCATTCTAATTCACAGTAATTGTCTTTTGCTAGCTATTCCATCACTTGAGCACAGTTGGTCATTTTTTCATGCATCTTTGCTTGATAATACATACTTTCCCACTTACCACAGTGTCTCTCTCAGAGTCCGCTCTGTTTAGCTAAGGAGACATGCCCCACTGTGAGGACTCACTTGTTCAGCAACAAGGAATGTCTAACAGTAACAAATCATTGAGGCGGTGATGTTTTTAGCTGACAGTAGTAAGTAGATAATTGGGGGCTATTAGCACACTTATCCATGGGTTGTTTTTAATCCTCTAAGTCTTCCTAGGCCTATCCCATGGGAGAATAACCAGTATTTCTTAGGCTCCACAAAATGATGGCCAGTAATTGACATGAGTTGACATAGGTTTTTGTTTTGTTTTTGCAGGGAGGTGGGAAGGGGTGGGGGGAGCCTTCAGGAGCAGAAACAAGATGACACTGTGTAGCACCAGTCATAATTTCAAGGTGAATTTAATTCCTTACGTTTGGGATGCTTATTAATTAGTGGATTTCTGTTGTGCAAGGGATACCTCTAGAACACCTTTAGGATATACAGCTCATTAAAACTGTTTAATGTGTGTGCTATTTTGAATGGTATATCTTAACAGATCTAATTGTGGTCTGTGGTGTTTAATCTATTTTAGAAACTGGATGGCTTCTACAGGGAGCCAGGCCTCTGATATAGACAAGATTCTTGGATTCTTCAGTGATGGCGCACCCCCCACCAAAAAGCCCAGGTAAACAGGGGAAATTACCAAACTTGCCCCACATCCCAGTGTTTTCACAAATTAATATTGGCCTTCATATAAAAATTAAATTATTTTTTTTAGATTCAATTTTTATTTTTATCAAGAACATGTATGTAATTTTAAAAAGCAGTGCTTCAAAGCTTATAATGCCTTGTCCCTCTACAGAGAGAATCACTTGCAGCTCTTTAATTGGTTTCTTTAATACTTCTATCCATATTTTTAAATATTGTAAATGTACTGCTATTTTTTAGTGTTTGGTTTTATCTCTTTGCAGTTAAGAAGGATGAGCATTGGGCTTGCTCTTCGGGGTCTTTCCTCACATGCTGCCCTGCCTCCCAGTGTTTTATATCAGAACTTTTGGTTAAGGCAGTGTTTAATAGGTACATTGCAGGACTGTATAAATAGTATTCATAGGTGAGCCTAATTATGTTTCGAAATTATACTTTCTTGTCCAATTTTTCCTGCAAGTTATTAAAGATCGTCTCTCTTTTTTTTTTTTTTTTTTTTTTTTTTGCTTGGTTTGCTTAGTTTTCTCTGTGCCTATCAATTTATCTTCAAACTCTGTGATAGAAGAGTAAATCTCTTCGATATGCTGACACCCATCACTAATTTGCTAGTTTAAGTTGTTTCATGGGTTTTTCCTTGTGGACGGTGTTCCACTGGGGATAGTTCTCCAGGCCTTCTGCAAATGGCAGACATTTGCCATTTTCCTTCCCTGTGACCTCAAGGATTCCTTAACACCTCTCCTCTGTTTCCTAGATATCATGTCGCCCTTTTTGGTATAGTCCTTCATCTTGCTGAAGAATATTCTCATTAGCTTCCTTAGTAAGGATTTTTAGAAAGAGTTTTTGGAGACATTTGCAAATGTCATTATCATATTTGTACATTTATTTGATGATTTGGCTGAGTGTAGAATTCTAGGGAGGAAGTCATTTTCCTTAGAGTTCTGAAGTTACTGCTTATTCTTTGCTAGCAGCTAAGTGTTCTGCTAAAGCAGGGACTCTCTACCGATTCCTGGTTCTTTGTCCTGTGACCTCTTCTTTTCTCATTGGAAGTTTGTAAGGATAGTTACATTATTTTTAGCAACCTGAAGTTTCACAGTGATGTACCTTCGTATGAGTCTAAATATCAGGTGGCTCTTCAAAGCTGGCTACTGATAATTCATTTTTGAAAAATTTTTTTCTTATTTGATAATTTCCTTTACAGTTTTTTTCTCTATTGTGTTTTTGTAGAACTCTTGGTATTCAGACAATGGACCTTCTGGACAAAGACTCTAGTTTTCTTATATTTTTCTATTGCTTTTGTTTTTATCATTCTACTTTCTCATGAAATTGTTTTCTTCCAACCTTACAGATTTTTCACTTGTTTATATTTTTAATTTCCAAGAAATCTTTGTGTTTGCTTCCTCCTTTTTTTTTTTTTTAAGTTTACTTATTTATTTTGAGAGAGCAAGAGCTGGGGAGGGGCAGGGAGAGAGAAAGAATCCAAGCAGGCTCTGCACTGATAGTGCAGTGCAGAGCCTGATGCAGGGCTTGAACTCAAGAACTCAAGATCATGACCTGAGCTGAAATCAGTAGTCAGATACTTAACTGAGTGAGCCACTCAGGTGCCCCATGCCCATCCCTTTTTATAACATTCTGTTCATGTTTTATAGATGCCTTTTTTCTTTTTTAATCTATAGGAGATAACTTTTATTTTCAATTTTTCTTCTTTCTCTGGTATTGTTCCTTGTTTCCTGCAGGTTTCTTTCTAATTACTAGTTTATTTAGATGTAACTCTCACGTTGGGGGCTTTGTTCAAATGTAAGGTGACCTTTCTTTGTCTGCTCATATTTGAAAAGAGACGCTAAAGAGTCCATTGGAGAACCTGTATGTGTAAAGGACGTGGCTGCTGGTGCTGCATTGTGGGTGTGGGTCTGTAGCTGAGGAGGAATCCCCACCTGTTAGAGTCTGTGGGTCTTTTCTCTCCCACTGGCCATTTTCCGCAAGAGAAGATGAGTGGATGGGGAATAAGGTTGACTGCCAATGCCTGAGAGTCTTCCTCTGGGAGAAGGGGGCAGGAGCGAGTCTTAACATTTCATATACTGACTTTCACTTAATCTCCTTTCCCAAGCTGTGCACAGTGTTCTCCAATAGAGAACCCTCTGGTTCAGCCTCTCTGGAAAGCAAGCCTCTAGTCCTAGAATTCTAACTGCTTCTAAAACAGCCTTGCAGCAAATTCCCTATTTTCACCCCACCTGCCCCTCTATCTTCAGATTTATTTGGACATTCCCAAGGTACTATAGAGGGAGTCAGCTCTCACCTTACAGCTCCTGAAATCTTGTGGGCCTGTGTTGTCTACTGTCATCTTTTCCTATTCTGTTTTTTATGAATTTATGCCTTCTAGAAAAATTTCTTTATAATTACTGGTTTTAGAAAGCATCCGAAATGAAAAGTGAGGCAAAATTACACCTCAAACCTATAATGGATGAAGTAAAAAAAATTAAAATAATACAGCACAAGCAAGTAAAAAGTAGAAATTATTATTCTCCCCAATCCCCACTTAGTTCACAGTTCTTGTGAATCCTTCTAGAAATTTTCTGTATGTATTGGCTTATATTTTAATATCTTGATTCCCTTGAACTGAAACTCATTTTTCATCATTGGCTTCTGATACCTATTATCAAGTCTTTCCCAGTAGACTAAACTTTTGAGATTAGGGACTTGATTTTATTCATAGGAACATCGTTAGTGCCTACTCTTAAGTCTGGTGCTGTGTAAATTTTTTAAATCTGTTGAATGACTGAATGCGGGAGTTGGGGATAGGGAAGGCAGTTCTAAAGTTTGTTTTCCCCGAAACAGGTTTCCCAAGGCTGTTTCTTATGCCGAAATGCAAATCCTTTTTCTATTTTGTAGTTTTGACAAAAGATTGAGAAAGGCAATTTCTTGGAAAACACCTGCCATTAAAAAAATTAAAGTGAATAAACATATTTCAGACAGATTGAAGGGGTGGGGGCTGGAGAACCAAAACACAGAAGCTTATGCCCATGCTATCTCTTCAAAACAGGACTCTGTGGTACTTATCAGGATAGGAAAGGAATGTTTTCCCTTCTTGTCCTAGCTGCTGAATAGTTTTTTTCTTTGTTTATGTAGGTAATGTGAAGCTCCTGTGTTTTCACTGTTCTCTTAGCTACTTTTTTTTTTTTTGCCTCAAGATATCTAAAACAAAACTGAAATGAGAAATTTGTTCCCATATTTGACTATCTTTCTCCATTTTATCTTAATAGTGTTTACAAAATCTGGGCTTAAATTTGGCTTTCTTTTATCTGGTTTTATATTTCCCAACAGTGGAAATTTGTGTGGATTTCTTTTCTGTCTGGAGTCCATGTTTTCTGAAATTCAGTGTTGGTTTAAAATATAATTTAGTTAGTAAAATTCAGCTGGGCTGTAATATCATCAGATCTTTTCCTACTGTTTGTGGGTTTTCATAGGTTGAGAGGACTATGAGGGAGAAAATTGATTTTAAGAGTGCCTTTTAGGATTCCTGAAATAGGTTTTTCAGCAAGTCCTGGCACAGTATTCTGGTCTTTTTGCTTAAGATACTCAGGAGAGGATGGAATACCTGGCTGGCTCAGCCCGTTAAGTGTCTTGACTTTGGCTCAGGTCATGATCTTACTGCAGTTCTTGAGATCAAGCCCCATATCCGGCTTTGTGCTGATAGCATGGAGCGTGCTTGGGATTCTCTCTCTCTGCCCCTGCCCCCAGTCATGCTCCTGCATGTGAATGCTCGCACCCTCACTCTCTCTCTCCCCCTCCCTCTCCACCTCTACCCCCGCCCCTTGTTCTCTCTCAAAATAAACATTTTTTAAAAAGATACTTAGGAGAGGTATCAGGAAGTGATACTTGTTCTCTTTGCAGTTAGGAAAGCGATAGCTGAAAACTGTGATTTTTTTCAGCAGTCCTTCCATGTGCCTCCTCTCTGTTGGATGTTCCCAATCCTCTTTGGTTGACTTTTTCAGGAAGCTGCTTCCAAGCTTAAAAACTAAGAAGCCCCGAGAGCTCGTGCTGGTGATCGGAACAGGCATTAGTGCTGCGGTTGCCCCTCAGGTTCCGGCCCTGAAGTCCTGGAAAGGGTTAATCCAGGCCTTGCTGGATGCTGCCATTGATTTTGATCTTCTAGAAGATGAGGAGAGCAGAAAATTCCAGAAATGTCTCCATGAAGACAAAAACCTTGTCCATGTTGCCCATGACCTTATCCAGAAACTCTCTCCTGTGAGTACCCTCCTATATACCCTGGCATTTGATATTTTTTGAAACCATGGCACGTATGCCGAATCTAATAAGAATATTCATTTCAAGTTTATAGAGCTGCATAACATTTGGCTCTTCCACAAAATGTCTGTTTATGGACTCTATTCAGGGTAATTATCTTGACCCATTTGTGTGTGTGTGTGTGTGTGTGTGTGTGTGTGTGTGTGAGAGTGGTGGTGATGATGATGATGGTGATATTGTTGTCGAGTGATGTGGAAAAGTTAGAGTTCGGAGCCAGTGGCCAAGAAAGAATTCTTGAGACATCTACCATACAAAAAAGGTGGCTTTATTAAAGCAAAGGGATAGGACCTGTGGGCTGAAGAGCTGCACTGGGATTGTGAGGGGTGACTGATTATTTTATATATATATATATATATATATATATATATATATACACACATACATACACACATACACATACTACTTGGGAGCTGGGGGGAGTAAAGATTAGGGGAAGTTACCAAAGGGACTTTCATATGGTGAAGAAGACACAAGATTCTGAAGGATAAGGGCCTCTTTGTCTTGTATGGTCTTCAAAATGCTTTCAAAGTCAGGTTTCATTTAATATATTTATTATATGTTTGGAAATAATAGAGTAGCTAAAGCATGTTGTAAATCTTTTTCTAAATTTCATTTATTTTTAAATTTACATCCAGGTTAGCATATAGTGCATTTAAAATCTTCTATTTATTTTTTAATTTGCATGTTGTAAATCTTAAGTCATATTTTTGAAGAAAATATATCTCTTAACTCATGAAAAAGTAAACTATTAATGTTGATTCCCATGCCCTCCTCCCAGGCCCTAGGGCCTGTAGGAAAGAAATGTCATTAAGCGTTAGTGTAAAAGAGAGCCATGTAAAAGTCATTTCCCCTTGGTTCATGACTCATTTCAGAAACCTAGTGCATTTTCTGTCCTCTTTATTTCCTTAATCTTAGTTGTGATGAATTGTTACTAACCTGGAATAATGTAAATAATTAATAGGCTTCAAAGGGCTCATGGGACTTCTGTCCCATACCATATACAGAAATGAACTCAAAACGGATTAAAGGCCTAAATGTGGAGCTAAACCTATAAAACTCTAGAAGAAAACATATTTAAAACTTAATGACTTTGGATCTGGCAGCAGTTTTTTAGACATGACACCAAAAAAGCACAAGGAAGAAAAGAAACAATGGATCTACTGCACTTTACCAAACACAGAATCTGTTAGGCTCAAAGCCCACTATCTATAAGAAAGTGAAAAGAGAGCCCTCCAGAAGGGGAGAAAATATTAGCAACTCCCGTATTTCCCAGAGGTGTAGTATCCAGAATATATAAAGAAGTATTATAACTTAACAATAAAAAGGTAAATAATTCAATTTTTAAATAGCAGAAGACTTGAGTAGACATTGTTCCAAGGAAAATGGCCAGTAAGCGCATGAAAAGTTTGCAGATCAGAACCACCTGAGGTGCTGCTTCACGTGGGTGAGGATGGCCGGAGTCAGATGGTCAGATAATTAAGTGTTGGCGAGGATGTGGAGAAATTGAAATCCTCATGCACTGCTGGGATTGTGAAATGGCGCGGACGATGTGGAACACAGTCTGGCAGTTCCTCAAACAATTAAATATAGAGTTACCATCTGACCAGCAGTTCCACTTCTGGATACACCCAAGAGAAATGAAAACATATGTTCGAACAAAAACCTATAAGCAAACGTTGATAACATTATTCGTAATAGCCAAAAGGTGGAAATAACCCAGATGTCCATCAGCTGTCGAATGAATAAACAAATGGAATACCACTTGCCAATAGGAGGGAATTCAGTACCGATACATGCTGCAACATGAGTGACCTTAGCATAGTGTATGCTGAGCGGGACCCATTTACAGAAGCCCACAAATTAGATGATCCCATTCATACAGAATGTCCAGAGCAGGGAAATCTGTCAGAGAAGGTCTAATAGCACTTGCTGAGGATGGGAGCAGGGATGGAGGGCAGCCGGGTGATATTTAAAGAGTACCTGGTTTCTTTTTGATATGAGGAAATGTTCTAAAATTGACTGTGGTGGCAGTTGCAGTATCTGTGAATCTAAAAATAACCATCGAATTTACACTTCAAATTAGTGAATTGTATGTTATGAAAATTGTTTCAGCTGTAGAAATAAAGGTAGAAGGCTAGAAAAACAGTACGATCCAAACCTTAATCAGTAGGAAGTGAGAGTGGCTATATACATATCTAAGAGCAGGGAGGAAAGAAAACATAATTTTTGAATGTCTTAAAAAAAATCTAAAATTATTGTTACATGAAAAGTCAGTTAAAGAGTATATAGCCAAAAAGCATAAGGGAAAAAGTGTTAGGGAAGTGTGTCAGCCAGTTAATTTGAAAAAATCTTTCTGAGAAAAAAAAAAAAAGGAAAGAGCGTTCACAAGGAAAAGAGTACTGTGCTGGCCTGGGAAGACGGGTCTCGGCGATGAAGTTCTGTTTTGGACTAGGTGTAGTGTTGACATGCCTCTCCACTGCCCTGTCTGGAGTGTTCTCTGATCCATTACCAGTGAAAGTAATGAGATTTAAAGTCCGTATCAAACATACCAGGCTGGGATCACTAATTATCTTCGGGTGAAGACTTATTATTAGCCTGGAAGTGTAGTTGTGGGTTAGTTGTCAGTTGCATTAGAGGAGCACTTAATAATCAAACTCTTTGGTCTCAAGACTCCTTTCTTTATACACCTAAAACTTTTTGAGACTCTCAAACAACTTTTGTTTATGCGGAGTATATCTGTCAATATTCACCATATTAAAAATTGAGAAATGTTTAAAATATTAGTTTACTTAGAAATAGCAATATACCGGGCGCCTGGGTGGCTCAGTTCATTTAGCATCCATCTAACTTTTGATTTCAGCTCAGGCCATGATGTCACAGTTATGGGACTGAGCCTCACATTGGGCTCTGTGCTGACACTTGAGGAGCCTACTTGGGATTCTCTCCCTTCCTTGCTCATTCTGTCTCTCAAAAAAAGTTTAAAAAAAAGTAACAATACATGTTAATGTAACTAACATGTTTGTGAAAAATAATTATATTTTCCAAAACAAAAATAAATTAGAATAGTTTTGTTTCACACTTCTACAAATCTCATTACTTAAGGTTGGCTTAATAGAAAACAGCTAGAGTCTTATATCTATGTTCTAAGTCTTATATGTGTGTTATATAGTTGTTTTGGTTTCAGTATATGGGGAAAAAATCAGGTCTCACAGATATGTAGTTGAAAAAGAAAGTATTGGGGCGCCTGGGTGGCTCAGTCAGTTGAGCATCCGGCTTTGGCTCAGGTCCTGATCTCGCAGTTCGTGGGTTCTAGCCCCGTGTCAGGCTCTGGACTGACAGGTAGTTCAGAGCCTGGAGGCTATCTTCAGATTCTGTGCCCTCTCTCTCTCTTACCCTCCCCTGCTCACGCTGTCTCTCTCTCTCTCTCTCAAAAATAAATTTAAAAAAAACAAAACAAAAAGAAAGTATTTTAATGGTATTTTTAGATAATTACAGATATTTATTATTGATACTACACTGAAAACTCAGTAAGTGGCGGCTTTCTTCCTAAAGATTAATAGCAGTATGGAATATGAAGTCAAATCTATATTAATCCATATTAATGGTAATATGCAATCTAAACTTTTCCTGTTTTGTTGCATTAAAATCCATGATCCATCTTGCATTTTTTCTTTAATGTTTGTTTACTTTTGGGGGGGAGAGAGAAAGAAAGAGAGAACAAATGTGAGTGGGGAAGGGGCAGAGAAAGAGGGCAACAGACGATCCAAAGCGGTGGGCTCTTTGCTGACAGCAGAGAGTCCAGATACAGGGCTCAAACCCGTGAACCACGAGATCATGATCTGAGCTGAAGTCAGACATTCAACCAACTGAGCCACTCAGGTGCCTCGCCATCTTGCATTAGGATGAATCTTCCCCCCATTTTTCACCATTTTGCAACATCGTGCCTTTGTCATTTGGAAAACATTGGTTTGCTGAATTTTATGTATCATCTAGATATTGATTGACACATTTCACTACAGAGTCAACAAAATTGCATCCATTAATAACACTACCCATCCCTCACAGGTATTTGGAAGCGGTCAAGCTCATGGTAGCAGAATAAAGTTATCTGAAATTCTGGTGTTTGCTTGAAAGCTCAACTTTTGACATTGGCAGCCAGGGCAGCAGTGCTCAGCTGTTTTCCTCGAAATGGCAGGCTCGCTTTATTTTCGCAAAAATGCCTGAGACAACCCAAATCTGAATAACTGTAGTCTGTCAGTCATTCCTTCAAGCAAAAATAATGTTCGATGAGAACAGGCGGCCGGTCGAGCATCCCGCTCAGCCACACAAGCGTCTTGCCTGCAGTCGGCCATCATACTTCTGTCTGCAGCACAGGGCTCTCCACAGACACTACAGCAGAATGTGCTCAAGGGGCAAGGTTTAATACTGTTAACAACTTTTACTGTTTCATTAAGGGCATCCTTAAGGAAAATTGAATTGTTTTTTTAAGTCTTTGATAGTGAAGTGTATGGTGATGATTGGCACAGTCTGGACCCACTGCCTGGATTCACACTATGGCACCAAGTTTTACCCACCACTGCTTTTGTACCACCAGTGGAAATAGCACAGTTTAAAAGACAAAAATCACCTTAATATTATTGTGAAAATAATTGTACTTTGCAGACTCATTAAAGAATCTTAGCAATCCATGGGGTCCATGAACCACATCTTGAAAACCACTCTAATAGAGGATATGTAAGAAAAAAAAAAAACAGGCAACCCAGAGGCTTTAAAAAAAAAAAAAAAGACACACTGGGCACCTGGTTAGCTCAGTCGGTTAAGCATCCGACTTCGGCTCAGGTCATTTCCTGGTTCCTGAGTTCAAGCTTTCTGCTGTCAGCATAGAGCCTGCTTAAAATCTTCTGTTCCCTCTCTGTGCCCCTCCCTCCCTCACGCGTTCTCTCTCTCAAATAAATAAACTTAAAACAAAATTTTGAAAAGACACAAATTTGGAAATTTGAACACTAGGTATTTGATATAAAGGAATTAATATTACTGCATTTGGGGGGGTGTGATAGATGGTATTGCAGTTTTGTTTTCTATGTAAAGGGGAGCCCTTATCTTTTAGGGAACTGTTGAAGTGTCTGTATGCTTGGGAATTGCTTCAGAAAAAATTCCGTGGGGAGGAGAAGGTGGCAGGGATGTGGTAGAGGGGTAGAGGGAAGCTTAGGTTAAATAAGATGGGCCATTTGTAGTAATTGTTGAAACTGGATGATGGGTCTAAAGGAGGGGCATTATGTTCTTTTTACTTTTACATGTTTTGAAAATGTTCTTTTTTATTATTTAAGATTCTAACAGCCGTAATATGGCAGGGTTAATAGACCTGTCTACTGGGCCAGTTTCTCATATGGAGGTGACATTGTGCATTCAATGCAGAGAACTTGGTTTAAGACTCAGACTTGGCATTTCAATGAACTAGGACCCTGGGAAAATCGCTGGACTCCTCAGAGTCTGTTTTTGCACCTGTAAACACTGCTTAACTCATGTGAAGAGCAAGTGAGATAATGTATATGAAGTGTTTGGCACATAGTAAATGCACTATAAATGGTAATAACCTTGGTGGGAAAGAGTCAGGGTTTTGTGTTTTACTGTATCTGGCATCAGAAAGATGAGTTACAGAGTAAAAGGAAATGAAGTAGAATTGGATTCAATTCACTGTTTTAAATGAATGAGAACATGTCCATTAAATTGTGTGGGAGTTTGGCATTTCCTTTTGACCGTGGAACCTCCTTGTTTGTTTTCATTCCTTTGTCTTTGCTTAGACTGCTGGTGGGAAATTTAGTTCTAGGGTCACATGCTTTTGGAGAGAGAACTGTTCATTTTAAAGTCCGAGGAAATCAGTACAGCTGGAGTCTCTTTGCTTCCTCTCTGTGTTGATACGCAAGATGTGATAACTTAACGTGATAGAACCAAGAGATAGCTGAAGTAAATGACCTCTAACACTTATTTCCAGGCTTTGACCTTTTTTGTATTTCTTTCCTTAGGAGCAAGGAAATATTCATACCCCCGATCACCTGTATTATCTGTGTGCATAATGGTTAACTGGCTCTAGAATACAGTGTTATTGAATGTTGTGTGTATGAATCAAGAGTACAAAATGAAGATATGAAACACGTTAAAAAAGTTTTTAAAATCACTATAGTTTTTATTTAATTTGAGACTTAATTTTGCCTTTTTGAGTGGGTATTATTTATGCACATTTCAGAAATCAAAATGATTGAAAAGGCTTCCGTATATTGCAACATCTCACTCCCACCATGCCTTTGTCTCCCTCCTCTTCCCACACTCACCCCTCCCCAGGGGTCACCAGTCTTACTGGCTTTTTGAGTATCTTTTCAGTATTCCTCTTCATAAAACATGCACCACCACTGCCTCCATCCCCCATGTCAACAGGTACATTCTTTTTTTATTTTTTAAATAGGTTTTTTTTAAAGACTATTTCTTTATTTTGAGAGAGCGAGAGAGAGCACAGGAGGATCAGAGAGAGAGTGAGAGAGAGAAAAATCCTAAGCAAGCTCCACGTTGTCAGCACAGAGCCTGATGTGGGGCTCAAACTCATGAACCATGAGATTGTGACCTGAGCTTAACCAAGTAAGCCACCCAGGCACCCCAGGTACATTCTAAAGGTACTGTTCTGCACCTTGTTTGTTTATTTAATAGTATGTCCTGGTGATCTTTCCATACCAGCCTCCTTTGTGTGGGTTCTTGGCCATATCAGTCTCCTGCGTATGGGTACTTCGCTTGTTTCCAGTTTTTTACTGCTACAAATAACAGAGCAGTGGTAACCTTGTATATGGCGTTTCATTTGTTCGAAGTATATCTGTGGGATATATTCGTCAAAATGGGACTGCAAGACTGTAGCATCAATGGGTTGTAATTTTGGTAGATATTAAAGGGGCATCATATTTTTGATAAGTGTGACTATAAATTCTTCACAGTTTCTGATCAGATTGTTCATTCTGATAAAGTGTTAGAGTCCCCAGTTGGTTGTCTATGGGTTGCTAGTATGTGATATAATTATTAATGCCATTATGTAATGAAAATGGACACGTTGAAAAATATGACCCACATTCGTAGCCACATAAATATGGTCTCTAGCATCTAGTTAGCCCTCGGAGAGGATCTTTGAGCCTACTGACAAGGTATAATGAGAAGCCTGTCTAATGGTGGACACAGCACAGACTAGTGATTGACAGACAAGATAAACTTCAGAGTGTCTCACCATCAAATACAGAGCTACTATTTCACCTCTGTGCTCTAGTTTTTCTACACTTTAAATGTTTACCATTTTCTGGTAGGTATAATTTTTAAAGAATGGGTAGTTTTTTAAAATACCTGGAAAAGTTAGGAAAAGAATTT
Source organism: Suricata suricatta (assembly GCF_006229205.1). Taxonomy (NCBI): domain Eukaryota; kingdom Metazoa; phylum Chordata; class Mammalia; order Carnivora; family Herpestidae; genus Suricata; species Suricata suricatta. The sequence continues at coordinate 88,029,390 of NC_043710.1, read as the reverse complement.
GGCAAATGGAAGTATATTTTATGAATCTCCTTATGTGGTTCCATGGAAACGGATTTTTCTCTGAGCATTGTGCTATTCGATACCAAAGGAAGGTAGGGGGACTACTTTGAGGAAAAACAGAATGAGCTCATTATCTACGTGTCTAGCAGCTAATTGCAATTGTTTGGAGTTTGAATCGGAAATATTGGAGCCTTTATGAACTGATTCTTGCTTTGATATTATCCAGTGAAATGGTATTGCAGGAACAAGATAGGGATCAGACCTTGGTTGTGGTACATTACATAGTTACCTTCCCGTTTGGAATTCCTGTGTCCCTGCAGCCACTTTGTCTTTTAAGTTATGAAGCCCCCTTCCTGGGGCACCTGGGTGGCTCAGTTGGTTAAGCATCTGGTTAAGTGTCTGACTTCAGCTCAGGTCATAGTATCATGGTTCATGGGTTCAAGCCCAGCGTCAGGCTCTGTGCTGACGGCTCAGAACCTGGAGCCTGCTTTGGATTCTGTGTCTTCCTTTCTTTCTGCCCCTCCCCCACTCATGCTCGTTCTCGCGCTCTCTCAAAAATAATAAACTTTACAAAAAATTTAAGTAAAAAAATAATAATTAAAAAACAGTAAAGCCACTTTCCTACTGTATTATATTTCCTCATTATTTCTCGACATTTACATACATCCAGAATGAACCTGGTAAAGTATTTATTCAGATAAACCATATGTAAAGAAGTAGAAAGTCTATTTAGAACTCATTAGTGTTTGGTATTTTTAATAGGGGCAAAATGCACAATTTTGATAACCTTTGTCATATACAAAGTATTTTTCCTAGCATATCTGTAAATGAATTCCTGAATTGTGCTAGGGGAAAAAAACAGGCAGAGAGGAAGTACGCAGTTTTTCCTGAATCCATAGCATCTGTCAAAAGCACTGAGGATTAGAAAAAGAGACACTACACCACATTTTAGAGCTGCCTTTTAATCTATGAAAATGCTTATTTAGAGAACTTTTTTTTTTGATATCATGTAATAGTATCGATCACTTACTATGTGCTAAGCACTTGGCATGCATCAGCCTATTTTTCTTATTATAACTCTTTGAGGTAGACAGTATTTTATCCTTATTTTAAGTACAGAGTGTTCTCTTCAAATATTTACTCTATAATTGTAATTAAGACACCTACCAAAACACCTGGAATTAATTTTTCTCTTTCAAATCCCTCCCCAGAGAACTAGTAATGTTCGATCCACATTTTTCAAAGACTGTTTATATGAAGTATTTGATGACTTGGAGTCAAAGATGGAAGATTCTGGAAAACAGCTCCTCCAGTCAGTTCTCCACCTGATGGAAAATGGAGCCCTGGTATTAACTACAAATTTTGATAATCTCCTGGAACTGTATGCAGCAGACCAGGGAAAACAACTAGAATCCCTTGACCTTACCGATGAGAAAAAGGTAAAAAGTAAAGGATTAGTCTCTTCTTCAGGCTACTGGGTTGTCTTCAGAAAAAACTGTTTTCTAGTTGGTGTAGTATACGTTTACTGGGATTTATGTCAAGGTAGAAAGGAAGAAACTGGTCTTTGGTTGGATTTTTTTTTTTTTTTTTGGTTTTTGAGATAAAATCAACATAAAGCAAAATGCACAGATCTTAAAAGTGTTCAGTTCTGTGAGTTTTGACAATGTCACCGAATTTCAGAGCAAGGTTTATAGAAAGTCATTTGAACTGTAAGATCTCTTTACCATTCACAGGTATCGGCTGAGTATAATACTGATTTAGAGTTCTCATAGGATATATTCTTCATGACATCTATTGGAAATGTATGAACACTCCTTTATGAGGTCTGAAGAGCAACTTTGAAGCCAAGTGACAGCTGGGTTAAAGTCAGTGTTCAGTGGAAACCTCAGGAGGCTTTTTTTACATAGTTCATACTGTACCTACACCATTCACCATGACATTATGTTGATCAAGGTCAACTAGTAAGATAAAGCTTTTTATTAGACTGGTCACTTGAGTATGTCATTTGAACTTTGGCACCAATAAGAGATTCTGTAGATACACCAGCATTTACTTAATTGATGAAATACGGTGAACCCACAAAAGGGAAAATATTTTTATCACCATAAAAAGATGTTAGAGACGTGATTGAAGAAGAAAAAAGAAAAAAACCAGATTGTAAAATGCCACCAGGTTTCATGTGCCCTGCTTTGTATTTTTGTAATTTTCCTTGTACACTTTTTCTAAGGAACCTGCCTTTGTGTCCAACCTAGAGCCCAAATAACTAGAGTTTGGATAGAAAAGTGTTTCACCTGCTGGCATTCACTGTCCCAGAACACTGCCTCTGCCAGAGTGGTGGCTACAGTACCATTCTTGAAATTTCTTGTGATTTTGCTGACCTCGAAGTCAGATTTTGGAAGGAAATCAGATGTTAAGGACACGTAACAGATTTGCTATTTTCTTTCTCGTTTTCATCTTTGAAACCTCAAGATTTGCTTGATATTTTTAGCTCACATGAGAGCCATACTGAAGTCTAGTAGCTAAAGCCATTGCCCGGTAGTCAGAATGGGGCCTAGTGTTAATTCAGATTCAGTATCTCTCTTCCTCTTTACTATTTTCCTGACCCATACCTAATTTCTCTAGAATGTTAAAAGAATAAAGAATAAAATTATGCTTTCTCAGGGCCTTGAGTCAATGGAACCGTGGCATCCAGGTGGCTCTTGTTACCATTGTCACTAAGTGATCGTTCTTCATTGGTGGTCTTTTAAGTAACTCAGGTGACTAAAGTGATTCTTCCATTGCAAACCACCCTAAAATTCTGGAGCATCAGATGTTTTATTTGCACATGATAATGTGAATGAGTGATTTGAGCTGGGCTTGGAGAGTCAGGTGGGCAGTCCTGCTGCTTTTACTGGTTACCCACATAGTTGCAATCACTTGGAGGCTAGACTAAGACCCGGTGGGTCAGATGGCCTTGCTTCTACATCTGGTGGTGCAGGCAGTTGGCTGGACACACATCCCTAGCAGGCCAGCCGAGACCGCTTCACATGATCGCTGGGTTCTAAAGGCGGCAAAAAAGAACAACTCACGCCAACATTTTTCGAGTTGTTGTGTGCATCTTGTTTGCTAAAATCCTGTTGGCTGAGGCAGGGCAGTGGCCAAGCCTGCAGTAAGTGTGAAAAGGGACTACGCGGGACCTGGACACAAGGAGGCTTGATATCTTGGGGATCAGATCTGATACAGCCATCCATGGCTGTTGTGTCTTACCAGAGGTAGGAGCCCTATCATTTCTGTACATGATGGCACGTAATCTCTCATCTTTGATGCTTATTTCCAAGAGAAATCCCCAGATGTGGCTGCCATCAGTCCTAATCGCCACACCTGAAATGGAAACTGAGACCACATTGGGTTTTGCATTCTTGCCCTGTGATGAAAAGTTATGTCAGCAGCCTGATCATCAAAGCAGCCTCTTTCCCATGGGGACCTTTAAGCAGGTGCTCAGCCCTGCCAACCCAGTTGAGCTGTATTTGTGTTACACAGGTTCTAGAGTGGGCTCAGGAGAAGCGGAAGCTGAGTGTCTTACACATCCATGGGGTCTACACCAATCCCAGTGGCATTGTCCTGCATCCAGCGGGGTATCAGAATGTGCTCAGGAACACCGAAGTTATGGTGAGTCATGCTGATCTTGCTGGTCTCAAGAAGGCCTTCCTGGGAAATCTCTAAGTATACTGTTGGTCTTCATGAAATAACATTTTCCCCATGAGTTAAAATTGGAAGTTTAAACATTCTTTCTCTGCTTCATAGCTTGTGGTTGCGCAGGCCATCTTAGGAATTGTAGAACGTCTCTTCTTCTCCTCAGGTATCAAGCCGAAGGGTTTTACTTTGTTCTTGATTGACAGCCAGCAGATGGCACTCTGTCATTGGCACATCCTTGCAGACAAAGAATATGTTATTACGCTTTGTCATCGTTTGGTGTAGCGTAGTATGAATAACCCTCTCTCTGCCAAAAACAATTTATGTACCTTTTTACTGACCAGTCACTCCTTGAACATACATCCTAAAGAGACTGTGTGTGAATGGTCATGGGCTTGTGTTGAATTATCACACTTATTCACACTGCTCAGTGCAAAGAAATGAAAAAAAATTTAGATAGGGTAATAAAAATGCTTTGTGGAAAAGCTTGTTGTTGCTCTTTGGGGACACAAATTTTAGACTTACTTAGAAGCCAGGGATCTGTGGGGAAAATTCACTGGCTCCCAACTCTCCAACTCTGAGAACGGTGTATACTGGCTGTTTTCAGGACTGGACAATAGTATCTTTACATGATGCAGCAAAAGAAAGACCAGGAAAAGCATAAGGGACTTTTTTTCACCTGTACTTTCCCTGACATTGGTTTTAATTGCATCCATCATTGACATTGAGTAGTCCCTTAAGCAGAATCCTTTCTGATGTATTTAATGTATGTGTATATAGATATATGTACATTTACGTACATATTGATGCTCTAAGTGTCTTAGACATTTTTTGAGCAAATCTGGTGATGGGATGATCTTCTCTGGTGATCCATGGTTCAGTTTGTAAAGCAAAAAAGGGATCCAGAAAATGGAAAGAGTAAGATACATTGAAAATTTCTCGTAGTGTTATGGCTTCTGGGTACGTAGGTTTGACAAATAAACTATGTAGCCAATAGACCAGTGTCAACCCAGTGAAAGCCTGAATAGAGAGTAGTAGAATGCTTGGTAAAGATAGAATTTTAGACTAATCATCAACTTAACAGGAATAAACAAGATCAGACTCCTTCGTGGAATGAATATACCTTCTTAAATTTTCATTAAGTTGTCATCAGTCTGCTAAATGTAGTAGTTGTGAGCCTGTTGACCTTTTTATTTCAGATATGCCTTGGGTGTGTCCTCATGGTGTCGTTTAATATGTTGTTTCTTTTCCTGCAAGAGAGAGATTCAAAAACTATATGAGAACAAGTCCTTTCTTTTCCTGGGCTGTGGCTGGACTGTGGATGACACCACTTTCCAAGCCCTTTTTCTGGAGGCTGTGAAGCATAAATCTGACTTAGAACATTTCATGCTGGTTCGGAGAGGAGATGTGGATGAGTTCAAGAAGCTTCGAGAAAACATGCTGGACAAAGGAATTAAGGTCATCTCCTATGGAAATGAATATGCTGATCTCCCAGAATATTTCAAGCGACTGACGTGTGAGATCTCCACGAGGGGTAGATCAGGTAAGATGCACTTCGAGACTGAGAGTATTTGTGATGAGGAAAATCATTACCAACACAAGGACTATAATCTTCACCATATTTTGAAGGGAGATCATGGTTGGGCTTCGGGTTAGACTAAAATGCCATTTGGGTATTAGGAAAGTGGACCAAGACACATTCAAGCAGTTTAATATAGAAGTGGGAAGAATAAAAAAAATATTCAGCCTCACTAATTGTTAGTGAAATACAATTAAAATTTAGATTTCAGGGTGCCTCGATGGCTCACTCAGTTAATCGTCTGACTCTTGGTTTTCGCTCATGTCATGATCTCATGGTTTCGTGAGTTCAGGTCCCGCTTCAGGCTCTGTGTTGTGCTGGGAGTGCGGAGGCTGCTTAGGATTCTTACCCTCTCTCTGCCCCTCCCCCACTCATGCTGTCTCTCTCAAAATAAATAAACTTTAAGGGGCTCCCAGGTGGCTCAGTGTCAGTCTAGTGTCTGACCCCTGATTTCGGCTCAGGTTGGAGGGGTTATGGGCTCGAGCTCTGCTGCGGGCTGCTTGCTGAGCATGGAGCCTGCTGAAGAGTCTCTCCCCCTGCCCCTCCTCCCCACTCCTGTGAGCCCTCTCTGTCTCATTAAAATGAAAAAACACCCCACAAACAATACAACTTTGCTGTTGCATGTAGTATATATTCTTGAAAAGTTATATGTTAATAGGTATTTTCATTGTCAATCTGAATGCATATTGGGGGCCTAATAAAAAGTACAGGCAATTTTAATGTAGAGAGAGCTTTTCTTAAATCTGATATTATTCCCTGATTTCTTTTCTGAGTCACATTGCTTCAAGTGGAATTCTCCTATAATGAGAAATTCCACAACCTCTTATGTATCAATGGCTATGCTTTGATGAAACCAGGTTTGTAAAAGGCATCAACATAACTAAACACTAAAAAATATATCAAGCTTTTCTCCCGAAGATTTTAGAAACACCCCCCCCTTTTTTTTTTCAATTTTACTTATTTATTTTGAGACAGAGCAGGAGAGGGACAGAGAGATGGGAGAAAGCGAGGGGAGGGGAGGGGAGAGAAAGAGAGAAAATCCCAAGCAGGATCCACACTGTCAGCACAGAGCCCAGTGTGGGCTTGAACTCACAAACTGTGAGATCATCGCCTGAGCTGAAACCAAGAGTCGGATGCTTAACCGACTAAGCCACCCAGGTGCCCCAGAAGGCAGTTAGCCTACAGGTTATATTAGTCTCCCGTGTCCAGTAGAACGACTCATCAGGTTCATACATCGCCTGGTGCTCATCACCCCACGCGCACTCCTTAATCCCCGTCCCCTGTCTCACCGATCCCCTAACCCACTCTAAGTTGGTTCTCTGTAGGTAAGAATCTGGTGATTTGTCTCTTTCTTCCCCCCTTCGTTCACTTTTTTGTCTTCTAAATTGCACGAGTGAGATCATATGGTATTTGTCTTTCTCTGACTTATTTTGCTTAGCATTATGCTCTCTAGCTTCCTCCATCTCATTGCTAATGGCAAGATTTTATTCTTTTTTATAGCTGAGTAGTATTCCAGTACACACACACACACACCCCCCTTTATCCATTCATCAAGTGATAGACACTTGGGCTACTTCCATATCCTGGTTATAAATACTCCTGCTACAAATAGGGTGCATGTATCCCTTGGAATTAGTGTTTTTATATTCTTTGGAAAAATAGCCAATAGTGTGATTGCTGGGTTGTAGGGTAGTTCTGTTTTTAACTTTTTGAGGAACCTTTACACTGCTTTCCGCATTGGCCACACCAGTTTCCATTCCTACCAACAGTGCACAAGGGTTCCTTTTTCTCTACATCCTTGCCGACTCCTGTTGTTTCTTTTGTTGATTTTACCCAGTCTGACAGGTGTGAGGTGATATCTCATTGTAGTTTTGATTTGTACTTCCCTGTTAGTAAGTGATGGTGAACATCTTTTCATGTATCTGTTGGCCATCTATAGATCGTTTTTGGAGAAATGTCTGTTCATGTCTTCTGCCTGTGTTTTGTTTTTATTTTTTAATTATTTGTTTAGTTTTTGAGAGAGACAGAACATGAATGGCAGAGGGGCAGAGAGAGAGGGAGACACAGAATTGGAAGCAAGCTCCAGGCTCTGAGCGTTCAGCACAGAGCCCAGTGCAGGGCTCGAACTCACGGACCGTGAGATCCTGACCTGAGCCAAAGTTGGATGTTCAGCTGACTGAGCCACCCAGGCACCTCTTCTGCCCAATTAAAAAACAATTGGATTATTGGGGGTTGGGGGGTTGGGGGGGTTGAGTTTTATAAGTTCTTTATGTATTTTGGATACTAACCCTTTATCATATATGTTATTTGCCAATATCTTCTTATGCATTCAGTAGGCTGCCTTTTTAGTTTTGCCTGTTTCTTTTGCTGTGCAGAAGCTGTTTATTTTGATGTAGCCCCAATATTTTATTTTTGCTTTTGTTTCCCTTGCTTGCCTCAGGAGACATATGTAGAAAGAAGTTGCTATGGCCAGTGTCAAAGAGGTTGCTGGGTGTATTCTTTTGTAGGAATTTATATGGTTTTTAGAAAAGTCTTTCAAAAGACAAACCTTTGGGTTTGTCTCTTTTGTGAAAACAATTTGCTATTCATTCTTGGGGATGCTTTTTCTGCTGTCCTGCCGTGTTTCAGATTCTCCTATCGTTGGCCCACACTTAGGACTTATCAGTAGGCTTTTCCACTGAGCATATTCTGTTGTAATTGAACAAGAGGTACCTACCCAAGCTCTGCATATTTCTGTTGATCTGCATTTTGAGATCTACCCAGGGATGATGCTATAATTAAAAACGGTAACAAAATCCCCCTGTTCAGCTGTTTCTGTTAAACAAAATCTTTCCTTGACAAAAATCATCAGAAGTAGTCAGAGTGGCACAAACTATTAGCTGTGAGGGCTTCCTCCTAAAGTGGCTTTCCCCAAAATGACCACTCAGTCGGGTATTCTGAACTTTTAAAAATGAAGGATTTTCAGTATGGCCGGGGGGCTTTATTTGAGTTTGTGATTTGAAATCTAGCAGAATAGTTTTAGGTTAAAAACAGTATTTCATTTTGAGACCAGTCAGGCTTATCTTCCATCCTTGGTTATGGTTGTAGTTTTTACAGATGTCCTAGTAAGAGGTCTTCTGCCGCTAACTCTGAACATTTGCTATGTTCCTGGCTTTGTACTCTACTTACTTTTGCATAGTGAAAGTTACTTGGATTCAGTTGATTCTGTAGGGCCTAGTACATTTATTTCAGAAAAATAAAGTAATGGGGAAAGGAAAAATAATTCTTCTATAATTCATTATTGTAATACAAGCAGTTATTTTGGTATATTTCTAATTAACAGTTTTCCTGTGCATTTTTTCATAGTTGGTAGTTGGTAGTCTTGGCATGCTTTTTATTCAGTGGTACATCTCCTACATTTTCCCACATGGCTAGTTTTCATAATCACTATTTTTAATAGCTATGTTATGATCCAGTGTGGATGTTAATTTACCTTATTTTCCCCCTATGTTAGCCATCTTCTACTTTTTTCCAGTTTTTTCTATTGTAAGCACTGTTGTGATGAATTATATCTTCATCCTTACATAAAGTTTTTCCTTTTGCCAGTAATTTCCTTAAGATGGTATAATTACTAGCCAAAGGGCATGAGTATTTCAGTGGTTGATAACTATTGTTAAAGTTTTTGTTTTTGTTTTTGTTTTACACAAGCAGGGGAGAGGGGGAGAGAGAGAGACAGAGACTCTAAGCTCTGAGCATGGAGCCTGACGTGGGTCTCAACCCCACGATCCTGGGATCATGACCTGAGCCGTTATCAAGAGTTGGACACTTAACTGAGCACCCAGGCATCCCACTAAAGTTCTTTTAAGATAGGGGAATATTTAATTTATAGTATGAGTGCTGTCTTTTATTTATACTCTGAATGGTCATAATTCTGATTAGTGTTTTTTTTCCATGTGTCCAGTTTTAAACTTTTCCCTACACTACTATCTGTCTCAGGGCTATCCAGTAGAATTTTCTGCAGTGATAGAAATATTCTATTATCGTCCCTGTCCAGTATCGTGACCAAATGCCTCATGTGGCTATAGAACATTTGAAATGTGGTTAGTGTGACTAATCAGGGACAAAATTTCTAACATGAAACTATATAGCCACGTGTGGCGAACAGCACCATATTGGACAGCTCAGATCTAACTTCTATTGTGTTGTCAGAGCATCTGCTAATTTTCACTCTTCTACTTGGTTGAGTTTGCTCACTTGCATGCTGCTCCCCATCCCTGGATTTTACCTAAACTTGGCCTTTTGGAGGAGTTAGGGACAACAGGCACCCTTTGCCCATTTTTTTAGTTTAATTTTTTTAAATTTTCAGTGTTTATTTTTGAGAGACAGAGAGACAGCGTGAGCAGGGGAGGGGCAGAGTGAGAGGAGACACAGAATCTGAAGGAGGCTCCACGCTCTGAGCCATCAGCAGAGCCTGACACAGGGCTTGAACTCATGAACTGTGAGATCATGACCTGAGCTAAAGTTGGATGCTTAACCAATTGAGCCCCCCAGGTGCCCCACACTTTTGCCCATTTAATGTTTTGTTTACAACCAGTATTAGTGCACACTTACCGCTTCCGTTAATTTAGTCAGAAGAGTAATCCAATTCATTCTCTCCACTTTTTTTCTGTATTCATTACTAAATAATGCCATTCTTATTAGACCATGTGATTTTATTCCCCTTTGGTTGCTTGGTTTTCATTTTATTAAGAGTTGGGGTGTCTGGGTGGCTCAGTTGCTTGACTGTCTGACTCTTTGAGGTCGTGATCCCAGGATCATGGGCTCGAGCCCTGTGTTGGGCTCCACACTGAGCATGGAGCCTGCTTGGGATGCTCGCTCTCCCTCCCTTTGCCCTGTCTCCCATTCATGTGCTGTCTCTCTTAAAAAATAATAGTTTAGCTTTTCAGGCTAACATCTGACTCTGATGTGCCTTCTGTTTAGCAGGGATGGTGAGAGAAGGTCAGCTCAATGGCTCCTCTACAGCACACAGTGAAATAAGAGGTATATTATTTCCTGGTCTACTGATTGTCAGTTTTGTTGGCAGAAAAAATGTTTCCCTGGGGTTTGGTTAAGACCTTGGAGAATGACTTACCTCTCCTACTTGTTAGGGATTCTGTATTTTCCTATTGAGTGTATCACAAGATTCCTAGTATCTGTGATGCCTTGTCTTCTGATGGGTTAAGCTTGACTTAAATATCTGCAGCTTCAGATGTATACATCTGTTTTGTGAGACATTTTATTCTTTTCTTTCTCTCCACAGACTGTAGAACATGAGAGGGCTAGAGAGAGCATCACCATTAGACCAAATTGTCAGGCCCGACTGTGGAGAGTATTTAACAAGTAAACTTACAAGAACCCAACACAGCTCCGTGGAAGTACCGAAACCCAGCGGTTGAAGGTCGGGGGTAGAGTTGGGGTAGGGGGTGTTCCAGCTCAATCCTTCATGCCCACTGGTTCTTGATCTTCTGCGGCCTATTCCAGTTCAAGAATCCCCCAGTGACAGTGGGACCCAATGCAGCTCCCCGACCCCTGGGTGGACATGCCTGTGTCCACACAGCAGATCAGTGCAACACCACCACTGACTGTGGCTACCGCCCTGCATGAAGGACTTGGGATCTGGATGCCGTGGGACCGCCATGGCCCTTGTTGCAGTTTTGTACTCTATACTTGGTTTTTCAATTAAGCGTAATGGCTTTTTTAAAACATGACTTGAAGCTCTAGTTTTCTAGACCTTTTACAGTGTACAGTATTTTACATAACTGAGCTGTATTAAAAGCTTGTTCATTTACTTCCCAGGGCCCTGGCTCTACTTTTAGAGTCCCTTTAGGACACAAACTTGCAGGGGCACTAGAGGAGCCTAGTTTTTGTACCTTAATTTAAAAGTGCTGTTCTTTCACATTGAGGTGGGTGAGCTTGTGCTCTGGACAACCATTTGTCACCAGTTCTTGTTTTGTTTCTCTTCATACCATAAGGCCTAGAACCGAAGTTAGCATGATGTGGGGTCTTAGCTTTGAATCTTATGTAAAAGAATTCCGAGACATAAAGGCAATTTATTTATGAAATTTATTTTCTTATATAAATTATGTATTTCTCTGGGCAGACAGCTTTCACCTTATTGCACTAATAGCACATCTGTAATACCAAGCTACAGGACAAGTCTTAACAAGAGGTTTGTATTCTTCAATGTAGCACTTGTCTACCAGGCACTGTAGAGAGAAGAGGAAAAGGCAGGATCCGCTCAAGTGAAGAGTGGGGTCGGGGAGGGGGGCAACTCGTCTACCCTTCTGACAGTTGGTTTTCTCCCAGGAAGGGGAACATGCAAAGCTTACATCTGGATTTTGGGAGCAGGGAAGAGTTGGAAGGCTGAGAAGCCCGATGCAACACTGCAGCTCAGCTCCCTATAATTTTGAGAAGCAGGAGCTCCTTTGTTCATTTATAACAAATCACTCTGGCCTTGGCTGACGCTTGGAGGAGACAACGGGGATGGGGTCATCATCGGAATTAGCAGCAATTACGAACCGGCCATACTCTGCCACAGTGTGGTGGGTATCATCTTGGCCCCGGGGACCTGAAGCTGTATCCAAGGGAGAACCCAGACTTGGCTCCCGAAGTCTCTTAACCTATTCAAACTGGGTCTTCAGACTGTTCATTGTGCTCAGACATCCCTGTGACTGTGCAAATTAGCGAAGCTCTGATGTCGGATCTGCCACCCACTGGCCAGAGCTATAGTGAGACTGAGTGTGTAGGCAGAGTGATGGGAAGGGAATGCCTGAGTAGGGGTGGGGGTGGGGGGTCTGTCAGGGAAGGGGGTTATGGGCAGTGACTGTAACATGATTAGGCCCTCCTTGCAAGGTGGAGGCTGGGCTGCCAGGGAGTGGGGCGGGGGGGGGGGGGCACAGCCCCTGGAGCTCCCCTCACCCTACCTCTGTACTACACTGAAGAGAAGTCACTCACATACTCTAAAGCACATTCTTGATGCAGGGAGGCTTTGGGGGGAAGCAGTGATTTGGTTTTAGGCAAGAGCCATGTTAAGCCTTCATGAGGGCAGCCACCACAGCCTTAGCGTTGAGACTGCGTAGGTCACAGTAGGTCTGGCCAGTGCCCACAAAGACGATGGGTTTGCTTGTGATGTAGGTCATAGAAATAGCAGCTCCCACCTGAAGTGGAGAAAGGGGACACCCACTCAACTCAAGGCCACTTCTTTTTTTCCCCTCAGTAATAGGAACTTTTGGAGCCAACAACATATCCTTATAGCATCAGCTCCCTTTTGAAGGCGGCCCTTCCCGCCCCTGTGTCACTCTATTCTGTGTCATCCATATTTACCTTGTCGTCAATGGTATCAAATTTGGTAAGGACGATGCCATCAATGAGCCGAGGTGTTTGAGCCATAGAATGGTCTGCCAGGGCTCTGTTGAACTTGACCTGTAAGGGAGAAACATGATCTAAGCACCCAACTGTCCAAAGAGAAGGCTGGAGAACAAACTAGGCCCTAGTCCTCACCAGTTGGTCCACGGCCTCATTGCCTACTAAGGCCTCCCCCACAAACAGCACCAAGTCAGGTGTGTTGACGGTAATGAGCTTTGCCAGGGCAGTCATCAGAGGGGCATTGTCTTGCATGCGGCCAGCTGTGTCCACCAGCACCACATCGAAGCCTTGGTTACGTGCTAGAGAGAAAAAGTGGTCAACTCAAAATGTCTGGAAGGTCCTGCTCATTCCCAGCTTTCTCTCAAGAAGTCATAACCTGGCTCTATTAAAAGCCTATGTGCTTAAAGTTATATGAGCAAAAAACTTTTCTGTGCTTGGCAGTCAAGAACATTCAGGAAAAGATGGCAACAGGAGAGCAAACAGGTTTCTTTGGTGGGAAGATATTAGTTTTGCCTGCAGCTAGTACTCCTGTTACCCAAAGCAGAGCACTGCAAGTTCCAATCCTGACTTGTTACCAAGCAGTGAGCTGGTACGAGGGTACCCTGACTCTGCCAATCCCAAGGAAACCCAAGGCATGACGGGGCCCACACGAGCGCCCCCCGCTCGCCCCACTTTCTCTGCACCATACCAAAGGCAATAGCTTCCATAGCAATTCCGGCAGCGTCCTTGCCATAGCCCTTTTCAAACAACTGCACCATAGTGCGGCCACCATGGCTCTCTGGGGGGTGCAGGGCACTCAGGCGCCGGGTGTGCGTACGCAGCTGCTCCACGGCCCCGGCACGAAATGTGTCACAGGCCGCGATGAGGACACTGAAGCCATTCTCTAACAGCCAGAAAGAAATCTGGGGGGGGGCAAAGAAATCAGTCACCTAGAACGGGAGTTAAGACATGGAGTGAAGAAAATGGGGAGCTGTACTAACCTTGGCAAGATTAGTAGACTTGCCCACTCCATTAACACCACAAAAGGTGACAACATAAGGGCGCTGATGGCGCTGCGCATCCATGATATCCCGCAGCATGTCAACGCGGCGCTGTGGCTGGAGAATCTGCACTAGGGACTCCTGCAGGGCCTGTTTCACTGTGGAAGTCACCGCTGCAAAGGGGGAGGTGGGTCCATGAAACCCAAGGAATATACTCCAAGGACACCCAGCACCTAACGGAGCTCAGAGCTTGTCCCAGGAATCCACAACCAGAGGTGGTTGTGTTCCAAGCACTTTACAAATGTTAACTCATTTAGTTGTAATAACTCTTAAAAGTCTAAGTTCCACAGAAGATGTTTCGAGGTGAAGGAGTTTGCCAGAAGCCACACACCTAGCAAGAATGGAGAGCAAAGCTCTTCACCTCCTAGTAAGCATAATGTCTTGAGCACTTTCTGGTTTAGGGAGATACTTACTGCTGAATGTCCCCATCACCTTCCCTTCCAACTTGTTGGCCACAGATTCACAGAGCTGGACTGCAATGTCTGCTGCCACATTCTTAGCTAGAGAGACAGGGACAGGTGTGTGAGGTCCATGTCCCCAGTAAACAAGCCACAGTACAGCCGAGATTCCCCAGTGTTCTACTCTCTGCCATCCATGTCCCACACACACGAGTCCACCTACTCCTCAGAACTTACCAATGAGATGGTCACGCATCTTGTCCAGCACGGATTCCATGTCTGCTCGACTCAAGCTCTTGGACCCCACAAGGCCCTTCAGCATCCCAAACATGCCACCCAGAGTTCCCTTGGTCGCACTGCAGGCACAGGAAATCACAGATGCGTACAACGCCAGCGGGCAGGAGTCCTTCTCATCTGTTCTGGAGCCACATCCCACCCACCACCTGCAACTCCCCTACCTGGGTTTGGTGGACTTTTGAGCAGCCCCTTCATCGTCTGAGCTGCTGCAGTCCAGATCCTGGAGCTGCCCCCCAGGCCCGGTACCTCGAATCTGGAGCATACAGGGAAAGGAACAAGATAGGATCAGGAACTCTTGAGGGCTGAAGGGAAAGAAGCCCAGGATTTACTGTGTCCTCACTGTTCCGTCTCTGATTTGGGAAATTCCAAATGTAACCCACCCCTTCATTCAAAGTAACCACAGGTACTACCCTCCTAGTCTCTACCTCCTCCCCAGTTGCTAATTAATGGTAACGCTCACTGGCCCTTGTTGCCTCTTACCAAGTTGATGTCCTCAGGTGGGGCAACTTCAGGGGCTCCGTTGGTGGTGGGGGTGCTATAATCCAAGACTTCCTTGTTAGCACAGCCGCCCAGTGCCCACACCCGGGGTGCTTTTTTACCCTTCTCCTTTGGAGCATCCGATTTCATGGACTTGCTGCAAAGAGTTACGGCACAAAGGATTACTGTGGAGTAGGAGAGGAAGCATCCTCCCAAGAACCAGGGAGAAGAGCCCCCTTGCCCCCAGTGTGGCTAGATAACAGTATTTGTGGTGACAGTTGGGATGCTCACCTGGACTTCTCCATGCCTCTCCCATGCTTCTGAATGAATTCCTCTCGCTTCCTGCGTATCAACTCCTCTTTTGAAAGTTCTACCCCATTCTCAGGCCCCACCGGGAGACCTGACTTTTCAGCAGGGACCGCTTTGCTGGTAACCAAAGGGCCGTCAGAACCTGTTCGGAGAAAACGAAAAACTACTAAATTTCAACAACGGGAAATAGTCTTCCAAATCCTTAAGCGGAAGCTAGGAGCAAACATCCTGGGGCTCACAAGGGCTGGGGATGATCAGGTGATGGGCATCTGAGCAAGAGAGGAAAGCAATGGCAAAGGGAAAGACGGAACGTTTTCAGCCCTTACTACCACAGTAACTTTTCATGCCCTCCTATGTCCAAGGAGCTCAAACTCACTCTCCTTCTTGGCCCCCTTGTTTTTTTTGCTGTTCTTTGCTTTTTCCTTGGGTTTTTCACCACGTGTCTCAATCATGGACCTCACAGGTTTCTTGGCCTTTTCAGAATCTTCAAATTTCTTCATGGTTGTGGGAGCACGGATCTTACTGGTCTCCTCTGCTTCACTAGAAAGAAGAGAATGATCAAAGTCCAGAGAAGGGATCCCCATACCAAGAGGTCTGTTAGAACTGGGCAGCAAATTCCGTGTGTTTCAATAAATGATTCGCTACCCTTCACCTGCCCTCAGGAAGGAAGGGAGCTCATCAGGTCATGGAAATCAACTGTGCAGAGGGGAGGCCTCTCACCGAAGGAGCCGCAGGAAGTCATTTTGGAAATCAAAAGTGCCATTCAGTAGACTTAAAGCACTTTGCTGCTGGATCTCTGTGCGGTACTTGTCCCGAAACAGCCGGTGCACATCATCTATCAATTTGTCTACATACGTCAGTGTTAGGATCTTCTGAAAACCAACCTGTTCAGGGAGAGAAACAGAGCCAACAGATCTGCTTACAAGCCAACTCACCCCAGGCCTCCAGAGACTGGCTCAGCAGCCTGGCAGGTTTCCCTGACCTGAGGGGCAGCCAAGGTCTCTGCTTGGGCTCAGGAACCTCTTCCCTTTCCCCCTCCACCCTCTGTCTTCTCAGTTACTTCGCTGAATACACTGGGTACAGTTAATGAGGGCTCTCTTAATCGGGACTGTGTTGGAAGTGTAATCGTTATTCTTCGAAAATAGCCCCACTTACCACAAACACCAGCTCAAACTGGTTGTCCAATTTGTACTTGAGTGTGAGTGCCTCATGGGTGAAGGAGTTGTTACCTCCCCTTTCCTGAAAAAAAAAGAGTAGAGTTCAGACTACCCTTTCCTGAAAAAAAAGAGTTCAGACTACCCAG
This sequence comes from Suricata suricatta, assembly GCF_006229205.1. Lineage (NCBI taxonomy): Eukaryota > Metazoa > Chordata > Mammalia > Carnivora > Herpestidae > Suricata > Suricata suricatta. The sequence goes on along the minus strand of NC_043710.1, from coordinate 88,012,932 downwards.
AAAACCCAGACTTGGGCCCCTCAAGGACTACCTATGGGAATTAACCAGACACTTCCCTCAAAGTCAAACCTGTCCCCAGGACAAGAGGATGCTGGGGCATTGCTGTTTAGCATCCCATCAGGGAGAAATGGAGGTGCCAACTTGCGGGGAGGAGACGGGCAAGGGGCAAAGAGGTTAGAGAGAGGGCAAGACACGTGGGAGCAAAAGAGACGTAATCACACAGATTTACTAGCAGCTGTACGCTATTTACAGCTTTTTAAAGGCATTTTTCCATAATCTCACCCAGCACCCAGCCTTCGACGCAACAGAAAATCAAACTGCTAGGGGGTCAATGGAGGGAACTATGGGAAATCTCAACGGCTAGAGTCCCAGAAACGGAGGGGGCGGGGGGCGTCGCAAAGTTGCAAGACGGTCCCAGGGGAGCGGGAGAGAGAAGCGGAGTCCTGGCAACGAATGAAGCGGCCAGTCTGGGATGAGCGGAGAAGGTGGGAGGGAGGCGTGGGGGTCAGTTGAAGGGGCTCTGGGCCGTGTCAGGGGGCCGAGCCCAGAGTTCTGATCCCGCGGGGGCGATACCTGCAGCAGCACAGAACGAATCAACGCATTAACGGGCCCGGTGCATGAGTCGCTCACGCCCTGGAAGCACCAGAGCACAAGCCCGCCTTTGGAGAAAATGGTGAAGAAGTCGAGCATGGCGGCAGCGGGAAAGGAGCCGGGGCCAGGGCCGGGAACTCAGGCCGCGATCGCCGCCGCTTCCTGCTGCGCCAAGCGCGGGACACGTCACACTAGCGGCCCCGGAAACCGGCTCAGCCGCACTTCCGCTCCGAGCTGCCGTGTTTTTTCTCCGCCTCCGCCCGAGGGCGCGCAACATGACGCAGGCCCCAGGCTTGCCAATGGCGGGTGGGGGCGGGCCTGGGCGGGGCTCTCGGAGAGGACAGCCTACGGCGCGGAGGGGCGGGGCCCTCGGGGACCCCTGGCCCAATGGGCGAGCTCTTCTGAAGGGCCTGCGGCGCGGAGAAGTGACGGCAGGGTGTGGGCTGGCGTAGGGAGAAGGGGTGGGGGCTTCTCTTTGAGGGCCGGGGTTCGGTGTGGCCATGCTTCGCAGTGCGTTGCTTCTGGGCTTAGGCCGGGGCCCTTTGGGCCGAGGTCTAAGCACACACAGAGGAGGCTCTACTTTGGGTAACGTTGAGGGCCGCGGAGGGTATCGTGGTTCTTGGGTGGCCCCAATCTCCAGCTATGCGACCTTCAGGACTCATGAGCCGGCCCACGATGTAAATAAAGACAGTGGGTCGGTTGGGAGAAGGGGGTAAGCTTGCCTGCCTGAGCTTGTAAAGCCTGGGCATCCCAGGATGCCCCTTTCAGGCCACAAATCCCAGATCAATCTATGCCTCAGCTTATCACCAGCATAACTGAGAGCCAGGTTGATTGGTTGCAGAGCTGTGCGTTAAGTCCTGCTCGCGTGCGGGATGCTGTGCTTCCTGTGTGGCTGTTAAGGAGGGAAGAAGAGAAAGGATTGATTCAGTATGCGTCCTGGAGGTGCTTGGAGTGCAGCTGGAGAGGGAAGACCTCTAGACCAGTTCAAGACCGGATAGAATCCAAATTGGACGAATGCCCTGCACTGCTGGTCCCCGAAGCTAGTGTAATTGGAGAAGTACAGTGACCAGATGGGAACTGAGATCAGCCTTGAAAGATACTGTTTACTGGCTCAAGGAAGGTGTGTGTTACAGGTTCTGCGGAACTGAGCGAAAATTAGAAGTATTGCTTTTGTGCACGGAGCTAGCAAAGGCCACATAGGTACAGAGTTTGTGCAGAAATAGGAAATGTAGTGTGGACAGCTGAGATAAGCCTAGATCAAAGAAAGATTCCAGCATTGCCCAGAAGAGTTTGAACTTTGTATTGGAGTCAGTGAGAAGACTTGGAGATTTGTGAGTTAGGCATGAAAGATGAAAGGATTCACTGATACAAGGCACTGACATACCAGCATACCAGGTTCTGTGCTAGGCGGAAGACTCATTGGGGAAGAAGGTAGGCTTAGTACCATACGAAGCAATCACACATAAACTCAAAATGGCAAATGTGTTGCATGAGCTAATAAGACTGTGTGACAGGAGATTCTGACAGTGCACAAAGTCAGGAAAGACTTCTCTGAGAAGACGATAACTGAGCTGAAAGCGAAAAGAAGCAAGAAGTTAACCAGGCAAAGAAGTGCACACGGTTTCAAAGCAGAGAGAACCCTTGTGTAGATTCCCTGATGTGAGAAGAAGTAAAGCACGGTCATGGCTGGAGGGGGAGAGAAGAAGATAAACCAGAGCCAGATTGTGCTGTGCCTCATAGGCCCTGTTGAAGATATTTGACTTGTATTCTTAGAGTAATGGAAAGCCGCTCAAGGCTTTAAGCAGGAGAGTGTGTGATTAAATTATTGTGCTTAGAAAATACTCTAGCTGTGATGCAGAAGAGTCGGGGGGCATGAGGGGGATTCATGGGAACAAGTCTTTTGCATTAGTATAGGTGAGAGATATGGTAGTTGAGGCTAAGGTGGTGGTGGAGACGGGGAAAGATGGGGGACAGATTGGAGAGATCTTTAAGAGGCAAAGGCATCAGGACTTGACAATAGATCGGACATGAATGTAGCTTTGCTGGTGGTGACAGATGTCCAGGATGAGATGCCACTCAGAGGTACTGTGCTTCAGAGAGCACTGAAACTTGGGGATGTGCCGGGACCTATTGGTCCAGGAGCCTGGGACATCCAAGAGGAGAGGACAGTGCAGCTGAATATATGAGCCCTGAACTCAAGGGAAAGAGCAGTCTGCACAGGAGATAAACATGCACAGTCACCTGGCCTAGGGAGATAGTATGGAGGGTTCATTTTGAGAAGTTAAATCTTGTAGTACTGGGCATGATGCATGAGAACCGGAGAGAAACGAGTGGCATACAGACCACATAGTGAAGCCGTGGAGCCCTGCTGGGTGCGAGCTGACTTATGAGAAGGGACGGCCGTGGGAACAGCCAGTTCAGTGTCCGGTTCTGTTTTGCCGACCTTTTCCTGTGCCTATCCTCTAACCCCCTACCCCTGCAAAGAAAATGTATGGCCCTCTGACCATAACTACGTCCCACAGACTGGGAAAGAAAGGTGTCCGAGATTAAGAAGAAGATCCAGTCAATCCTGCCCGGCGGGGCCTGGGATCCACTGTACAACACCAGCTACCTGCCCCCTGAGCATGCGGATGTGGTGATCGTGGGGGGTGGGGTGCTTGGCCTATCCGTGGCCTATTGGCTGAAGAAGTTGGAGAAGCCACGAGGTGCCATTCGGGTGCTGGTGGTGGAACGGGACCACACGGTGAGGTGTGGGGTAGGGCGGCGTCATGACTGGGGCACAGACTCATATTTTATTAAGGGGCAAGGGGAGGGGAAGGAAGGAAACACTTAGATCTTTGGAGGTCTAAAGGGCAGGGACTGTACTTTGACTCTTGTTGAGAAATAGTTTCAGGTTCTTCCCTCCAATTAGAGACTTTGGCCATAAAGTTGTTGCTTTTAAAAGTACATTTCACAATATTGGATCTTTTGGGTGCCCATAGGTGCCCTGCATTCTAGCTGTAATCAACACAAAGAGCTTTCCCCGCTCCCTTCCAGGTTCCATAACTTCTGAGTGTTTGCACTTTAAATGTTTCAATTTTAGCCATTGAGAGTTGGCCACGAATCTTACTAGTTTGGTCTGTTTTCCAATCAGTAGATGAAGTGTTAATCTCCCACCCTTGGACTTCTAGGCCATTTTGTGCCCCAGTCTCCAGCCCTTTTAGATGACTGGCTCTCTCTGGTCTGCACATCTGCTAAGAAGGATTTTAATCATTGTTCTTTTTGGGTGCTGGTGGACTTGCATATGGGTTTATCCACCTCAACTCCTCTTAGATTATAAGCGTGCCAGGTAGGACTCCCCATAACCCATAGGTGCTTCCGTTCCAGTATTCTGCTTCCATGTGACAGGGTACTGGTCTCCCTCAGCTACTTTGGTCTTTCCGCAGTATTCCCGGGCCTCCACTGTGCTTTCTGTGGGCGGGATTCGTCAGCAGTTCTCAGTGCCTGAAAACGTCCAGCTCTCCCTCTTTTCAGTTGACTTTCTACGGAACATCAACGTATGTGCAAAGAGATTTGGGGCCTGGGGTGGGAGCACTCCTTTAGCCCAGAGAGAGGAGCAGCCCAGTTGGCTGGGGGGTGGTCAGGGAGCAGAAGCAGTTAAGGCCACCAGTTTTCTCCCCAGTGGTAGTACCCGGAGGGGGGCGCTACTCTGAGCCCTGGAAGCTGGTGGTGAGGAGTCCAGGAATGCTCTTCTTCCCTCCTTTAAATCAGCTTCTCTAAAGAACTTTTTTTTTCTCTTTTTTGCACACACACACACACTAGGAGTACCTGGCTGTAGTCGATGACCCTCCCCTGGACATCCAGTTCAACCCGTCGGGTTATCTCTTGCTGGCTTCAGAGAAGGGTGCTGCCATCATGGAGAACAATGTGAAGGTGCAGAGGTGGGTGCCTGGCACGGCCGCCCAGCTGCTCCAGCTGCGTGCACAGTGAGCACCGACACCAAGTTAGGCACTGAAACCGGGGTGGGGTGTGATGAGACAGGTGCCTGCCGTGGAGGAGCTCCGTCCATCAGGAAGCGCGCGCACACACACACACACACACACACACACACATGCAGACCTCTAGTACCCTGTGCTAAGTGCTCGAACACAGATATGGACAGCACGCTGCTGCGGTGGTTCCTAAACCGGCCGGGTCACAAGAACCACCTGGGAATTTCCAGGCGTAAACAGCCAGAGCCTCTAGGGAAGGGCCCAGGAATCTGTAGGCTTTTCCTACAAGAGCCAGACGGTACACATTTTAGGCTTTGGGGGCCATTTGGGCTCTGCTGCCATCATTCAGCTTTGTAGTTGGAACAGAAGCAGCCAGAGACTAGGTGTAGGCAAAAACAGAAATGAGTCAGTGTGACTCAGGTACAGAAATTGAGGCAGCAGGCTGGTTTGCATGAGCCCTCTCCTGAGGGAGTCTCTCGATCAGTCAGGAGCACGTGTCTTTAACAGACTTGCAGGTCTCACTAGGGACATCGGGTAATGTCCCAGATGGAGCATTTATTCATTTGGTCACCAAAACATCCCCATTTCACATGTGGGTAAACTGAGGCATGCGGTAGCTAGCAAGTGGTGGCACTGGGATTTGAACCAGGCAGTCTGGTATGCAAGTGAGTTGTTTTAGGATCTGCGTTGCTGCCTTTCGGGGACAGTTTCCCATAGGAGATAGTCGTGCTGGTGAATAGGACTGTACTAGAAGGTAGACAGGAAGGCCATTCCAGGCAGAAGGGAAGGGGACAGGCAGAGGGAACACAGCGGTCTGCCCTGTTGTGAATAGTTAGCGGGTGACAGGGAGTTTAGTGTGGTCAAAGGGATGCCAGGGTGTAGGAAAGGAAAGGGGGGTCAGATGCTGAAGCACTGTGAGTAGGAGGCTTGGCCTTTACCCATTCGACAGGGAGGAAAACTTGGGGGGTGTGGGGCAGAGAAGTCACATGAATGAGTCGGAGTCCCCACTTGTGGAATTGGGATCCATGCTTCGCCCCCTCTACATGATCCTCACCTCTTGACACACATGCACACAGCCGCACGTTTCTCTCAGGCAGGAAGGAGCCAAAGTTTGCCTGATGTCTCCTGAGCAGCTTCGGAACAAATTTCCCTGGATAAACACAGAGGGCGTGGCTTTGGCATCTTATGGTAAAACTCGCTTGCAGAGGGAATCGGGTTGAGGGGTGCCTCAGGTTGGAAGTCCCAGCACCCTGTAACCGCACTGAGGAGCAGTGACTCCCCCTGGCCAGCAGAGCCCGCCTCAGGTCCCACTAGCTCTCTGTCCCTCCACACGATTTGACTCTGGTGCACTCGGTCAACATGACTTTCCCTGGCTCACAAGCCCTAAGGAGGAGTTTGGGGCGCAGGAAATCCAAAAGGAGAGGAGGGTGCTAATCCCGCTCATGAGTCCTCTCTCTTATTACAGGGATGGAGCAGGAAGGTTGGTTTGACCCCTGGTGTCTGCTCCAGGGGCTTCGCCGCAAGGTCCAATCCATGGGGGTCCTCTTCTGCCAAGGAGAGGTGACACGTGAGTCTGAGGCCCCACGCCCACTGCTCCTTTTCTCTGCCAGCTGGGCCAAGACCTGGAGGGGGTTTTATCTTCCCTCGTGGGCTAAGCAAGAGTCGGTGCGGAATGGGGTTCTCCCCGAGGCCTGGGTCTGAGCTTCCAGACTCCAGCTCTAAGTAGGCTTTTGCACGACTCGTGTTGTGCTTGAAGGGTTCAGCTCACTCCTGTCTTACGTGCGGTCACGTTCATGCTGGTTCCCCCATTTCTGTTTGTGGGAAAGCTCCGATCTTCAGCCCCACTTTCCTCATGAGACCCATGGAACCCCAATCTTGTCCCCTTAAGGCCTCAGGAACTTTTCTTTTTCCTGCAGGTTTCGTGTCTTCGTCTCACCACATGGAGACCATGAGTGGGGAAGAAGTGAATTTGAAAAGGATCCACGAAGTCCATGTAAGTTTCTGGCCTGTGCACCTTCCTTACCAAAGTCGGGGGATGGGAAAGGTAACAACTGTTTTGATCTTTCTCTACCCACTTCCAGGCTGGGTAAACTAAGACTCAGGAAGAAATATACCTCTCATAGGGCGCAGTGTGTGGGCTAGGCCCTCCTTCCCCTCCCCCTCTGGTGCCTGCAGGTGAAGATAGACCAAAGCCTGGAGTACCAGCCCGTGGAATGTGCCATCGTGATCAACGCAGCAGGCGCCTGGTCCGGCCAGGTTGCAGAGCTGGCTGGCATCGGGAAGGGGCCACCCGGCACCCTGCAGGGCACCAAGCTACCTGTGGAGCTGAGGAAAAGGTGACTTCCCTCAGGGCAGCTGAGGAAGTTGGGGAGAGAGGGAAAGAAGCAACATGAGAGTTTGGTAAATGTGGTGGGGGGGGGGCGGCGGTGCTCTTCCCAGCATTTCCTGAGCTGCTGGTTGTGGCAGGTATGTGTACTTGTGGCACTGCCCCCAGGGACCAGGCCTGGAGACCCCGTTCGTTATAGACCCCAGTGGAACCTATTTCCGCCGAGAAGGATTAGGCCAGAACTATCTGGGTGGCTGTAGCCCCACTGAGGTAAGCCGAACGGGGTTGGGGTGCTGGGCAGGTGATGTTGTCCACTGTCACTGAAGAGTCAGGCCCTTTGGATGGCCCAGTGCTCTCACTGACTTGCAGCCCCTCTGGGTTTGAACTGGGATCTTTTCTCCCCGTCCCCACCTACTGAGGGCATCGAGTAAAGGGGCCAGTGAGTCTGGGTCAGCCCTGGCATCCTAGGCAACACAGGCCATGTCCCCACCTCTCACTGTAGGAGGAGGAACCGGACCCAGGGAACCTGGAGGTGGACCACGATTTCTTCCAGGACAAGGTGTGGCCTACTTTGGCCCAGAGGGTCCCGGCTTTTGAAAGCCTGAAGGTAACTAGGAGCCGGAGGAGCCTGGAGCATCTGGGTCCCCTTGGAACACTTGTCTGCCGCCACACGCCCTCCGCCTCACAACTGCTAAGGACTCTTGGTCCAGGCAGCCATCCCACTGACCCCTTGGTGGCTGGGCAAGGGGGCTGCATCTGTTGCTGGGGCAGGGCTGAGGGTGGCACATGTCGGCACCATCCCAGATGCCCTAGTGTCTTGTATACCCGCAGGTTCGGAGCGCCTGGGCCGGATATTACGACTACAACACCTTTGACCAGAATGGCGTGGTGGGTCCCCACCCACTGGTCCTCAACATGTACTTTGCCACAGGCTTCAGCGGCCACGGGCTCCAGCAGGCCCCTGCCGTGGGGCGGGCTGTGGCGGAGATGGTGCTGGAGGGCCACTTCAAGACCATCAACCTGAGCTCCTTCCTCTTCAGCCGCTTTTACTTGGGGGAGAAGGTCCAGGAGCGTAACATCATCTGAGCCTGTAAGCGCTCTGCTGGGCCCCGCCGCCCTGCCCGCCACCCGTGGCCTCCATACTGATCCTCCTCACTGCTGGGTTCTGCCCCAGCACCCAGCCAGGCTCTTCATCTCTCTGGTCCCCACAGGGCTGGGCGGCCAGGCGGGGGTGAGACCCCAGGACCACCTGCCAAGGCAGTGTTGCCAGAATGGAATACCTGAGCAGTAGTCTGAGACCACCTTGATCCTGGTACTGAGCCAGGAAGATTGCCTCTGCCCTGATTGGCAGGCCCCCCAGAGCCCGGACAGGGAGCCCTCCAGGGCGGCTGGCCCAGCTTTAGTGATCGTTTACCCACTCATCCGTCAATAAATGTGATTACTCTCTCCACCCAGCCTTCGGCCCCTTCTCCTTTCACCTGACAGCATTTCCTTCTGGAGCACCCGAGAGCCTTTGGTACCAGGCTGGGAGGAGCATGGCCGTCTCCTCCCGGCAGCTTTCTCATGTCCTAGGTGTAGGCAACTTCTTTGCAAACTGGGGCCCCTCTTCCTGAGTTCCTGCAGGGCTTCGGTTGCAGAGGGAATGGAGGTCTCATTCATTTATTCAATGTTTATTCAGCTCCAGCGCATGACGAGGCCCAGGGCTACATGTCAGAGATCTGCCAGCCAGCGGGGCATCCTCTCTGTCCTTTCTTGTGATCTGTGCCTGCCGCCCTGCCCAGTGCAGGTGGGGTGTGGTCCCTGCAGCACCAGGACTGAGCACAGGTCACGGACACCTCTTCTCAGCTGGGCCTGTCTCCATGGAGCTTCCCCGGGGAAACTGATCTCTGAGCTGAACCCATTGGATGAGTGGTTGAACCAAGTGAAGGCACAGCAGACAGGGGGCAGGGTGGGGAGCACAGGCTTTGGGGAAAATGTGTACACAGACGCCCAGGACCAGCACTTGGCAAGATTCCAGGACTAAGTGATGCCCTGGCTAGCCCATGGAGTGAAGAGGGGTAGTGAGAAGCAGGGCAGGGCTAGGGGCTGAAGAGCCAGGTGGGGGTGTATTCCGTGTGCTTTCAGTAGGGAAGCGACATGCTCAGATTTTCCTTTTACTTATTTTTTGGGTTTATTTTTTTATTTTGAGAGAGAGGAAAAGAGTACACACAAGACTGGGGGAGGGACAGAAGGAGAGAGAGAGAATCCCAAGCAAGCTCTGCGCTGACAGCTCAGAAACCATGAGATCATGACCGAAGCCAAAATCATGAGTCAGCCCCTCAACTGACTGAGCCACCCGGGCGCCCCAGATATTCCTTTTAGAAAACATCACACTGATTGCCTTGTAGAGAACAGGTTATGGTGTCAAAGCAGGAGGCCAGATGGCAGAGACAATGGGGCCCGCGCTGTCATGGGAAGAAGCTTGTGTATCCAAGAGGTGACAGTAGTAACAAGCTTGTGGGTTGGACAACTAGATGTATGTCTTGCCTGTCATAGATGTGAGGGTGCCAGAGAGAAGCAGTGTGGGGGACAAAATGAGTGAGGCAGTTTGAGACCTGTCGAGTCAAGGGTGCCTGGTAGAGATGTCTCAGCGGGAGTTGAAGTTATTGTCATGGCGCTGGGGATGATCCAGACTGTGGAGATGTGAACACCATGGTGATGCAGGGCATCCCACAAGGAGAGAACAGTAGGGAACCAAGGGGGACGCTGGAAGGACCCCAACAACATTTAAGGGGTGAACCAAAGGAGAGGAAGCTGAAGAGGTGGCCAGAGGCAGGAGAAAAGCCAGGAGCATGAGGTGTCACGGAAACCTAGAAGGAACGGTGGATGATACCCATGCATGCGTCCTGGCTGGATCGGTGCCAAGTAGGCCAGTGGGGACCCGAGGGAGAGCAGTTCTGGGAAGAAGGTGGTGTTCAAGGTGACAGTTGTTCAGAAGGGAGAAGTGAATGGGAGTAGAAATAGCTAGCAAAGTGTTCATTCCCCCTGAAAAGCGGCCTTTGGGGAGAAGAAGGAAACACAAAAGATGGGCCTGACTGATTATCGGTTGTGTAAGGGAGGGAGGCCAGGAGAGATGCCAGGGAGGTAACAGGAGGAGCCCCTGTGGGGGAAGAGCCAGGACTGATCAGGTGAGCAAAAGTGGAAGAGCCACCAGTGCTGAAATACAGGAAGGAACTTGGCCAGGGGCACGGGGCAGGGACAACTCAGGCCATACTCAACATCCGTGTTGAACCTGTAAGGGAGCCTGGTCAGGTGCCAATTATTCACTCCCCCTTCCTTCTGTACAGATACCCCCATCTATGGGTCGGCAGAAGAATGGGCTTCATCTGGCTTCACCCCAAAGCGACATCAAGATGACAAATACTGTATTTATTTATTTATTTATTAACGCAATAATGAATCTTCCATACTTCCACAGGGTTTTTTTTTTAAGTTTATTATGAGAGAGAGAGTGCGAGCAGAGGAGGGGCAGAAAGATGGAGAGAGAGCCACAGAGCTTTATTCAAACTTGTAGGCGAGCACTCTCACCATTGCATTCATGCCTCCCCTATCACTCTCTCTCGAGAGTCCAAGTCCAAGCCGTCTTTCCCTACGCCCCAACACTGAGCTGTCCGTGTTTCCTGGAGTTAAGTCGGCTCTGCACTGGAGCCCAGGGCCAATCCCTGGCCTCAGACTTTTCAGTCTAATAGGAGTGCTAACCCTCATCAGCTCAACTCCAGGCAGCACAAGGTATTACAGGGATTGTAGAGAAAGAGGTGGGAGGGGCAGGATTAAGAAAGGATTTCCTTTGCCAGCTGCAGAACTGAGCCTTCCCAGAAGGTGTCTGAGGAGCACAGCAGAAAAAGGGAGGACACCGTGGGTGGAGGGAAGAGCAGAGGTCAAGAACCCTGCAGGGAAAGCTGAGGTTGTGTTTCATAGGGTAAAAGAAACCTGCACTTCCTACCTACTTTATCTCATGGACTCCTCCCCACAGCACCTGAACCCGATCCTGTAATTCAGTGATAAGTGAACCCAGACAGGCTGCACACTTCCAAGGTCAGAGGGCTAGTAAGTGCTGAGCTCTGGATGTGAACCCTAGCGATCTTACTCCAGAGCCCTCCTGTCCAGCCTTATAACACACCACCTGCCAGGGTGAGCCACTAATTCTCTCGCTGGCTGGTGAGGAGAGTAGGAAATTAGACTGAAAGCGAGATCGTGAATATTCTGTCGGTCCTGTTAAACCATCTGCATCCTCCAGGCATTTCCTGCACACAGTTGTAGGAGCATTTCCAAACTGGCGTGTCAAGGAACACTGCTCAGGAAGACCCTGATATTTCCACCACGGTGAAACAAGTTTTGGTGAAACAAGTTTGGGAAATGCTACATGTTGCATTTCTTCCCCCGCCCAACCCGGGTTCCTCACAATGCAAACGGGCAGGGAAAGAAATCCTGCATTCTGTTTAACCCCGGATTCCGCCAACGTCTTGCTCACTACATTTGTGACATTGTGCTCTGTCACCCTGCAGAGCAGGGCTCCGAGCGCCCCTTCGGGAATCCCAGGGGGAGAGCAGCGCAGCGCGGGGTCTGGCGTCTGCTTCCAGCCCCCGCTTCAGTGTCCCGGGCGGCCCCTCTGCACCCCGAGAGCCAGCTTCCCACCTACCGCGTGGCCTCTGCACAATCTCAAGCTCCACTTTTCTTAATTGCAGAAAAGAAAAAAGGTACCGCGTCTTGCCTTGCAGGGTGTCAAGAGGACTAAATGAATGGAACGAGGGTTTCCTTCCTTCTCCCCGACGCGGAACAGTGTCCCGCTGGGTTTCGGACAGCCCCTTCTCCAGGTTTCCGTGGCGCGGCTCCCGGGCCGGGTGACGCGGCGGCGGGAGCTCCTCGCACGGTCAGGGCGCGGGCCAGGGAGGAGGAGGGGCCGCAGGCCGAGCCGCCCTGCCGCTTCCGGAGGAGCCGGGGGAGCCGGGCGGTCACGGCCAAAGGCCTGCGCGCTGCCACTTCCCCTCGCCGGGGGCGGCTGGCACCGCGAGGGAGCCGGAGCCAGCACCGCGGCGGGGGTCGCCGCCACCCACGCGCAGGTGACCGCTGGCGGGGACGCGGGGGCGGCATCGGGGAAGGGGGTCACCGCGGGAAGTGGGCGGGGCGGGGGAGGGTCCCCGGGGGCTTCGAGACCTCTGCGCCCCGGCCGTGCCTACGGGACTGGCCCGGTCCCTGCGGCACCTTGCCCGGGACACCGCCTTCCTCTCTCCTGCCACCCTTTCTTGGCTGCTTCCCGCACCCTGAACACGGAACACGGAACTTCGGCCCCCCCGAGAAAGTTGTCACCTACTCCGTCGCAAAGGAGTTCGTGCAGGGAACCCCCCCTCCTCCCCCACTTAGTTTGGGTTGAAGAGCCCGGCTGGGTCAGGTTGTTTCCATCTTTAACTGTAAAGAGTGTCTTTACCACGGTCTCTCGCAGCCTTCTTTGCTCTTCTGATGGGTTAATGTGTGGGGCTGTTTCAGCAAGCAGATGGCTTTAGTTAGGGTTCATGACCTATGGAGGCACTCCTTTCATGAACATTTATCCAGGGCTGGGCTACGTGTGCAATGCTGGAGTGACAGCCTTGGGCAGGACTGGTTCAGCCCTGTCCTCTCCTTGGAGACGGGTAAATTAGAAATTACAACTCGCCCTGGTAAATGCCACCTAGAGAGGGGCAGCCCCGCCGTAGCTAGGACACCTAAGCGGGGGGCGCCTAGGGTCAGGAATGACTGGCTGGCAGAGAAAGTCACATCTAGTTTGGTTGTTTGTTTCTTAAACTTTATTTTAAATGTTTATTTATTTCTGAGAGGGGGAGGGGCAGAGATTGAGAGCGGGACAGAGGATCTGAAGGGGGCTCTGGCCTGACAGCAGAAGTCAGATGCTTAACCAACTGAGCCACCAGGCACCCTTTTTTCCCCAACTTTAAAAAAATATTGCAATACGACCTGCGTACAGAGAAGTGCACAATAGTAAGTTTACGGCTTACTCTGTTTTCACACAGTGAATTTCCTGTGCAACCTGCATCCAGAAAAAGAAGAAAATACCACTAGCCCTCAGACGCCCTCCATGTCCACTTCCAACTGCTACTTTCATCTAAGGGTAACTACTACCCTGGCTTCTCACACCATAAAACAGTTTTACTTGGTTTTGAACTTTTGATAAATGGACAGTATGTGAGATGCGGCCATGTTACATTTAGCACTAATTCATTTACTCTCAACACACCTATAATTTTACACTGTACAGAGAGAATGCAATTTATTTCTCCTTTCCACTGGACACTTGGATTGACGGACATGGGTGGTTTCCTGTTTGGGCTTTTTTTTTAATAGTGCCACAAGGCATTCTTGTGCTTGTCTTTGGTGAACATAAAGAAGCAGTTCTGATGGGAATGTTCCTAAGTGTGGAATCACTGGATGTGTTCAGCTTTAGCATAGTTTTAGGCCAAATGGTTTTCCAAAGCGGTTGTACAAATTTACAGTCCCAGGAGCAGTGTGAGTTCCTATTCCTCCACACCTTGGCCAGTACGCAGTATGGTCCATCTTTGTCATTGTAGCCACTCTGCTCAGGGCATGGGCTGTGGTGTTGCTCTGAGGTGTTAATTTGCATTCCTCTTATGACTAATGAATCTGCATCTTTTCATGTATCTGTTGGACATGTGGATAGCCTTTTTGCAAAGTGTTCAATTCTTCTGCCCATTTTTTCAGTAGCTTGTCTCTTCTTACTAGTTTGCAAGACTTCTTAAATATTCTGGATGTGAAACATTCATTACATATATATTTTTTTTTTGAGACAGAGACAGACACGAGTGGGGAAGGGGCAGAGAGAGAAAGAGGCACAAAATCTGAAACAGGCTCCAAGCTCTGAACTGCCAATGTGGGGCTCGAACCCATGAACTGTGAGATCATGACCTGAGTCGAAGTCGGCTGCTTAACTGACTAAGCCACCCAGGCACCCCTGCAATGTATTTTTAAAATATCTTCTCTGTCTCTCAGGAGATTGCCTTTTTCATTCTCTTAATGATGCCTTTCGATGAACAGGAGTTCAGTTTAATGTTGCCCAGGGTATCATTTTTTTTCTTCTTCTGGATGGCTGTATTATTTATGGCTAGTTGAGAAACTCTTTACTTACCCCAAGGGGTGGTAGGTGGGCAAAATGAGTGAAGGTGGTCAGAAAGTACAAACTCCAGTTATGAAATAAATAAATCCTGAGGATGTAAATTTACACCATAGTGACTAAACAACTGTATTGCATATTTGAAGGTTTCTAAGAGAGTGGATTTATTCTCATTAGAAGAAAAAAAAGTGTAATTATGTAGTGATGGATATTAGCTAGATTTATTGCGGTGACCATTTCATAATATATACATATATTGGATCATCATGTTGTGCATTTGAAACTATTATGTTATATGTCAATTATGTCTCAATTTTATTTTGATTTTTTTATTAAAAATTTTTTAATATTATGTTTATTTTTGAGAGAGAGACAGAGAGAGCATGTGGAGGAGGAGCAGAGAGCAGGGGGAGACAAGAGGATCCAAAGCGGGCTCTGCATGACAGCAGAGAGCCCAATGCAGGGCTTGAACTCATGAACCGTGAGATCATGACCTGAGCTAAAGTTGGACACTTAACCGACTGAGTCACCCAGGTTCCCCCATCACAATTTTAAATAATCAGAAGAAAAGTCAGAAAGATAATGTCCTATGTTCTCCTCTAAATGTTTTATTGTTGGGGCACCTGGGTGGCTCAGTCGGTTAAGTGTCCGACTTTGGCTCAGGTCATGATCTCATGGTTCATGAGTTTGAGCCCCATGTCAGACTCTGTGCTGACAGCTCAGAGCCTGAAGCCTGTTCTGGATTCTGTGTCTCCCTCTCTCTCTGCCCCTCCCCTGCTTGTGCTCTGTCTCTCTGTCTCTCTCAAAAATAAACATAAAGTAATAAATAAATAAAAGTTTTATTGTTATTCTCACTTCCATCTACTTGAAATTAAAATTTTTGTATGTCTGAAATAGGGTCGAATTTACTTTTTTCCACAAGGTTATCAAAATTGATGCAGCACCATCTGTTAAAAAGACAATTTTCCCCACTGCATGGCGGTATCAGCTCTGTCATAAATCAGGAGCCTGCAGCGATGTGGGTCTGTTTCCGGATACCCTGTTCTTTCGTCATCTGTCTGTCCTTGTGAACCATGAGCACGCTGCCTTAATTGTTGCTTTATAAGATCTATGATTCTGGTAGTGGAAGCCCTCAGCATTGCTCTTCTTTAAGATCTTAGGGTTTTTTTTTATTTAACTATACCTCCCAAAGCCTTTTTTAAAAATATATAAAAAGTAGTCACTTTGTAAGCTCAATAGAGTATTAACATAAAAGGGTATATAATTGGCATAATTTGCAAAGTAAATACAAAATAAATTCATGCCATTTTAGTTTAAGTGAGCTTTAGTACCTATATGATATAGTTTCAAAACAGAATTTTAAAAAATTTTTTATTATTTATTTTTGAGAGAGAGAGGGGCAGAGCATGAGTGGGGGAGGGTAAGAGAGAGGGCGAGACACAGAATTTGAAGCAACCCCAGTCTCTGAGCTGTCAGCACAGAGCCTGATGCAGGGCTCGAACTCACGAACTGCAAGATCATGACCTGAGCCAAAGTTGGATGCTTAACCGACTGAGCCACCCAGGTGCCCCAAGTTCAGCATTTTAACCAACACCTATTTATTATCTCCCAGTTTCTGTGGGTCAAGGGCCTGGGCAAGGCTTGTCTGATGGTTCTGCTGGGGTCTCCCCGGGCTCCCCTCCAGGTAGTAGCTGGAGCTGCAGGGCTGTGGGGATGGAAATGGGGAGAGATCTCCTACCAAGCTCTCTTGACTTGTTCTTTGTTGGCAGAATTCATCTCCTTGCATTTCTAAGACTGAGGTCTGTTTTCTTGCTGGCTGTCAGCTGGAGATCACTGCTCTCCTGGAGGTTACTTGCAGAGATCACTCTGCTTCTAGAGGCTGCCTGCAATTTCTCGACACTGGCCTTCTCATGACACGGCTGGTAAGTTCTTCAAAGTCAGAATGGGAGTCTCTCTCCAGTCTGCTAAGTTAGGACTTGAACACAGACACACATGTGTCATATATAAGTATGAGTCAACGTTCACATATATGCTACATTCACATGTACATATCTTTTTAATAACTATTTTTTTAAGTAATCTCTACACCCAATGGGGGGCTCGAACTCATGACCCCAGGAGTAAGAGTCGTATACTCTACCGACTGAGCCAGCCAGGCGTCTCACATGTACACATCATATATAGTAAATATACATAGTGTGTATATATACTTATAAATGCATGTAGAGACATACACATCATATATAAAGTAACTACTCTATAAGCCACTCTCAAACACAATATTGTGTCTATCAAGCTATTAATTAAATTGAGTACTTTATCATTACTGTTGCTTTTGAGAGAGAGAGAATCTTAAGTAGGCTCCATGCTTAGTGCAGACTGATGCGGGCTTGATGTGGGGTTCCACACACACACACACTTCTCCAACCTTGCCCTTCCCGCCTTCCTCCTATAAGGACCCTTGTGATTACATTGAGCCCTTTAGGGTGATCCAGGATACTCTTACATCTCAAGATCATTTTTTTCCTAATGTTTATTTATTTTGAGAAAGGAAGAAAAAAAGAGCAAGGGAGAGGCAGAGAGAGAGAGAATCCCAACTAGGCTCTGCACCATCAGCACAGAGCCCAACACAGGGCTCCCCCTCACCAACTGTAAGATCATGATTTGAGCCAAAATCAAGAGTCAGATGCTTAACTGACTGAGTCACCCAGGCGACCCTCAAGATCCTTAATCTGATCTGCAAAGTCTATTTTTGCCATGTAAGGTAGCATATTCACTAGTTCTAAGGATTAGGGTGTGGACCGCTTTCAGGGACCATTATCCTATCCACCAGAGAAAGTGATTCCAACCTAACAGAAATGTAAGATACATATTCTAAGCATATGTCTTCCTATGTTTCAGTACATTCTCTGTATTAATAGATATTGGAGACCCAATAGGATATTGGATAATACTTAATACACTTTGTATTTTGTACAGTGAAACTTCACAAAATTTTCCACATATAATACATTCTACATATAACATTGCAAAAACAGTCTAAAAAACACAAATGGGGGGGGCGCCTGGTGGCTCAGATGGTTCAGTGTCCAACTCGACTTTGGGTCAGGTCATGATCTCATGGTTTGTGAGTTCGAGCCTTGCATCAGGCTCTCCGCTGACAACGTGGGGCCTGCTTGGGATTCCCTCCCTCTCTCTCTCTGCTTCCCCTTCGCGCGCGCTCTCTCTCTCTCTCTCTCTCTCTCACACACACACACACACACACACACACACACACACACACCCTCTCTCTCTCTCTCAAACTTTAAAAAAATTTTTTTATGTTTTTTATTTATTTTTGAGAGACAGAGAGAGACAGTGTGAACATGGGAGGGGCAGAGAGAGAGGGAGACACAGAATCTGAAGCAGGCTCCAGGCACTGAGCTAGCTGTCAGCATAGAGCCCAATGCGGGGCTCAAACCCACGAACAATGAGATCATGACCTGAACCAAAGCCGGATGCCCAACCGACTGAGCCACCCAGGTGCCCCCCAATATAAATAAACTTTAAAAATAAAAATAAAAAGCACTAACGGTATCATACTGTTGCTGTTTTAAAAGAAGTTTTCACTAGTTTTTTAAATCGAGAATTTGTAATTATCTACAAGGTAGGTATTTAGGTATATATCCTTTTACTTTATGAATTTTTGAAAAGCACGAGGAAAAGTGACTACACATAAGACCACACAAGTCCATGAATAGACAGAACTAGTGATTAGACTCTCCATTTGGAGATTTGGGTTCATATATTCTCATCTATTTGACAATGATATCTCCTATAGCTCATTATATATTACTAGTGCTAAATCTCGTAAAGATTAAAGCACATTTAAGTATGATAGCCCCACAACTTCAGCCGTACAAGAACTGAAAGATAACAAGGAAGGTGTAGTGGGGGGTTAGAGTCCAGGAAGTACAGTGTGTGGGGTTAATGGGACTTGTCTGCCATCTTCGTCAAAGATGCTGTTATTTCCTGTGTTTAAACTTTTCCATAACATTAGTCAAAAGGCTTATTTATACCAGCCCACTTACAGTGGCATATGCTGTTGGGCAATTGGATTTCTTAATCAAGCAATGAAAAGAGGCAATTACCAAAAATCAGCCTGAATTGCCAAAAGGGCAAGTCATGTCATAAAATGAGAAACTGAAACTTTTAAATCTACATCTGTTAAGATTAAAGTATTATGTTAATTTCTAACCTTTAAGCTATCATTAAAAATATCAAATGCTTCTCTAGTTTAGAAGTATATGGAGACCACAAAATGAATTTTAAAATTAAAACAAAATTGACAAAATATTGGAATAATATAAAAACCCAGACACGTTATGTCCGACTACTGGGGCAGAGAAAGGACGTCTGGATTGGTTGAAATGAAGATGTTGAGGGACACGAACCATAGACCTGGAGAAGGGTTCCAAAATCAGTGGTTATCGGGCATTGCCTTCACTTCAGTGCACCACTCAGGCTGTCTGAAATCCAAAGAATACGAGGTAGGAAAAGAACCACATACACCAGCCAGAGTTTGCCTTGTTGTGTCCCCTTGGCTAGGGTAGCAGCCAGCTGCTTGTCTCTTTCCATATGTCTCTGATTCCTGTGCCCATTCCACCTCTTTCTGCCCCCTTGCTGCAGGGGTTTAAGATCTCTCTTTTTTTGCACTTTCATACAGTTTCATGAATCATCAGTATCTTGTCTGATAGTCACTGGCTTGGCATAAAGGTGTTCTGCATTTAGCCAGGAACAGAGCAGCATCCTCAATAGCAAATAACATTCTTTCAATTTGGAAACTTCTTTTTTTTTTTAAACTTTTAAAAAAATGTCTTTATTTTATTTTGAGAGAAGGAGACAGAGAGTGAGCAAGGGGGTGGGGCAGAGAGAGAGGGAGACATGGAATCTGAAGTAGGCTCCAGGCTTTGAACTGTCAGCACAGAGTCCCACGCGGGACTCGAACCCGCGGACTGTGAGTTCAGAGCTGAGTCAGACGCTTAACCAACTGAGCCACCCAGGCGCCCTGTCAAGCTGTTTCTCTGGGAGTTCCCTGGGGTCTGCTTTGACCTCTGCGGATAGGCTGAAGTGAGAAAGCAAGCCTCTGCCCGCTGCTCCAGCCCTTGAGAACCGAGCCCCGAGCCCCGAGCCCGAGCCCCCCCCCTCCGCGAGCTCGAGCCCCGTTCTCTGTTCTCCACCAGCCCTCCACATCATTGTGGTGGGAAGGAAACAACAAATGCCCATTGAAGAGATAAGTCCTTCACATTTCCATTTCAATTCAGAAGCAGTTTGACAATCCCCCCCTCCAACTCCCCAAGTTCCAGAATTTGGATAACACTGATCTTAAGATTAGTTTGGGGAAAATGGGTTCCCATACTAAGTCTTCTAAACTGTGAATATCATGTATCCTTCCGATATGTAGATGATTTTAAATACATGCGAACCCACACTATTTTCTGAACATGATATGCTGTGAACCATTAGCACTTTACATGAAGTATCTTGTGTGGTCTTCACCATGAAGCTGAGCAGTTCTAGTCTTATTTTTGTTTCACAGGTGGAGAAGCTGAAGCTTAGCCAGATGAAGTAGCTTGCCAAAGGCCACAGTTAATAAGAGGTAAGCATCTAGGCACTCTACCTGCAGAGTCTGTAGACTTTACCACTTTGTGACACTACTCTAGGGAGGTAAGCCATGTGACACTAGCTCAGGGAGAGGGGAAGGAAGGGAGGAAGCAGGGGGGAGAGAGGGAAGCATGAGTGTTTGAATGGGTAGGTGGATGGAAGGAGTCATTCAAGGGAAGGCAGACTGGAGGAAAAATATCCTAAGGTTTCCTGCAGGTGCTCTCTCTCTGCCATTCAGCATCTGCCTACCTGGATAATAATTAGTTGTCCAAAGAGCAACTGTCCTTTCTCCATCTCAGCATTGACACAGGAAGTTCTTGTTTGTAAAGCCTACTTCTCTTTCTATTTTGAATATTAGCCTTGCTGGGTAGAGTATTCTTAGCTGCAGATTTTTCCTGCTCAGCTCTTTGAATATATCATGCCTTCTGGCTTGCACAGTTTGTGCTGAAAAATCTGCTCCTAGCCTTATGGGTTTTCCCTTATAAGAAACCATCTTCTGTCTCGCTGCTTTTAAGATTTTTCCTTATTATTCTATTTTGCCAGTTTAATTATATGTCTTGGTGTGGATTTCCTTTCGTTGGTTTTGTTGGGGATTCTCTGTGCCTCCTGGGTCTAGATATGTTTCCTTCCCCAGATTAGGGAAGTTTTCAGC
This sequence comes from Suricata suricatta, assembly GCF_006229205.1. Taxonomy (NCBI): domain Eukaryota; kingdom Metazoa; phylum Chordata; class Mammalia; order Carnivora; family Herpestidae; genus Suricata; species Suricata suricatta. Next base: position 87,992,593 of record NC_043710.1, on the reverse strand, counting down.
TTCTATTTCTTCAGATATATTTTCTGCTTCCTTTTCTCTCTCTCCTTCCTCTGAGAGCCCTATATTTTGAATGTTATTATGTTTGATGAAGTCACTGAGATCCCTAAGTCTATTCTTGTTTTGCATAATCCTTTTTTCTCTCTTTTGTTCAACTTGATTACTTTCTACTACTTTATCTTCTAGGTCACTAATTTGTTCTTTTGCTTCTTCCATCCTGCTGTTCATTCCATCAAGCTGTGTTTTCAGTCTCATTTACTGCACTTCTTTAAATCTCTGATTCTTTTTTAACTCTAATCTCTGTGGTAAGGGTCTCCTTGAAGTTTTCTATTTTTTTCTCAAGTCTACTGAGCATTCTTGAGTGTTACTTTAAATTCCCCATCAAACAGATTACTTATCCCTGTTTTTCTTAGATTTCTGGCTCTGGCCTTAAGTTGTTCTTTCATTTGGGATAAATTCCCCCATCTTCACATTTGGTCTAAGCCTCTGCCTTCTTCTCTGTGTTAGAAAAGCAGGTTATGTCTGCGGCTCCCGAAAGCAATGGACATTATGAAGAAGAGGTCATGGAGTGCCCAAGGCCTGGGGCTTCAGGGACAGTCTCTGGGGTGTGCTACATGCACTCAGCTGCTGTGTTGTGGCTGCTCTATCCTTCAGGCCAGTTGTCTGCAGAGGCTCTCCTGGCCTGCAGTGGGCTAGGTGTTCAGCTCTGGTCTGCTTGTTAAATGAGACCTGATACTATTCCTAATAGAGCCAAAGCCCGGCAGAACTCTCTGGTCAGGAGATGTGGTGTGGGCAGGGGTTTGTGCTGGTCTTCCAGGGGAGGGGCCCTCTGCCCCCTGTGCTGGGACTGAGACATGCTTGCTGGAAAGGGGCAGCCCCACCAGAGAGCAGGGGAGGAGTGGGAGAGCAGGGCTGGGGTAAGCAGGTTAGGCAGCCAGTGTCCTGCTAGGCTGCTTCCCCCGCCCAGTGGTTCCCTGTTTGTGCTGAGATACAGGGGGGAGGGAAATGGTGCAGGCTGGCTCCTTTGTTGCAGGAGAGCTCTCTCCGTGAACTGCCTCTCAGGAGAAGGGCAGTAATATCTCTTTTGTGCCCCAGGCCCTCTTCAGATCACTGTTCCCCATTGCTCTCCTTGCTGGCCCACTGGGAGCAGGGCAGCACCCTCCGGCTCTCTCCCAGCCAAGCCCTCCAACCTTCACAGCTCCTGCCTTTAAGCCCCGCTAATTGCAAAATCTCATGAAATTCAGCTCTCTCGCTTCCCTAGCCCAATGGCTTTGGGGGAAACGTTCTCCTTGCCCCCTTGCGTGCATCTCCGAGTGTTGCTGCTCTCTCTCTCTCTTGCACTTCTCTGTGCCTGAGGCCCCCTCCCCTCTGCAGCAGCCAGGATCTCTTTTCCCCCCCAAACCACATCTCCACGCTTCCTACCTTCTTCACTGTGGCCTCTTCTCTCCCTTTAGTTGTGGAGTTTGCCCTGCCAGTCCTCAAGTTGATTTCTGGGGCATTTAGGATGACTCGGGAGTCATCTGTGTTCCTGGGTCCTCCTACTCCAATGCCATCTTCTCCCCAACCCCCCACTCCTCTGACACAGGAAGTCCTTCCCCATGGCTTCCTGCCAGCCACCCTTCCCCACATCCCCAGGCAGCACAGGACAGTTCCTCAACTAGTCAATGCTGAGCTCCTACTCTGTGAGTCTCACCACATCACACAGATCTGGGTTTTTCTGGAAGTCCGCTCCAATCACAGTGGTGGATAAGGGATAGGGATGAGAGAGAGATTGAGCCTCTGTCAGGCTCTAGGAGAGAACATCTAGAGCCCACACACTGGGACTAGGAGTAAGGTAAGTACAGTTTTTGTGATCCTCTCTCTGTCTCTTATAGGATGGCTGTTCCATAAGGTCAAGACTGAGTCCCCTCCTTTCTCCCACTTTACCAATGCCTGGTCTCATGGGGTTAGTTTTGAGCCCAACACCATGGCATCATCAACCTCCTTCTCAGCTCCTCGCTCCCGGTCCAAGAAGCCTCTGGGCAAGATGGCTGGTGAGTGGAAACAGACTTCTAATTCCGCTCTGGTTCACAGCTATGAGTGTAGTCGTTAGTATTCTTGTACGTGAGGTGGATGGGCTGCCTGGCCCAAATGCAGCAGGAAATGCTGGGGAGGCTGAAGATGGAGGGCTCCTGCCTTGACCTCGGAGCCCGGATGCTTTGTGGTGAGTGAGGAGAGGCAAGCATCATAGAACCTTCAGTCCTATGGGCTCACAGCCTTTCCACGCATGCTCAGTGAATTTCCTAGCCTGGAAACCATTGTGCTGAGCACTTAGCAGTGTGTTTCTTGTCATCTAAGTCCTTCAGAACCATTCAGAGGAAGGAGCCAGGCAGAGTGAGAAAACACATTAATCTCCAGAACGGTAAACTTTCTGTCCCTATCAGACGCTGGAGGGGTGCCTGCATGGCTCAGTTGGGTGAGCCATCTGTCTTTGGCTCAGGTCATGATCTTGCAGTTTTTGAGTTCGAGTCCCGCATCAGGCTCTGTGCTGACGGCTCAGAGCCTGGAGCTTGTTTCAGCCTCTGTGTCTCCTACTCTCTCTGCCCTTTCCCTGCTCACACTGTCTCTCAGAAGTAAATAAACATTAAAAATATTTTTTTCTTTAAAAAGCTTGAAAAGCTAGGCTGATAATCATTATGGAATACTTATAATATACCAGACACTGCATTATCTCAGTTAATCTTCCACAACAATTAACATGTGCCCATTTTACAGATGAGGAAATGGGAGACATTGACTTGCTTCGGGTCATACAGAAAGCAAGCTATAGGTCCACAATCAAATCTATGCCTGGCTCCGAAGTGTAGGTTGTGAATCACTAGGCGGCTCTCTGCTCTTCAGGAGCTGTGAGCAGTAATCCTCTGCCATACTTTTGTTTTACCACTTAGCAACGATCTGGGATTTCTCAGGGCCAAACAGATGCCAATCCCAGCCCTCTTTCCCTCCCAAAACAGGTTGCCACCCTTAATCTAAATCCACTTCCCCTCAGTGCAGAAAGTGGGTTTGTGAACGGATTGATCCTCACCAGCTTAACACAGCTCTACTTTCAGACTAGCAAGCAAATGGTTGGCTAGTGAGCGCTAGTGGGAAGTTCTAGGTAGCGGAAGTAAGCTCAGAGTACCAGAAATCGAAGGGCCTGGAATAGGGCAAAGCCATCTTTCCTAATCAGGCCGGCGAAATAGCCAGAGTTCTTTCCTTTCTCTTTTTTTAGTTTCATATTGTTGTTATACAAAAGTTTTTTTTTTAATTTAGTTATTGACATATAATTGACATACATTATATTAGCTTCAAGTGTAATGATTCAATATTTGTATATATTGTGAAATGAAAGCCTGTATGTTGTACATTACATTCTCATTGCTCATAAAAGAGCCAGAGTTTTTATGATTTTCCAAACCTTTAAAGCTAATGGGACCTTGAAGGCCAGTCCTGAAGGACGGATAGAACAGCAGAGCGGTAGGTCTCTGTGAGTCAGGGGGCATGTTGGCTGGTGCAGGGCGATGGGCTGGACCTGCCAGTTTTGGGGTCCTCTGTCCAGGGCAGGGCAGTCCGGTGAGAATCCCAGGCTTGAGCGGTGTTTCTCTGCCCGCAGACTGGTTCAGACAGGCCCTGTCGAAGAAGCCCAAGAGAATACTGGAATCCTCGGAAAGCCCCTCCAGTGACGTCTCACAGCCGAGCTCCCAGGACGACACCCCGCGCCTGGGCCTCAGCTCAACCTCGTCTCCTACCCCCCAACCGACACACGTGGGCGCCAGCGGCAGCGGCCGCTGGAGCAAGGACTATGACGTGTGCGTGTGCCACAGCGAGGAGGACCTGGCAGCCGCCCAGGAGCTGGTCTCCTACCTGGAGGGCAGCGCGGCCAGCCTGCGCTGCTTCCTGCAGCTCCGGGACGCGACGCCAGGCGGCGCCATCGTGTCCGAGCTGTGCCAGGCACTGAGCAGCAGTCACTGCCGCGTGCTGCTCATCACACCCGGCTTCCTGCAGGACCCGTGGTGCAAGTACCAGATGCTGCAGGCCCTGACTGAGGCTCCCGGGGCGGAGGGCCGCACCATCCCCCTGATGTCGGGCCTCACCAGAGCCGCCTACCCCGCTGAGCTACGGTTCATGTACTTCGTGGACGGCCGGGGCCCCGATGGCGGCTTCCGCCAAGTCAAGGAAGCTGTCATGCGTTGTAAGCTATTAGGGGTAAGGGAGAATGGGAAGGTGGCTCCGCCACAGGAACTGCTCCACTTTGGCTTTTATGGGACAGCCACTGTAGCCCAGCAGCTCAAGATGCAGTCTCTGGAAAAGCCTGGAAGTTATTTGGCCCCTCTAGACTTGGGCTTCCCCACTGGTAGAGTGAGGATAGTATATACCTAAATGAGTATATACACTAAACAAGTGCTCAGGCTATGGGCTGGCACATGTAAAATACTCCTCACAGGCAGGGCCTAGCCTATCAAGTCTTCAATAAATAGCCATTCTCATTATAGGTATTAATAGTAGTTGGGTATTAATAGTTTCTCTCTCTGAAGTCAGGTTGGAGATGTTCCCCCCGACCCAGGAAAATTTCATGAGGGACAGTGGTGCAAAATAATGGGAAAGAATTGTGTATCTGTGGGTGGGGGGGTTTCTATTACAGTGGGGTTGGAAGTAAAATAGATAAAAAGGTAGAAGAGGCAAAGAGGCAGGGCCCACTGCTGGAGACAGGTGCTGGGGTTTGGAAAGAGTGACAAGCCCTGTCGTTCTGTTTGGTCCCTTTCAGATCTGCAGACCATCAGTTGACACCTCTACCACCATGGGACCCAGAAAGTTGGAGCAAAGCTGGAAATTGAGTTGGAGAGCCCAGGGCGTCACAGGGCCTGGGATTCCGGTGGCTGCGACAAGGTGTAAAGAACCAGGCATAAGGAAGCAGTCTGCACTTTGTATGTGATCCTGGGCTCAGACGGTCCATCAGGCTCCCATTACTGTGGGCTCCCCAGGAACGCCCTGGGGTAGCCAGGGACTCCCCCATGAAGGCCACGGGGAACCTGGGGACTCCCCCCAGGGAAGGCATGAGGAAACTGGGGACTTCCCAGAAAGGCCATGGGGGAAGCCAGAAAGTGTAGGTGGTGGGAGGTGTGGATACCAAGATGATCACCAGTGTTTTGCGTCGTGCCTAACTGGACACATGAAGCCTGGCACATGCCTACATCTTGCCCTGGAACTGGGCATCACTATGGAGACGCCCTCCCCCTAAAGAGGTCATCCGCCTGATTCATGACTAGAAGCCTACACCGCCTGCTTCAGCGGGGATGAGGTCCCCATTTGTAAAATATGATTTGCCATTTGTATATATTGTGAAAAAAATTTTTTATTCTTCATTATTTTATTACATACAAAGAATATAATGGACACTGGGCATCAGGAGAAAGCAACAGGTGCCGAGTCCTTCACATCACACTACCACCCTTCTCTTTCCCAGGGACGCTGTTCACTTCAGAAAGCTACATGAAAAACGTGCTCAGCCCTGTTCTGTACTTTTACTGCACGTGTGTCACTAAGACACACATAGAAACTACTCTGAATAGTCAGGAGGCGGCAGGGAGCAGGTGGGGGGAGGCAAGGAAAAGCTCAGACCCTACACCTGGGTCAGGAGCCCACCCACCGAGCCTTTGACTCCTGGGGGCCTCATCAAAGGTCTGACTAGAACCCACGCTTTTACACGCTGCTTTACGTCTGCACTGAGAGAGGAGCTGTTTTCTTCTGGCAGATCGCGGTGCACCTTGTGGGACGGAGTTTCATTAACCTGTTCTCAGTGGGTCTGCTGTGGCACTGAAATGAATTTCTAATATATTCCCCTGATGTGTACTTTTGTGCCCTCTCTCTCGCTTCTCCCTACCATGTCCCCTCCTTTTACTGGAAAAAATTCATATACATACATATATACACACATATATATGAGACATAATTAATATTATCATTAGTTTCAGGTGAAAAAAATGATTTGCCATTTGTATATATTGTAAAAAAACTTTTTTATTATGCATTATTTTACTATGTACAAAAGGACCAAAGAATGTAATGTACACTAGTGTACCTTCCACCCAGCTTAAGAAGCTAAACCTGGGGCACCTGGGTGGCTCAGCTGATTAATTAAGCCTTCAACTTCGGCTCAGGTCATGATCTCATGTTCTCGAGTTCAAGCCCTGTGTCGGGCTCTGTGCTCACAGCTCAGAGCCGGGAGCCTGCTTCAGATTCTGTGTCTCCCTCTCTCTCTGCCCCTCCCCCACTCATGCTCTGTTTGTCTCAATAATAAATAAAAACATATAAAAATTTTTTGAATTCTGAATTTATCAGTTAGCTTTTCACTTATACATCCCTGAGAACCTTTTTGCGTTTACATGGATTTGTACTGTACTTAATGGTATTATAATGTTCGTATTCTACAAATTACCTTTTTTTTTAACCACATGGTAAGATTTATCCATGTGGATGCATGTAATGCAAGGTTCTCTCATGTAAATATACTACTATTCAGTCACACGTTCCTTTACAGACAGACATTTGGTTATTTGCCATTTGTTGCTCGTAAAAACAATGAGTTTATAAACATTTTTGAGCATGTTTCCATGAGCAAGATTTTCTAGGACTTAGCCTAGATTGGGAACAGCTGGGCAATAAATACACATCTTCAGTTTGGGTAGAAAATGCCAAATTTTCTGCCAAATTGGCTGGGTCGATGTGTGTTCCCACCATTAGTGTGTAAGATTTCCCACTTTTTCATGTTCTTACTAACACTTAGGATTATCAGATTGGAAAATGTTAGTTGATCTGGTGGGTGAAAACTGGTATCCTTTTTTACTTTTTAATCTTGTTGGTGTGTGTGTGAGAAATTCCATGTGTGTCATAAACCGAAGAGAAAATGTGATGAATACTCATACCCACCACCCGGGGGCTTCAACAATTACCAGCTCAGAGCTAAGCTTCTATCAGCAATCACCCTACTCATTCCCTCCCCACCAGATTCCTTTGAAGCAAATCCCAGGCATTATTTTGTTCCTACTATGTATGTTTTTAGAAGTTGTTTTAAAGAACAGAATGTTTTATTTTTTAATATAAAAACTTTTGCCTATTACTTTGTAGTCTGTGTTTTTGTATCTTATTTAAGAAATCCTTCCCTATTCCTATATTTTCTTCTGGAGCTATTTAAGAGGGGAAGCTGGGAAGCTTTGTTTGGGATTCTGCTGGTGTTGCTCTCGGCTTATAAGTAAAAGGTCCAATTTCTTCTTCCCATTTGAATGGCCACTCTTTTTTTTTTTAAGATTTTAAAAAATATTTTTGAGAGAGAGAGAAAGACAGTGTGAGCGGGAGAGGAGCAGAGAGGGAGGGAGACACAGAAACTGAAGCAGGCTCCAGGCTCTCAGCTAGCTGTGAGCACAGAGCCCGATGCGAGGCTCAAACTCATGAACTGCGAGATCATGACCTTAGCTGAAGTTGGACCCTTAACAGACTGAGCCACCCAGGTGCCCCATGAAGGGTCACTCTTCACTGACTATGAGTCTGTCCTTTCCTCCCGCTGACTGTGATGTCACTGCTGCCATTACGTTATGTGTGGGGGTGTCCTCTGTGTGTTTGTGAATCCCTGCATCAGTGACACACTGGCTCACTTACTATGGCTTTTAAGGAAGTCGTGGGACACCTGGGTGGCTCAGTTAAGCATCTGATTTCAGCTCAGGTCGAGATATCATGGTTCGTGAGTTCAAGCCCCGTGCTGGGCTTTTAACTGCCAGTGCGGAGCCTGCTTCAGATTCTCTGCCTCCCTCTCTCTCTCTCCCTCACTCCTGCAGGCACGTGAGCACGCTCTCTCTCTCTCTCAAAAATTAAATAAATTAAAATTAAAAAAACATTAAAAAAAGTCTTGATGTCTATTAGTATTTTTACTGGGCTTATACTGAGTTGAGAGAGTAATTTGGAAAGAATTGATATTTCTTATGTTGAATTTTTCTCTCCATAAAAATGGTGTGTCTCCATTATTGAGATCTTTAAGTGTATTTCTTTTTTAATGTTTTTAATGTTTTGTTTATTTTTGAGAGAGAGAGAGAGAGAGACAGCATGAGCAAGGGAGGGGCAGAGAGGGAGACACAGAATCCGAAGACAGGCTCCAGGCTCTGAGCTAGCTGTCAGCACAGAGCCCGACGCGGGGCTCAAACCCACAAACCGTGAGATCATGACCTAAGCTGAAGTCTGACGCTCAACCAACTGAGCCACCCAAGTGCCCCTAGGCCTAGCATTTTCTTTATGGAAAGATTTAAATCCACAATTTCAATATCTTAAAGGGTTATAGATCTATTCAGATTTTCCATTTCTTCTGAAGTCAATTTAGCCAGAGTAAACAGTCAATGAAAAATATAAGTAAGACCAGCTTGAATAAGTTTTCAATTTCCATTTCCTGGATCACATAGAACAGATCTGAATTCTAAACCTACACGAAGACTGGCCTGTGTTTATGAATACTCAGGGGATTTTTTTTCTTCCCACCATATCCAGATGTTGAGGTAGATAAATTTGAGTATCTTGTCCCCTTCAGGGGGACAGCTTTTGTTTAGTTTTTAAAAGTTGGCCCTTTTACTGAGGTGGTGGACCTTAGAGATTTTGGCTCTAAGGAAAATGCTCTCTTCCAATCCCTCACCATGTATAAGCCCCCGGGTCTTGTCTTCTGTGCCTTAAACATCAAATTGAAAGCCCAAGGCTCTTGATTTCCAGAAATGAGCAATCACTCCTAGCACTTAAGCCTCAGTATCCACCTATCATTTTATAGATTCATGTTGCCAAATTTTTCATTGCTGAAAATGTTATTAAGACAGCAGCAATGTAACCAAATGAATGTTTTAAATTTTGCACCCAGAACATTCAGGTGTTTTTAGCTGATCCGTTTTTAGGATATCTGGTCTATCATAAGGCCTGAAATGGAAATGTTTAGTCTTTAAAATAAAAAGATTTGGGAGAGGTTTGAGCTTTCTCAACAAGACTGAAGGACTAATGCTTATAGACAGACGAGGGCTTTCCAGTGTTAGCCTTCTCATATAGCAGTGAAGCTCTCTGCGAAGAGAGAAACAATCCACATCTGTGCTGGCCAGTGTGACAGCCAGCAGCCAGAGAGGCCAGCAAGGCACCTGACACATGGCAGTATGGCCGAGGGATTGAATTTCTAAATAAATAAATACAATAAAAAAAAAGAGACATTTTGCTCTAGTCTTGCACAGTTTGACTTCCTACTTTATATTCCCAGAAGGTGGGGGATGTTATCCAGGAAACTTGCGGATACGCAGCATGTTTTGGGCTGAAAATGACAATTCCAGATCCCAAGACTCCCTTACTAACGTTCTCTACTTCACAGTACAATTAGCCTTTTCTCCAACTCATAATAGTATTTCTGGTAGAAATAACCCCAAACCAAACTGTCATTGACATACAGTATACTTCGTTTTTGACTAACTGAAAACTGCAAAAATTGCCTCTCCCATAATCTGAAAAATACAAACTCAAAATAAAACTGAGATTAGCAAAAATAGCACAACTTCTGATGAACTAAATTTGATAAAATTTCTATCTGTCAAATTATCTAATCTGTCAAATGGACTAGCCTGAAATAATGGCCACAAAGGAAACTTACAAAAGGAGAAATGGATGGTTCAGTTGGTTAAGCATCCGACTTCCACTCAGGTCATGATCTCTAGGTCTGTGAGTTCAAAATCTGCATGGGGCTCTGTGCTGATGGCTCAGAGCCTGGAGCCTGCTTCAGATTCCGTCTCCCCCGCCTTCTCTGCCCCTCCCCAGGTTGTGTGCACACTCTCTCTCAAAAATAAATAAACATTAAAATTTTTTAAAAAAAACAAAGGGAGAAATTATAAGTAAAATTTTTATATGGCAGGGGAAAAAAGGAAAGAAAAGAAACTCTGACAGATGATTTATATTCTAGCTGCACATCACACCCCTGGAATCGCATAGCAGACCTATGGGCAAACTAGGTAACACAGGAGGCAGAAGCCCCCAGCCTGGTAGAAAAGAAGGTGATGGACATGCATTTCTGCCCTGTTCACTTACCTTTCTTTTCAGCACTAAACAAGACGAAAATTTCTGTGAAATGAAAATGGCTGCAAAATGGGTGAACAATGGAAATGGTTTAATGGCTCTCTTACAAAAAATCGGCCAAGAAGTAAGATTGGCTCAACAGATATGTTTCAGAAACATTCCTTCCATACTAAGTAATGTTGGTATAATTCTTAATAAAGACGTCAGGGGGCGCCTGGGTGGCTCAGTCGGTTAAATCTCCGACTTTGGCTCAGGTCATGATCTCACATTGGTTGGTTCGAGGCCCGCGTCGGGCTCTGTGCTAACTCAGAGCCTGGAGCCTGCTTCCGATTCTGAGTCTCCTTCTCTCTCTGCCTCTCTCCGCTAATGCTCTGTCTCTCTCTGTCTCAAAAATGAATAAAACATTAAAATAAAAAAAAGGTCAGTATTCAACCCACGGTGTCAGGTGTCAAAGCATCCACAGAGTCCAAAGCGTGTTTTCCGGTTCCGGCACCCGGGGCTGCGGGTGTGCCACGTTAGGGGCTCGCTGCCGCCCTTTCTCCTCCCTCAGCACCAGCCTCAACAACTCGGGCCTGCCAGCACCAGGGAACAAAGAGCAATGGCTTTAGTTTAAAGCACTCCTGGCGGACAGATCACAAGAACCTGCGCTCCGAGGTTCCCTAGAGCCGGGACTGCTGCCCGCTTCCCCGCGGAGCACTTCGGGAGTTGTAGTCGGCGCGCCCCCGCGGAGCAGAGAAGCTGCAGCGGCCCGAGCGCCGAGAAGGGCGGGACCGCGGCTGCGGTTTGCGCAGGCGCACGGCTCTGACCGAGAAGCATGGCGGACCTAGCGACTCTCCCCAGCAAGAGAAAGCGCGAACTGGACGCCGAGGAGGGGGAAGCTGCTAGCACAGAGGACAAGGAGGAGGACGTTGAGAATGGTACCTCGGCGCCTGTGCGCTTACCTTTCTCCAGCTTTAGAGTGAAAAAAGTGCTGCGGGAGTCCGCGCGGGACAAAATCATTTTTCTCCACGGGAAGGTACCATTAGGCAACCGTGGATGGGATGCGGGTTGGAAGGAGCCAATCATCGCCTTGGAAGCGGATTTTTTTTTTTTTAACCCGGAGCTCAGCCGGAAAATACCAATCGCATTTTTGGAGGCGGGGGAGGAAGAGTGTACCACTAGGTTGTGGGTGGGGGGTGCTGTGGGAGACAAGTTTGCCCGTAGCATCCAGGAAATGAACAGGCGCAGGGTTAATTTTCTTAATTCCTCCTTTCCCAAAAGTAACTAACACTTGTATAAAAATCACGTGTCGAGTTCTCCAATTCATGCATCATGTGTTCTCTGAAGGAATAGAGGTGTCAGGAACCCAGTAAGTGTTGCTGCATCACTATGGAACGACCGACGTAGAGACTGTGGGAGTTAGGGTCCCTGCTGTGCAGGATTTCAGCCCTGATAGAGGAGACAGTTTATTAAACTGCGAATTCAGTTGCACATATCATGCACTGACAGCACTGGTGCTGGGGATGTAGAGATGAAATTACTATCCCTGATTTTCAGAATGCAGAGTATCTGGTAGACAGCTGGCCCTAATACCATGTGCTCAGCTCTATAGAAAGAACTGAAGACACTGGAAACCATCCTGGGAACTAGTGAGGAGGCCCTGCCAAGGGTCGGTACTAGGATTCCTCAGAACTCCTAGCAGGAGCTCTCATTTGGGGAGGATCAGGGGGACCTGGGTCTAGGCTACCTAGCCTGTCTGTGTCTCTTATTTTATTTTTTTACAAGATACTGTCTAGTTCTCTCAACCCACCTGTTGTCAGTCTGCAGTACTTGCCAAAGCTTTTAGCCATAAGAATCTTTGAGCTAGGAGTTAACTGGGATACCCAGATTCTAGTTTATATATTTTTTAATGTTTATTTTTTGAGAGAGAATGCTTGCAAAATGTTCAAGCGAGCAGGGGAGGAGCAGAGAAAGAGAGAGAGAGAGACGGAGAGAGAGAATGAGAATCCCAGGCCGGCTCTACACTGTCAGCTCCGATCCCACTCGGGGCTCGAACTCCTGAACAGTGAGATCATGACCTGAGCCAAAATCAAAAGTCGGTCGTTTAACTGACTGAGCCAACCAAGCACCCTTCTAGTTTCTCTTTCAGCACTGACTGTTCATGTGACCTTGGGCAAGTCATGTCTCTCTAGAAATATTTTTTCATCTGTAAAATGGGAAGAATTTGACAGAGACCCTGTAAGCCTGAAATAGAAGAAAAGGGAGAAGGTTTGCATCTTTGAGAAGAAAGATGTGAGTGCACAAGGGTTTGGCTTAATGAGATGCCTGCTCTGGGAGAAGGAACAGGAGGCCCCAGAGCCCCTGCTCCTGCTTCTGGGCTCACTGATGGTGTCTCTGCCTCCAGGTGAATGAGGCCTCTGGGGACGGGGATGGCGAGGATGCCATTGTGATCCTGGAGAAGACGCCATTTCAGGTGGAGCAGGTGGCGCAGCTCCTGATGGGCAGCCCCGAGCTCCAGCTGCAGTTCTGCAATGACATCTACCGCACCTATCACCTGTTTCCTCCTCGGCAGCTGAGTGGTGAGCCAGCGGTCGCTTCATGTGTGGAGGGGGGTTGGTGGGAGATATGGGGGTGTGATAGCTGCTCTGCAAAACAGATTTGCATATTGTCGTGCAATAGTTCTCTATGGAAGGGATTTTGTGTACCCCCCACCTCCTAGACATCGGGCAATCTCTGAAGACAGATTTCGTTGTCAGAACTGGGAAAATGGGGGGCGGAGGCCAAGGATGTTTATGAATATCCTGCACATCCCAGAATAAGACCTTATAACAAAGAACTGTCAATAGTGCTGAGGCCAGTGCAGAGTATTTGGGGGAGGTAGTGTGATTCGTGGTATAGAATGTCTACTAATTGAATGATAATGATCGTCACCTCTTAGTAAACTCTTACTACTGTGCTAGCCACCCTTCTAAGTATCCTGTATGTATTATTGTGTTTAGTACTCAGGATAGCCCTTCTGTGATAAAACTATACAGGGGAGGAACTGAGGTTTTGGAAGGTTAAGTAGCTTATCCAAGATCACACACCCCATGGTGGGCGGAAAAACCAAGATCTTTCAGTAGACAGTGGACTCGCTCACCGTGAGCAGCATGTGGGGTGCCGCAAACAACAGTAATTTCCCAGGAAGAACTCACTTTCTAGTTCCTGAGAAAATATTGTTTTGGATTGCCAAGATTTATTTATTTATTTAGAAGAGGAAGAATTTACTTCCGCTTCCACGTTGAAAGCCAGGCACGATGTGGCTTTTTGCCTTTAGATGGTCAGGTTCAATAAGCAGCTTTGTTGGAAGCATGAAGGAGACTGGTTGACCTTGAAGGTTCCTTCCAACCAAGAAGTTCTGGGATCTGCTTTGTCACATATGGCGGTTCTGTAATACCCTTCTACCTTTTTCCTTGTCCTCCAGCATTCAGGAACAGTTTGCCTTTACAGGTACCCTGCCACAGGCTTTTTGATCGGCTTAATCTTTTCCACACTCCCAAGAAAGGGTGTTGTTTTTTGTTGAAATATATGTGAACACTTGGGGCGCCTGGGTGGCTCAGTCGGTTAAGCATATGGCTTCCGGCTTTGGCTCAGGTCATGATCTCACGGTTCGTGGGTTCAAGCCCTGCTTGGCGCTCTGTGCTGACAGCTAGCCCAGAGCCTGGAGCCAGCTTCACATTCTGTGTCTCCCTCTCTCTCTGACCTCCCCTGCTCATCCTGTCTCTCTCTGTCTCTTAAAAAGAAGTAAAAAACATTTTAAAAAATTTTGAAATATATGTGAACACTTGATGGGCAACTGGCAAACCGTTCGCAAAGGAAGGCAAAACAGCCTGGTCCTCCGCGGAAAGCGAGCCAGATTGATTGGTTCGAGTTGATGGAAATGGACAGCTGTATTTACTTTCTCAGGAGCTGACATTTAAGCACATGTCGTCCTCCACATGGGGTGGCAGAAGCATGCCAGAAGTTGCCATAGCCAGACACTCCGCCGAGCAGCCCCCAAACTATAGGCTCTGGGGTCATTATCCTTTTTCTCACCTTCTGCAGTGCCCTCTCCACGCTCCCCACCCTCAGCCAAAATGCAGAAGGTTCTGCTGCACACAGAAAGCGGGTGGAATTCGCTGCCTTTTCTCTTCATGCAATTTTTCCAGTACTTCTGTGATCTTGCAGACCAGTGAGGGTGGCCACTGCCCTTGTTTCTGGAGTTTTGTCTTTTTCTTTCTGAGCTAAGGACTGAAGGAGGCAGGCAGCCATCCGCTCACTATGGGTCTGTCTCCCCACTGACAATGCCAAATGTCTCTCTGCCTCTTCCCCAGTGCTACCTGCTCTCCTCTGGGAGCCTCAGGTGTTAGCTCCTCCTTCACAGGCCTCAGGGTCATGGCAAAAGCATTGGCATACACAGAGTGCATTATACTTTTATTTTCTCCCCCCAAACTAGGCATGGTGATCAGAGGTTATAAAGATTTGTCTCAGGGTTCGGAATTCCTCTCTCTCTCTTGTGGAGCTATACACCCTGTCCCTGGATCGTATTCTAGATTCGGTTTGGCAAACTTTTACTATAAAGGACCAGGGAGGAAATATTTTATGCTTTAAGAGCCACATAAATGGTCTACCACCCTCATTCCGAAACGAGCAGCCTGACACACACTCACAGGGCAGCCACCCCCCAATAGTCGGTCTTGTGAATGTGCAGCATCCTGGTGCCCGTTGTCTGCTACCCCTGGTCTCGCCCCTGCCTGCCCCGTGCTGTGGACATCTGGCCCTCATTACCCACCCAGGCCAGATGCCCCCACTCATCTGCCCTAGAGCGCTCCGTGTGGAAAGGTGAATTAGAGTTGTCTTCTCTTCACGGGATGTTTCTTACTTAAAAAGATTTGATCTGTTCATACATCGTGGTGCAGCCCTCTGTCTCCCAGCTAGGTGATCTTAGGTAGAGTGTTGGGTTGTGGGGTTACCATTTGCTCTGAGACTCATCGGATGGAACCACCCTCCTCCAGCTCTGGCTGCCCAGGGCCGTGGGCCAGGGTGCTGGGCCTGCAGGGCTCTTGAGCTGAGCCATGTCCAATAAAGTTCTCCTTGTGACTGGGGAAGAGAAGAAAAAAAAAATGCCACTTTTCACTTGTCATTTGTAGAAAAACAAGCTGTGAGGTAGAGCTGACCTTCTGGCCATCGTTCGTTAACCCGGTCCAGATTTTTCCCACTCAAAGTGTGGTCTGTGGACCAGCAGTACCGCTGTCCCTGGGAGCCTGTTACACATGCGGAATCTCAGACCCTGCTTCAGAAGTCAGAGTTAGTATCTGGAGAGTCCTGGGAACATCAGACTTTGAGAGGTGCCAGTCTTTAAATGCCATCTGTGTGTGGTGCTGCGCGTGTTTGTTCTCTGCCTCTGACCTCACCAGGAACCATTGCACTAAGCGCCTATTTGACCTCTCTCCCCAGAGGTCCCCCATAGGTAAAATGTTGAGACTCAGACACGCTGATGTCTTTATTCATTTATTTTATTTTAATGTTTGTTTATTTTTGAGAGAGAGAAACAGAGCACAAGTGGGAAGGGGCAGAGAGAGAGTGTCACAAAATTTGAAGCAGGATCCAGGCTTTGAGCTGTCAGCACAGAGCCTGACGCAGGGCTCAAACTCACGAGCTGTGAGATCATGACCTGAGCCGAAGTCGATGCTTAACCGACTGAGCCACCCAGGTGCCCCATGCGCTAATGTTTTTAAAAACACTTAACACATATTAAATAGTCCTGCTATGATTACTCTTATGTGCTGCGTCCTGTGCTGGGTACTGTAGCTTGCAATGAATAAGATAACCTTATCTGCTCTGCAGTCTTGTTTGGGGAAGGACACCCCATAAGTTACTATGAAAGAGGGAGGTAACCTCAACAGGGTTTGGTTTGGTCACTGCCTGGATGTAGGGATCAGAGATCCTGGAAATTTGGAGCCATGTCAGACCCATTTCCGGTCCTCAGAAACCGGAGCCATATTAGGTGCTCAATAAATGCTGCTGGAAAATGAACCCACAAACTGACTCTGCTGGGTTTTTTTCCTGTGGGTCAAGCATTCCGTAGCCACAAGGTGGCAGCATTGCCAAAGTATTCCTGTGGCCCGTGCCTTTGGCCTCTGGGCAGGAGCCTCCAGGGCCCCACCTCTCCAACCTCAGAGTCACCAACTCCTAACACTGCCTGGAGAGGCCTTAAGTGCCTTTGGTTCCTGTGGCCTTAGTGCCTGACCCCCGCACAGTGGCCACTTGGAGTTTTCCTGCCAACTTTGGCTGTTCCTCCAGGCCTCCTTCCCCACAATACTGCTTGTGCAGGGAAGCCCTACCTGCCCCCACCCCCCCAAATTCTCTCTTTCTTTTACTCTTTTCTTTTTATTTGAGAAAAAGAGAGAGAGTGCACATGTGAGCAGGGGAAAGGAGCAAGTGGAGAGCGAGAGCATCTTAAGCAGGCTCCATGCTCAGTGTGAAGCCCAACATGGGGCTCAGTCCTATGACCTTGGGATCATGACCTGAGCCCAAATCCAGAGTCAGACGCTCAACAGACTGAGCCACCCAGGTGCCCCTCAATTTCTGAGCTAACTGCTCTCTTGATTTCTTCTGTTATCTCTCTACCCATTTCTTCTCTTCCAGCCTGATGCTTTTGCATCCTCCTCCTTTATCCCTTCCATATTCTCAGCTGACCACAGGAGACTGCCCCTTTGAGCCACTCGTGGCCCTCCACCCTGCTGACATAATAGAGCATGGGCGTTGGAGTGGGACCTGCTCGGGTCCTCTCCCATTGCTAACATTTACTTACTAGTGATGTGGACCAAGGCAGTGTCGTGCTGTTTCTGAATTTTAATGTAGTGCAGAGGTTAAGAGCAAGCCTTGAGTCAGACATAATCTGCTGGAATCCTGGCTTTGTCCTTCTACCAGCTGTGAAGACTTGGCAAGTTTTTGTTTTCATTGAACAGAGATGGAGTGCCACCTTCTTTTGTTTTGTTTTTTTTGTGTGTGTGTTTTAATGTTTATTGTATTTTTGTGTGAGAGAGAGACAGCATGAGCAGGGGAGGGGCAGAGAGAGAGGGAGACACAATCCGAAGCAGGCTCCAGGCTCCAGGCTCTGAACTGTCAGTGTAGAGCCCCATGTGGGGCTCGAACTCACGACCCGTGAGATCATGACCTGACCTGAATTCGGACGCCCAACTGACTGAGCCACCCAGGCGCCCCAATAGAGACCAGGTGCCTTCTGCATGTTTGGTGCTGTGCTGGGTGTGTATTGGTGGTGGGTCAGATACCTGCTCTGTCCTTGGAGCTGTGGCTGAGGGGACAGAGGCAGATGTAAACAAGGAAACAAGTGTTACGTGGCCACGGGCAGGAGAGGGCTGGCTCTCGTGGGCTGTGACGCCCGGCCGAAACCTGCAGGCTGGGAAGGAACCAGCTGTGCCAAGAGCTGGTGAGGGGGTAGGAGAATGACTGTTCAGGACTGAGGGCACAGCATGTGTTCTGGAGGAGGAAAGAGGAACAGAAAAGAGGCCTGGAGTCTGAGGGGGCAGTTGATGTCTGTGGTGTGTGATACAGATGTAGTTGGGGAAGTAGCTCCAGTTTTGTTATCTCAGGACACGAAATAAATGATATAAAATGTTTTAGCCTCTGCCCACAAGGAGACATACATTTTGCATTGCAACCCAGTGCATGTGAATAAACTAAGTGGACATGAGGGAAAGATTCACGCATCAGTACTTAACCCTTACTTTACCAGACACTCACTAGTATTTTCAACTTAATTCTAGTCTTGTTTGTGTCCTTTTAAACACTGGTCTTAACTTCCTAAATTAATTGCATCATTGTAGTCATGGGTTATGGCCCATTTACACAAAGCACTTAGCACAGCGACTGTCATATGAGGTGTACTTCGTAAGTGTTAGTCATTTTCTATTATTGTTTTTCTACCTTCAAGATTGTATGGGCCTTAAATGGAATAGTGTACATTACACACGGAAAAATGCCTGGCCCTGACTGTGGGCGGGTTTCCTTTCTTCCCCCTGTGGCCATGTGGCAAATGCGAGGGCCGGGTGGGCAGATGGCGGGCATCTCCATGCTTCCTCAGCCATCCATGCAGGGTAGAGCCTGGATCATCTGCTTCTTCGGCTCTCATGCTCTCACACCCGTGACCTATCAATGGAGCCCTTTCATTAGGATCTCTGTTCTTTCTTACCTGGGGGAGGAGGAGGGGGGAGATAGTAGAGAGAGGGGTGTGACTCAGAAATCCAGACTGTGTCTAAAAAGGCCAATTGTTTTCCCCGATGTAGAGCAGGGGTGTGGAATCTCAGGTTCAGAGGAGAAGGCGTCTGTGTGAGTGAGGCCAGGGCAGGGAGTAGAGAGAACCTGGGAATCACATCTTCTTTCGGTTGCAGAGAACTCTGCATTTTAGTATTTTAGCTACAGGCACGGTTTTCTTCCCTGTGCTCCTTACAGAGCAACACTGGGACCCACAGAGTCCAGAGTGAGGGCTTGTTTAAAGGGAGCATTTTAGGGGTGCCTGGGTGGCTCAGTCGGTTAAGCCTCCGGCTTCGGCTCAGGTCAGATCTCACGTTCGTGGGTTCGAGCCCCGCGTCAGGCTCTGTGCTGACAGCTAGCTCAGAGCCTGGAGCCTGCTTCTGGTTGTGTCTCCTTCTCTCTCTGCCCCTCCAGCTCTCAAGCTCTGTCTCTCTCTGTATCAAAAATAAATAAAACATTAAAAAAAAAAAAGACAGGATACTGTGCGAAGAAGTCTCAGTCTACATTAAAAAAAAAAATAAATAAAGGGAGCATTTTAAAAACTAGCCATTCCCTTCATGGGTTTGAGCCCCACGCTGACAGCTCAGAGCCTGGTGCCTGCTTTGGGTTCTGTGTCTCCCTCTTCCTCCTCCTCCCCTGCTCCTCACACTCCTCTCTCTCTCTCTCTCTCTCAAAAATAAAAATAAACATTAAAAAATATAAATAAATAAAAACTAGCCATTCCCAAAGGAGTTTCCCTGGTAGCATTGTTCTTGATCGAAAAATCTAGAGACAATCCAGTTATCAGCAAGCAGTAGAATACATAAATTAATCCAAGTGTTTTCCTGCACCAGACTGCTGCTTCCGGGCAGGGGAAGTGAATGAAGCACAGCTATGCACGTCAATAGTCTTACCATGTAGAGCAAGAAAAGCAAGACAAAAAAATACACACAGTGTGATTCTAATTAGATAAAGTGGAAAGCAAGCAGAGCCAAACAATGTACTACTTAGGGATGCATGCATACATAATGGAATTGAGAAGATAAAAAAGAAATGATTAATGCCTGATTCAGCAAAGTGATTATCCCTGGTGGAGGCAGGGCAGAAAGGATGTCAGAAGTCTGGTGAGGCTCTGTTTCTTGGACTTCATGCTCCATGCATGGGTGTTCTTTTGTTTTGTTTGTTTGTTGGTTGGCTTTTGTGGGTTTTTTTTTTTTTTAGTGTTTTTATTTATTTTTAAGAGACACAGCATGAGCAGGGGAGGGGCAGAGAGAATGAGAGAGGGAGACACAGACACAGAATCCAAAACAGGCTCCAGGCTCTGAGCTGTCAGCACAGAGCCTGATGCAAGGCTTGAACTCACAAACCATGAGATCATGACCTGAGCTGAAGTCAGATGCTTTTAACCAGCTGGGCCACCCAGGCTCCCAGGGTATTCTTTTGTTTTATTTTAGGTCTTCAAATGGTACCTATTTTATATTTATATACATACATATACATATACATATACATATATGTGTGTGTGTATACACATGTTGTTTTACCTATGTGTGTAACAGCTACTGTTAGCTGATGTTATATAATGTATTGGCCAATAAAAGGTAAGAAAAACTAGTAGGTCCTTAGAAGAGCTAAGAATATTCCCCCATTAAATTTCAGGGCTCTGCTTTCATTCTCAAATTTGGTTTCTAGTCATTGTGGTTGAAAGTAAGTGTTTGATTAAGGCCTCCTTCCCCTGGGCTTGGGGCATTAGACTTCTGTTTCTGCACGCCACCTTTCCTCTGGCACAGAGAGGTGGCGGAGCCTGGCTCGTTTCTCTCTCGCGGACAAGGGAGCCCGTGCTGTGCTGGTGCGCGCTCCAGGCTGCACCGGCCCGGCGGAAGAGGGCAGTGAGGGGAGGTCCTCCAGCAACCGGAAGAGGAGGCTTGGTACCAGGCTCTGTGGGCTCCGCTCCAGCACACACTGGCACAGGCCTGTCACTGCATCCTCTGTGGGCGTCCTCGGCGGGCCTCCCGTTGCAGCTGGGCTGAAGGACCAGAGTTCTCTGAACAGCGAGCAACGGGGAAAGTCTCGCCAGACAGGTTATCACCTGAGCGGGGTGTTGAAGAGCCCTGTCATCTACCGTGAGAAACACTCCAGGCTTGCAACCAGGGGGTGACACCAGGGCAAGTCATGGAATTGCTCTGGGACTCAGTTTCTCTGAAGGAAAAACAGGGAATCTGATAGCTGGCTAGCCCATCTCAGTGGGCTTCTGTGTCATATGAGATCGAGGGACCACAGTAGCTCAGGTTTGAATGGAACTTGACATTTATTTAGTTATTGGATTCTTAACTGGAGCTTTTCATCAGGATTGCTTAAGGAGCTTTCTCGGATCCAGAATCTGGACCCACTGAATAAATCTCTGTCTGTGGTGGGACTCGGCCATTCACTACAGTCATACAGGCCCATGGTCAGGTCATCACAGAGCCCTGGGGTGCTTACCTACATGGCCAGGAACAGGCTCTTACACTACTCTGCCCCACCCTGGTCCTGCTTTCCAGAAGCAGCTACCATGAAGAGAATTTCTGGGTGAGGTGCTTCTGGTCGTTTCCTCCAGCCACTTAACTGAAAAAATAAGATCATATAACTTCTTGATTTGTCCCATTTTGACCCTGTCAGTCCTCCACAGTGGATATTGAGAGGTTTAGCTTCTTTGTACTCCTGTCACCCTCCCTCCCCTCTCCTTCCAATTTTTTATGTTTATATTATTGTTTTTAGGGTTTTTAAAAATTGCCGTTGGAATCACATATATACCGAGACCTTTAGCCCTGCGTCTCTCTGTTGGGTGAGGATACCCATGCCTCTGGCCTTTGCCGGCTCCCAGCTTCTCTGTCAGCCATGCTTGTAATTCACACTGTCACGGTATTTTCTATTGCATGATTGTAATCAGGTCTTGTGTGTTTTGTCTCTAAGCAGATTCTGAGTTGCCCGCCAGCAGGTGAACAATGTTGGCAGCATGGTGGCCATTTTTATGTGTGGTCAACACTCATGCAGCGTGTGTCAGGGCACTCCTTACTCTCCCAGCTGCCCCGTGCCTGAGACCCTCATGCCCCCAGAGGGAGGATGTGTCTGATGTGTAGGTCAAACAGATTCTCTGTTCTCACATCCCAACATGTTCTTCCAAATCATGTTGCTTTTCACTTTCATATTTGAACCATTTTTTACTTTTCCTTTTTCATTTCATTAAGTTTCTTGTTGTTTCCCGCCCCCACCACATACTTTTTTTTTTTTTGAATTGTGGTTGAAAGAGTCCTGAGCCTTTAGTCTGTTTTTGAAATTCTCCAGCTACTTAGTTTGATAATTCATTACAGGATAAGTCCTTCCTTCCTGGAAACATTGCTTCCAGAATACTCTTTCCTGCTTCTCCGATCTCAACAGCTAATTCTTTAGGCATGCTGCATGGCTCTCAACTTGAGACTTCCTTTCGCAGTTCTTCTGAGTTAGATCCACTGTTTTCTGGATTTGATGTCTTTCTCTCTTGTTTTAGTCTCTTGTTTAGCTGAAGGGTAGTCTTAAGTACTTCCTCAGAAAGAACACATGAAAGGTAAACCTTGAATCCTTTATTATGCCCTCACTCTTGATTGATGTGTGGCTGAATACAGAATTTAAATTTCTCTTCCCTCAAAACATTAGAGACATTGATCTATTGACTTCAAGCATCCATTGTTGTTAACAAGACATCTGATGCCAGTTCGATTTTCATTTCCTTACAGTTAACTTGGTTTTTCATTTTTATTCCTTTTTTTCCCCCCTGCTTTGTTAGTTTCCTTCTCTGGAAGCTCATCTTGATATGCTGTTTATCTGTTTATCTTAGGTGTACTGGTAAGGCCACGCTGAGATTGGATTTTCTTTTTTTTTTTCATTCATTGTGCTCAGTACTTTTGGACCCTTTTATTTAAAGCCTTACATCATTCTTCCGCTCTGTGCATTTTTTTCCTGTTATTTCTTTGATGATTTCCTTCCCTGTTTCCTTTATTTTCCTCTTACTGGAAACCCGATTAGGTGTTAGACACCTGGAGTAATCCTGTGTATGGTTCCCATTCTCCCACTTTTCCCATCTAGGTCTTTTCTTTTTACAGTCCGGCAGATTGTCTTAACTTTATCTTCCAGACCTCCGAGGGAAGGTTTTAGTTTGGCAGTCATATTCCTAATTTTCTGACTTCTGTGTCTCTATTTCATTTTCTTAGCATCTTGCTCTTGCTTTACAGGGTCCAAATTGGGTTGACTTTCTCTGACACACTAATTAGGTTAGTTTTAAAAATTATCTCTTGACCCTTCCATCCTCTCATTTCCTCTGGGATCTGGTTCTGGTTGTTTATTTTGGTCATTCTTTTTCAGGCTGCTGGTTTTCTCTTAACGTCTGGTGAATGTTAGCTCATTGATGTTTAAAAATGAAGAAGCAGGCTGATCATGTAGTGAACTGATACGGCCTTTGTCTGATACCCACTTGGCACCCATAACAGGCCTCTCCTGGAGGAGTACTGGCCCATCGCCGTGCAGATGGGGAGCAGGCCTTTGTGGCTGGCTGGCCAGTCTTGCCTGAGGGTGCGGTGCGAATGGCATGCCCGGTGTAGCACCCACTCTGGACCCCTCAATGCTCTCCTGTCCACTAAAGCTTATGGGCTGGATCTGCCCTGCTTCTGATTGTATGGCCTGTGAGCTAAGAATGGTTTTCACATTTTTAAAGGGTTGTTTAAAAAAACAAAACAAAACTAAGAATTCAAGAAAGAGGTGGCATGGTCTACAACACCTAAAATATTTGCTGTCACGTTTTCCAGAAAAGCTGGCCTACCGCTGCTCACGTCCATGGTTTGACGTCTGTGGAGGAGGAGGCCCCCCTGTTTTTGTCCGACATTAAGTGGCTGCCCCCTGAGATGGTGCTGTGGACGGAACCAGTCAGTGCAGCTCTTCTCTAGATAGCCGTTCGGTTGATTCCAGCCTTCAGCTTCATTTTCTGTCCTGTCCTCTGTACCTGGTTGTTTGGAGCCAGCGGGGTATGCACCATGGAGGGGTGCATACTGGGAGCCGGGGGGTTGGAGTATGCGGACGTGTTCCTCCCACGGGTGGGGACATGGAGCCCCTGGGATGGCTGGACTTGGTGATGGGTTGGGGGGGGATACAAGGGGTGTTCTGGGTGAGGGCAGTAGTGTGGACAGAGCTGTGGAGTGGGCCCCTAGCATTAGCTGGGCTTTGAAATGGGGCACGGGAAAAAGAGTCTCTTTGACTTCGTCACTTGAGGCCACCTAACAATGGCAGATTTCCACCTACTTTTCTCTCTGGGTGCTTTAGAGCTTGTGATACCAGCAGGCCAAGCCCCGTCTGAGGCTTGGAGGGACAGTAGGATAACAACTTTCCATTTCAAGTAGAAAGGCTTCTAACACCTGGGTAAAATTAAAAAAAAAAAAATTTTTTTTAATGTTTAGTTACTTTTGAGAGAGAGACAGAGCACACACTGGGGAGGGGCAGAGAGAGAGGGAGACACAGAATCCAAAGCAGGCTTCAGGCTCTGAGCTGTCAGCACAGAGCCTGATGTGGGGCTTGAACTCATGAACCGTGAGATCATGACCTCAGCCGAAGTTGGAGAGTTAACTGAGCACTCAGTGCCCCAACGTGGGTAAAATTCTTGACCCAGATTCTGGGTTCTCCCTTTCTCTTGGCAGTCTAATTGGCTCATTCTCTTTTCCCCCACCGTCCCCCCCTTCCAGCTCAGGGAACCCTTGCACACTGCCTCCTGTGTGCCCCCATCTCCTCCCTTCAACAGAGAGCGGAGGCCCTCTCCTCTGTTCGGTTCTCCATTTAGAGTCCTGGCTTCCACAAAGCCGAGAGAAGCCACTGCATTCAGAAGTGAGTAGAAGTGACTGGATCCTGAGTTACCAAGACGCTCTGGTAACTGGTGTCCTCCTTCTCTCTCCCCCAGATGGGGCAAGTTCTCAAGACTCTGGCAGTCTTGAGGCTCAAGTCAGCAGAAAAGTCAGCTTACTCAGGACCAGTGGCCGAAGGTGGATTGCCCGCAGGATAGCTGGTTCCACTTCGTTGCCTGGCTCCAGCTGTGGCTGCCAGCTTGCGGCAGCCTGGTTCCACCGTCCTCTTCTGATCCGCGCTTCTCGGAGAGTGATGGCCTAGAATTCTGGTAGTCTGCACCCCTCTCGGGGGATGTACGCTGTGCTTTTGACCTTCTCCCTTCCCACTACCACACACATTGTGGCAGCGTCCATTGACGCTGCCCTGAGACTGGGTGCCTGTGCTCCTCCCAGAGTGAATAAGGAAATGCCTTTAGACAGGAAGTTGAGAGAGGGGCCGTGTTTTAGAACACCGATGTGTTCGGTCCAGTAGCTTTTGCAGTCTGATCTGCTTATCCCCAGAATAGTTTCTTCCTGTGTGTGAGGACGTGGGGGGTCTCACAGCCCTAATGGTGGGACTGTCCGTCAGTGGCTCCATTATCTCATTTGATACCAGTTCTCAGTCCTTCTCTTCAAATGGAACTTTGTGGAATGCGGTAAGCCCGTGGCCATCCTGTAGCAGCATTTCTCATTCCTAAAGGACCATCTCTGATACCTCAGGCAGCCTAGGAACCGCATTCAGAGTTCCTGAATTTGCTTGTGGCCCATCACCCAGTCATACGCCCCTTCTGGCCCTCAGAGACCTGAGGAGAACGAGGGAAGGAGCCTGTGACATCCGGGGCCTGGCTGAAATCAGCATCTGCCTCTGCCCTGCTTCTAATAGCATCTCTGCTTTCGTTGAGACAGGTCATTAGTGGCTTGAAAGTTCGCTGTGGAGTGAGCAGAGCTGCCCACAGGACCCTGACCAGAGCCTTCACCTCCATTTATTTTTAACCTGGGGGTCTCTTCAGGCCTCCCCTTGAGTACTTGCAGCGTGCCTGCTGTGCGGGACAGTGACCGCCCCCTCTCCGGCCTCCTGCCTGCACTGTCTGGTCACCTCAGGGGAGATCCGCAAGGGGAGGGAAGACAAGTCCTCGGGAGACCCTGCAACCTCGCCCCCTTACCAGCCTTTCCATCAGGGTCTCTGCTGGAGTGCCCCGCCAGTTTTGGTCATCTGCCCTGTCCCCTGGGTGGCTTCACCTGGGCCCCCCATGGAAGGGGAGTTGGGGGTGGGTGTCACACACAGATCCTGCTTTGCTGTTGCTTCTCCTCATGCTCCCCTGAGCCGGCACATCTGGGTCAAATAAGTTAAAACTGGCTCATCATAATGAAAGGAGAGCAAAAGCCACAGAATCATAGGAATGACCTCATCGCGTAGAAGTCATCGGCAACGGCTGGAAAGCAGTCTTGTTTGAACATGTGTATGGGAAGGAGAGCAGACTGTCTGTGGTTTGCATTTTCATGTTTCATGTGCAGCAGCGTTTTCCCGGGGATTTGGCTAAGCCAGCTTTGGCAGAGAGAGAGAAAGGCAGCTGCTCTTTTCCTCTCCGTAGCCCTGCCTCCACCTCTGAAGGCAGTTGGGCTTTCATGTCTGGGCAGAGGACGGGGGTGGGTTTATTTGCTGGAGGAGGCCTTTCGGGACACTCTTAAGGGTCTTATCGGGCAGCACAGAGCTGTCCTAGCAGGGGCACAGCGACCTGCCCGCCTGAGCTGCAGGGGGGAAGCCTGAGCTGCAGGGGGGAAGGAACGTGTGTGTGTGGGGGGGGGCTGTCTATCTGGGATGTGTTGGTGCGACCCTTCCTGCTGCCAGAACGACCCTTCCTGCTGCCAGAACTTCGCTGCTGCCCCAAGCCCCTGCGGTGTCACCACGAGGCCCCTTGCCTGGGACCACCCCCTCCCCACCCCCGCAGGCCTCCTTCCCTGCCAGCCAGTGCCGTCATCTGTGGTGGGGAGCAGCTGGGGGTGACGCGACCCACACAAGCTGAAACAGCCGTTGTCCCCTGGTGCAAGCCAGGTATCTTTGATCCCTCCGTGTGCCCCACCAGAGCCCGCTCCGGCCGGGCATCTGGCCACGGTGGACCCTGGCCATCAGTACCTCCTGAGTACCTCCTCGTGCCCCTTGTGCCCCTGCCCCACTCCCTCCCCAGGAAACGTGACAGACACCAGTGTTGCTCTTGGTCCCATGCATTGCGATGCGTTTCAGATTGCCCAGTCTGCAGCCCCAATCTCTCTGGCACCTTCTTATGCCCTTTGGTTTGGCTGACAGCTGTTTACATGTCTTTGAGAGGGGCTGGAACTGTGTCTCTCCTATCTGATAGGGCTGCTCCTAGGAGAACACGGCGGTAGTACAGGCTGCTCAGGGAAAGGTCTGAAAAAGAATGGCCCCCTGCCACCAGGAAGGCAGTATAGCACAGAGGAACCCGACTGCTTGGGTTCACGTCTCAGCTCCACACCTTCTTAACAGTGTGGCCTTGGGCAAATCACTTAACCTCTCTGGGGCTTATTTAAGGAGTGGCTTATTTTTCAGTTTTTAATGTATTTGTTACATAAGTGATCCACATTTGTTTTAGATAAGGTAATAAATGCCCCCCCAATTAATTTTAAAAACTATTAGCATATATAATTCCACCACCCAGTGGTAACCTTTCCACATCTTGGAATACGTCCTGAAAGTCAGATTTTTTTTCTCTGTGTGCTTATGTGTATGCAGTTGTGCATGCACACATTTTTTAAAAAGTAAAATGGCATAATTTATATTCTGTTCTATAACTGCATCGTGAGGGCCTAATACGTATCAGGTGCTGCTTTAGGCACTGCACACACAGTATATAACACAACGTCTGTGCTCTCAGGGAGCTTACTTCCAGTTGGAGGAGATGAACCATAAATAAACAAATAGGTCAAGTGGTAACAAACAGCTAGGAAGATAAAGAAAGCATCATACAGTGTTATGACAGTATTATTGACTATGTCCTTGATGCCGTACCTTTCCTCTTCGTGACTTTTTTTTATGACTAAAACAAACTTTCGGTGTTTTTGTTCATTTGTTTTCTTTTTAGATTCTACATGAAAATAAAATTGTATGGTATTTGTTCTTCTGTAACTGACTTATTTCACTCTAGGTCCATCCATGTTGTCACAAATATCAAGATTTCATTTTTTGTGTCTAGGTAATATTCCAGGGTATGTATATATGTATATATATGTATGTACATATTTCCTTGGGTAAATACCCTGTAGTGGAATTACTGGATCACATGATATGGTGACAGGTGGTGACTACACTTATCTTGGGGAGCGCTGAGTAATGTATAGAATTGTCAAATTTGATATATTGTACACCTAAAACTCACATTGTACATCACATATACTTTACAAATACACTTTGAAAATAAAGCATTATGGGGGTGCCTGGATGGCTCAGTCAGCTAATCATATGTCTTCGGCTCAGGTCATGATCTCAGGGTTCGTGGGCTCAATCCCCGCATCAGGCTCTCAGCACAGAGCCTGCTTCAGATTCTCTGTCTCTCTGCCTCTCTTCTGTTCCCTCTCTCTCAAGAATAAACATTAAAAAAAAATAAATATCAGGTCATGATCTCGTGGTTTGTGAGTTCAAGCTCCAAATCGGGCTTGCTTCTGTCTGTGCAGAGCCTACTTCAGATTCTCTGTTCTTCTCTCTTTGTCCCTCCCCCGCTTCTGTTGTCTCAAAAATAAATTAAAAAGCATTTAAAAATAATTAAAAATAAAGAAAACATTATGGGGTGCCTCAGAGGCTCAATCAGGTAAGCATCTGACTCTTGATGTTGGTTCAGGTCATGATTTCAACACTGTGAGATCCAGCCCCACGTGGGGCTCCACAGCATGGAGACTGCTTAAGATTCTCTCTATTTCTCTCTATTCCTCCCCACACCCCACCCACACACAAATAAAAAATAAAGCATTATAAGGGAGACAGTAGGACAGGGACATGGGCTTCCAGTTAAAAGAGGGCATTTTGCCCACCTGTTTCTTCTAAAACCCTCACTAAAAATGACATTAAAGAAATTGCCTTACAAAAAATTATCCTGCAGCAACTAGAGAAGGAAGAGGAGACAAACCTAGGAGGTGACTGGAGGACTGACAGGAGGAGTGACTGACTTCACGGAGGTACGGATGTGCGAGAGGGAAACCTGAGCCAGCAGGTCCCACAAATCCTGTCCCACCTCACACAGCTGGTAACAGCTCCTCCCAGAGACCCAGCACCTACAGAGATTCAAACAAGGTCTGGAGATTCTAGGCGCAGCTGAGGGGAGCTCGGCGTCCTGAAATGTAGAGGCTTAAGTGCAAGCTTACATATTCAGTGTTAGTGCCCTCTCTGCCTGCCTGCCAGCTGCTTCTCCTTCCTTGTCACTCAGAATGCTGTCAGACAGGCTTACAGCTCCGTGTATGAGATTGGAAGAGTCACGCGTGGAGGAGCTGACCAGCCCAAGAGAGAAGACAAACTCTCCGGTTCTGTATTGCAGGAGCATAGCCTGATCATCCTAAAATGAAGCTCCAAGTGAGCACCCCTATGTCCACAGAGCTTCCCATCAGCTCTTTAGTGCTCTGCCCTCCGATGTGAGTGAGTGGGCAGCTAAGGGTGACCAGACTTGAGTAAAGTGTCAGTTGAAAAAGAAGGAAAAGAAAAGAACTTGGAAGAAACAGAAACTATGCTGGGAGAAGAAATTTGCAAAAACTATCATTAACATCCGAGACAAATGGTATATCAAAGGTGTAACAAGATACCCATCAACAAGTTTTTTAAGAAGCTCTTGGGAATTAGGTACAGAGTAGAACTGAAAAATTGAATAGAAGAAGTTAAAGAAAACTTCCTTAAAAGTAGAGCAGTAGGACAGACACAGAAAATGGGAGTGAGAAGAAAAGTGGAAGATGGATATAAAAAGCCAGATATCCAGATAGGTTCCAGAAAGACAAGGTGGGGAAATTGGGGGAGAAAATAATCAAAGAAATAAGATCGTTTTCCAGGACTGAAGAATGGGATTTTTGAGGTTGAAAGGTCCCAGCATTTACCCAGATCAGGCAATGAATAGAAACCACTCAGACCCGTCAACATGGTTGGGACATTGATGGCAACAGGATAACGGGTCAGCACAAAGGTGTGGGGATCAGAAAGACCTCAGACTTATCAACAGCAGCATTGCAATCTAGAAAATCGCAGAGCTTTCGTATTTTGAGGGTCATTGCTTTGCATCATAGGATTCCTTTGCCAACCTCTTAAGTAGAATAAAGACATTTTCAGATGTTCCAAGTCTCTAAATGTATCTTACTTGTCCCATAGCTCTGAAAGCAACTTGACTTTGTGCCTTAGTGTTGTGGTCCTTAATGTGTGGTCCTGGAACCAGGTCTAGTGGCAGCAGCTGCACCTGGCAACTTCTTTTTTTTCTTTTTTTAGTTTTTTTTTTAACATTTATTTATTTTTGAGAGAGACCTAGAATGTGAGTGGGGGAGGGGCAGAGAGAGAGAGAGAGAGAGAGAGAGAGAGAGAGAGAGAGAGAGAGGGAGGGAGGGAGACACAGAATCAGAAACAGGCTCCAGGCTCTGAGCTGTCAGCACAGAGCCCGACATGGGGCTCGAACCCATGAACTGTGAGATCATGACCTGAGCTGAAGTTGGGCGCTTAACTGACTGA
Organism: Suricata suricatta; assembly: GCF_006229205.1. Lineage (NCBI taxonomy): Eukaryota > Metazoa > Chordata > Mammalia > Carnivora > Herpestidae > Suricata > Suricata suricatta. The sequence continues at coordinate 87,962,665 of NC_043710.1, read as the reverse complement.
GCCACCCAAGTGCCCCTACACCTGGCAACGTCTTAAAATGGCATATGGATGGGCCCCACCCCAGATGTCCTCAGTCAGGTGGTTCTGAGGCACAGTGAAGTTTGGGAACCACTGCTTTAGTAAAATAAAGATGCAAATAGGAATGAGGAAGATAGTGGATCTAGGAAGCAAAGCGTCCAGCATCAGAGAGAGGGGGAGGTGGCCACAGGACGGTGGTGCATCGAGTTCCCAGGGCATAGCTCTGCACAGACACCTGCTGGAGTGGGTCAGAGGCTCCGGGAGCACACAGTCCTTGTATTCCTCTGAGTTTTAACATTAAGAGATTTATATAGAGGTGCCTGGGTGGCTCAGTCAGTTAAGTGTCCGACTCTTGATTTCGGCTCAGGTCATGATCTCACAGTTTGTGAGATGGAGCTCCACGTCAGACTCTACGTGCTGATGGTGCAGAGCCTCCTTGGGAGTCTCTTTCCCCCCATCCCTCCCAAACTTAAACAAAAAACAAAAGAGATTTATATAAACGGAAGTGGATGTGGGGATGAATTAGTGACAAGTTAATAGAAAAGTGAGCAAATAAAAGAGTAATGACTAACCCCAAATCACCAAACTTGTGCTGAAGAGGAAAACTAGTTGTGCTGTTCAGCAGCGAACAGCATTTACATTATCATGGTAGTGTTAACACTGAATTCTGACTTCTCCAAAATTGTAATAGAGTTGAATTGTGAGATTAGGGGGTAAGAGAGAAAAGCTATCACACACGTTTGATAGCTGGTAAAAAATAAAAGCTAAATCCTTACCTATGTAATGGGAAGTTAATAAGTAATAGTAAAAGTGAAAAGTCAGGGGGGAACAAGATAGAAAAATATCTGTAATTAAAACTGTGGAAGTACACAAGCAAAGAAACGGCAAGAAGAATTGAAAGTAGTGTGTGGGGAAAAGCAGGAAACTTCAAACTTCATGTGACTAACCTATGGGGCAGCACGCCTTGAATTAAAAATAAAAGCCAAGTTTGAAAAAGCACAATAGGTGGGGAGGTTTCATAAGGAGTATCAGGGAAGTCCTCTTAATATATAATTGTCCCTTGAACAGTACAGGAATTAGGGGGACTGATCCCCCATGCAGCTGAAAATCCACCGCCCTCTAAATTAACTCCCAGCTAAAACACCCCCAAAGCTTAACGCCACCCCCCCCAAACTTACCCCCCCCCATGCAGCTGAAAATCCACACAGAACTTTGAACCCTTCCCAAACTTAATAACCTGCTGTTGACCGGAAGCCTTGCAGAGAATACAAGCAGTCAATGAACACATACTTTGTGTGTTGTATGTATTCTGTACTGTGTTCTTACACTGAAGTCAGCTAGAGGAAAGGAAATGGTGTTAAAACTTTAAGGGAGATAATACATTTATAATACTCTTACTGTGTTTATCAAAACAAATTGTTCAGTGAACCCATGCATTCCAAACCTGCGTCAGGGGTCAGCTGTGTTGCAAACATTATGGAAAGCTGGGTTTGAAATTGTTACAGGCTGTTTTAAGAATACCAGGAGGAGGGCAGGATTGATGGGGGCGGGGGGGGGGGTTCCCTTGTTGTTTCTCTAGCCACAGGGAGAAGTTGGGTGGGGAGGTACCCGAGACTGCTCGCCCTGGGCAGTCAGTTTGCTAAGTGGAGTTTGGCAGAGGGCACCAGGATGGTGGTCAAGCCTCATTTGCTGACCTACTTCTTATTTTGGAAAAAAAAATTCAACCCTACAGAAAAGTCATAAGAATAGTGCAAAGAACCCCCTTGTAAAAGCCCTATCGTTAACATTTTGCCACATTTGCCTTTTCTCTCTCTGCATATACATGTGTGATGTTTTGCTTGCTTTTGTTATTACTGAAAATAGCAGTTGCAGACATTGTAACCCTTCCTTGCTAAACACGTCAGTGTATATTTCCTAGGAACAAGAGTAAAGTGGTCAATTTTCGGAAATCTCACATTTATACCAAGCTAGTTTGCAATGCAGATGCCGTTATTACAGCTTGTACCATCTTTCTAGCAGGACCCCTCCTCCCTCATCCAGGATCCAGTCTGGTCTCTAGTGTCCTTTAATCTGGAACAGCCTTTCTGCCTTCCTATATTTTCCCTTTGACCTTTTTGAAGAGTTATCAAGCCACTTGTTTTGTAGAATGTCCCTGGTTTGGGGTTGGCTAATTTTTCCTCATGATCCAATTCAGACCATGCATTTTTGGCCAGAATACCGTGGCACATCCCTCGAGAGGCATCTGATGGCAGTGTGTCCCATTAGGAGTGACGGAAACTCTGAGCACCTGGTCTCTTTGTAAGTAGTCTATGGGAAGATATTTTGAGGCTGTGTGCGGACATCCTGTTCCTCGACATATTTTCACTTGGTGCTTTGAGCATTTATTGGGCATTGACACTTGACCAAAATCCTCATGAAGTTCACTTGCAGGTCAACATCTTGATTTGGCATTTAGGTAGACACCAGCGTTTACTTTTGCCTGCCAATGCAAAACTTAGCATTGAGAAATATTGATTTTTATCAGAGAAATTTTATTCTGTTTGGTTCAAAAATGCCCTTCCTGGGGTGAAAGCCTAAAAGGCCAGATTCATTTATTTATTTGTTCAGTAAGTATTCGTTGAGTGTCTACTGAAAGCCACGTGCTATTCCTGGTGCTGGGGATAAAATGATTAAAACAATTTTTTTAATGTTTGTTTATTTTTGAGAGAGAGAGACAGCACAAGTGGGGGAGGGGAAGATAGAGAGGGAGACACAGAATGTGAAGCAGGCTTCAGACTCTGAGCTGTCAGCACAAAGCCCAAAACGGGGCTCAAACCCATGAACCGTGAGATCATGACCTGAGCTGACGTCAGCCGCTTAGCTGACTGAGCCACCCAGGTGCCCCTAAAACAGTTTTTAGAGGTAAACAAAAACCCCTAACTTCCTGGAAGGTACATTCTAATAGGAGAATCTGAGACAATAAATCTGTACTATACTGTCAAGTGTTAAGAGTGAGGAAAAAGCAAGCCGGCAAGTGAGACAGACAGGGACGAGGTAAGGGGAGCTCCTTAAGCCAGGCTGTTGGAGAACTCTGACCTTGACTCAGGTGGGAGCATCTGGATAGAGGCCTAGAAATGGGATGTGAGTTAGCAGAAGGTCTATGTGGCCGGGGCAGAGATAGATGGTTGTCAGTGAGGTTGGAGAGAGGGCGCTCTGGCAGCGTGGCCGAGGGCTGCGTAGACGCCGGGAACGGTCCCCCACCCCTGTCACCAGCAGGTGAAGCCGGCCCGCTCCTTCCTCGGGGCTCCTGGTGGGGGCCTGACCGAGTCCAGGACCCTGAGAGTGACTAACTCTGAGGGGGCCCAGCAGTGGGGCTTCTGCATCCACATCCAGGCAGGACGTTCTCAGAAAAGGAAGAAAAATGGAAGGAAGTAAGCAGTTGGAAAATGCCTTTTTCTGTTTGCCTTGCCGCCAAAGGGGAAGGCCGGAGGGGGCTGGCCTGGGGAGCGCCCGCTTCCCAGCACCCTGGGTGGCTCTGGGGCGGCTCTGACAAGCCTTGGCAGATAGAGGTCGCTCGCCAGCCCAGTGGCTTTCTGATCTGGAACAGCCAGGGAGCCCCAGGCTGTGAGCCCGGGACTACGTGGTCCTTGCCAGCAGAGCTGGCTGTTCTCCAATGTGAGTGCGACCTTTGTCTCCAGTGGGGTCCCCCTTAGCGCCCCCCATACCGAGGGAGCTCCGGCCCTCCCAGCTTTTCTCCCCACTGCCCAGCCCAGGCTTCCAAAGTAACAGCAAATACAACAACAGCAAGAGCTAGCCTGTGAGAACACTTCCCTGTGCGGGCGACTTGCTACAGGCATACATCCACTGCTCACTGAGTTCTCCCAACCGCCCTGTCCCCTAGGTCACTCGCGCCAGGTTACACAGCTGCTACGTGCGGAGCCAGGATTCAAACCCAGGCCGCCTGGCGCTAGAGTCTCTGTTCTTCTCTGCTGAGCTACACTTGGATAAGGGATTTCCCTCAAGCATACTGTAAGGGTCAAGGCAATGCCAGTTGGTCTATTTCTGGCAGTTTCTAGTTTCTTGGGATTGAGGTGTTCTTGACCTCTGGCCTTTCACCCAAGGCCAGGGTTTTAGAGGGTTTGGGGAGTGAGGAACTACTTTTGCTGCCACTTGAGGGTTGTGAGGAGGCCTTTGTGCCTCCCTTTCAGGGTCAGATCTAGAGATTCCCAGGAAGTGGGGGGACACAGCACCCCCACTGGTCCAGATGACATGTTTGTTTAATGTTGACGAGAACCCTGAGGGGCAGATGTTATGACCACTCTACCAGATGAGGAAACTGGAGCTCCCAGAGGTTAAATAACACACCCAAGGTCGGACTGCCAGTAAGGGTCAGGAGGTGGTGTCAGCTCAGGTCCGGAGCCTGTGTCTTTGCGCCGAGCTGCCGTGTCTCCCATGGCAGACGGACTGGTGGCGTACGCTCACCGGAACTTGTGTGCTGGGGCTAGGGCCTCGGGCCATCCCCACTGGGCTGGTGGAGTGATGTGTGGCCATCAGGCCGGTGTTGGAAGAGCACCAGCTTCAGGGTAAGGAAACTTCCGCGCAGTGCTGCCTCTGCCACATCTCAAGGCAGAAGTCCCGACTCCTATGAACCCTTTCACTCAGCTGTGTGACGAGGATTCAAATCACGTCCATCCTCAGACCACGGACAGAAGTACAGGTGGGAGGTTCTGAGCTGGGCCTGCAGGTGTGTGGGGGAGTGCAGGATTTCTGGAGTTTTAAAGTGTGCCTGCCGGGCTTTCCTCAGGTTTTCCTGGGCGAGCACTCTGCATTGAGAGTCAGGGAGTCGGGGAGGACATGGGTCTTTTGAGAAACGTCCCGACTGATTTTAGAACACCATTTTCCTTTCCTGCCCTTAAGATCTATGTGGAAGCACTTCGTATAAACGATAACAGTTGTAGCAGATGTTATTAGAAGTCGGGAAAAGGATTTAACCAAAACCAGGTGGTGTTGGACCGGAACCCTAGCCTAGTGTCTGTTTAGGAAAACTGCAAGATTTCCTACTGATGAAAACAGTGGTTCTCAACGGGGGACAATTTCACCCTTCAGGGGACATTTGACAGTGTCTGGAGACGTTTTTGGTCATCCTAGCTGGAGAGAGGATTTTACTAACATGTTGGCAGCTGCCGGCATCGCACAGGCAGCCCCCGTGTGACAGAGAATTAGCCGTCCACAATGTGGACGATGCCAGCGTTGAGAGAGGCTAATTAAAAATAGCCAGCACTTCTATAGTATTTACTTCGTGTCAGACAATGTCTTAAGTGCTTCACAGGTACTAGCTTGTTTAATCCTCCCCACTCTGTGACATAGGAGCTATTATTATCCTCCGTTGACAGATGAGGAAGTAGGGGCTTGGGAAAGTTAAGTAACTGGACTGGGGTCAGTCAGGGTCCTGAGGAAGGAACAGGCAGAGCCAAAACTTGAATTCAGTCCAGCTCCAGAGTCCGTGACTTTAACCACGGTGCTATGCTCCTCTGCTTTGCATGAGGGAAGGCTACTTAGCTTTAAATCAGATCTTTAGCTTTGGGTCTAGAAAGCCACATACCAAGAAATTTGCTATGTGGCAAGAGTCAGGAACCTTTCATTCAGAGCAGGGAAGGGTGGTGAGGGGCCCAGTGACCCATCATCAGTGAAAACCTGTGACTCCCAGATGCTGCGTGTGATTCACCTCATGAATTTACCGGCATGGGTCCCAGATGCCTATAACCTCTTAGCCTTTGGTCCTTTCACTGGGGAATCAGAGACAGGGTGGGGGTCACCTCTCTGTGCTGGGGACCAGAGTGTGATAGGACTTTGCAGAGAGCATGCCTAACTTTGCGGTCCCGGGCTGTGTTTGTCATTACAGATGTGAAGACAACCGTGGTTTACCCTGCCACAGAGAAGCACCTAGAAAAGTACCTGCGCCAGGACCTCCACCTGGTCCGAGAGACAGGGGCCAATTACAAGAATGTCACCTTGCCCCACCTGGAGTCCCAGAGCCTCAGCATCCAGGTGACTGGCCACCACACCTCACACTGGCCCAGGGGGTGCGGACACAGAGCGCTCCTTGTGGCCAGGGTGTGCCCCTCTCTCTCTCTCTCTCTCTCTCTCTCTCTCTCTTTCTCTCTCTCTCTCTCTCGGGTCTGGCAGGGGCCAGCACGGTTCCACAGGTTTGGGTTAGCGCAGAGAGAGCACCGCGGCACCCTTGCCCTCCTGGGGCTGCCTTACCTCCTTGTGCAGGAGTGAACGCACAGCTATATAAGTAACTGCACAAGATGGGAGAGGGTGAGTGCCACGGAAGAAAGTGAGCAGGGTGAGTTGTTTTATCCAGACTGGCCAGAGAATCGACCTGGGTCCTGGGCGCGCCGCTCTCTGGGGATCTCAGCAGCCCAGGCCTTTGGAGACTGTATCTGCATCAGTGCTGATACCACCTCAGAATGGCTGTTCCCTCAGCCGGGCCTGTGTGAACTGGTCAAGACTGACATCAGTGTAGCCGCCCCACCCCATTCTAGACTCTTACTCCTGGTTCCACTGGTAGCAGACCTGCCTCTGGGAGTCTTCATTCACTCATTCCCCTTACACTCGTTCCCCAGATGGCAGGGTCCTGATGTGCCTTGAAGCTTAGTGCAGGGCCTCGTCTCCCAGGGGCTAATGTGAGGTTTGACAGTGCCTTCAGCCACTAGACCAGATGCAAGGCCATTTAGCTAAGAGATCCAAACTTCTCCATGGGCCAAGGCCCAGTGCCAACCAGAGCCTGTGCCTGTGGTCGGCCCCGAGTGGATGCTCAGCCTTCAGTATGATGGATGAGGTGTTTCCTTGCTCACTCGCTGGCTCTCACCGTCTCTGCCTCTTCGTCATCCACCCTTGTTCTCTTTGAGCGTTTCTCACCCACTCTGCCCAAGATTCAGATCATGGTGGTGGGGGGTAGTCAGACACAGGGCACCCCCATATGTCTCCCAGACCAGAAGAAGGGAGGTCAGTTGTACATGGGAGAGGTAAGGAAAGCGTGGCTGGCAGGCGTGCGGGAGGCCGTGTGGGGCGACAGCCCACTCTCCTCCTGGGGAAGACCCCGCCGGCTGGCAGACCTGGTCCCCCTGTGCCGTGTTTGCACCATGTTCCTCTGGCTCATGCTGAATTGGTTTTGTTTTTTTTCTCCAAGTCCTTGTACTTGCTCCATCTTCTACGAGGAAAGGAGATATGTCTCCATCTTCCTAGACGGCTGCTGCCATTCAGGGTCCTAGAGGGATCTCCTGGAGTACATGTCCTGTGGCACCAGCTGCACAAATATGGGCTCCAAAGGAGGAAGCTCTTAAAGTCCGTGTGGCTTCTATATGTACTCTTAGCCACTGCTGTCTACTTAGAGCCAAATTCTGCTACTACTCAGCCAAGTTCTGTTTCACACAAGTATTCATGTATTGTTTCCTGACTATTTCTAGCAGGTTTACAAAGCACTCAGCTCAGCTGGCAGCAGTCATTTTATTTATTGTGCACCTGCTATGTACCAGACCATGCGCGAGGCTCTGGAGGGTCCCCCAGGTGAACACTTGTAATGCCCCAGAGTCTGGTGGGGAAGACAGACGTGGAGTCTGATTAGCACAATAAAATAGGACAAGTACTCTCCCACGGGTGGTTTGTACCCAGGGTTCAGTGGTGACACAAAGGGGGTGATCAGCTCAGACAGTGGGGGGCTTTACAGAGGAAGGGGTCCTCTAGTTGGGTCTTCAGAGACAGATAGAAGTTTGCCAGGTGGACAAGGCAGAGAAGGGCATTCTAGGCAGAGGGGAGAGCAAGTACAGAGGCACCGAGAGCTGGAGAATTGACAGGACACGGCAGGAGAGGATGGGCAGGGGCCTGCAGCAGGCGTGTGCACCCGTCAGGAGACCAGGAGCTCCCAAACCTGGCTGATGGTCAGGACTGCCTGGGAGAGTTCTCAGAATGCAGAGCATGGGGCCTACTCCTTATCTCCGGAATCAGGACGTTCAGATAGTAAAGCTGGAAAATCTGTATATATTTCTTTTATTTTTGAGAGAGAGAACAAGTGAGGGAGGGGCAGAGAGAAAGAGGGACAAAGGATCTGAAGCGGGCTCTGTGGTGACAGCAGAGAGCCTGATGTGGGGCTTGAACTCATGAACTGTGAGATTATAAACTGAGCCCAAGGCAGATGCTTAACTGACTAAGCCACCCAGGAGCTCCATGGGAAATCTCTATTTTTTTAAATGCTTATTTATTTATTTAGAGAGAGAGCGTGCAGGTAAGCAGGGGAGAGGCAGAGAGAGAGGGAGAGAGGATCCCAAGCAGGCTTCACCCTGTCAGCGCAGAGCCCAACACAGGGCTCAGTACCACGAACCATGGACTCATGACCTGAGCTGAAATCAGGAGTCAGACATTCAACTGAGTCACCCAGGCACCCCAGGAAATCTGTATTTTTTAAAAAATCTGTTTCTAAGGATCGTCATATCAGGATATGAGAACAGTTGCCATAGGCAAGAGGGTCCCCCTAAATGGGTTAGGGAGTTTAAGGGTTCCATGAGATTTAAAGAATTGCTGGAGTTTGGTGAGCATGGAGGGCTCTAAAGGCCAGCGTGGGTCTGGGCCGAGGCCAAGGCCATGGGTGGCTTTAGCAGTGATTTGAGAAGTAGGGCTCAAAGCTGGCAGATTCGAGAGGCCTCAAATTTGAGGTGCTTGTAACTCCTGTAAATAATGCGGTCAGGTGGCTCAGTCAGTTAAGCAGCCAACTTCAGCTCAGGTCATGATCTCATGGTTCATGGGTCCAAGCCCTGTGATGGATTCTGTGCTGACCGCTCAGAGCCTGGAGCCTGCTTCGGATTCTGTGTCTCCCTTTCTTTCTGCCCCTCCCCCATTCATGATCTGTCTCTCTGTCTCAAAATAAATAAATATTTTTAAAAATTTAAAGACAAAATAAAAGAATGCCATCCAACATCTGGATCCCGAGCATTAGAGACCATCAGGCTAAGAGTGTTGGTCTGTGAGTCATCAGGTTGAGGCTCAGTGTCCACGCAGGGTTTGGATTCCCATTCTGTCATCTCAGAGCAGCATGAGGGTCCTGCAGTCTGAACCCATTTCCTTGTCTGGAAAATGCATCTAAGGTCCCAGTGGGGATTAAGAGCGCCATAGCTCACGTCCCCGCTGTCAGTTCCACCACAGGCTGGGAGCCAGGACGGTAGCTGTCATTGTGCACATGCAGGTCCCATTCCGAGGACGGTGTGGGGGAGTGCAGTGCTGAGACCATGGAAGTGCGGGCGGGCGAGGGGTGGGAGAAGACGGGTTAGCAGGGGACCAGCAGAAAAGCAGGAGAGCGAACAGGGAGGAGCATTGCCGGTGTCACCTACTGCAAGAAAGCCATGCCAGGTGCATGCCGGGAGGCAGGGCTGGCTGAGTCCCCTGCCCTTGAGTCTTGATGGCCTCCCTCCCCGTGATGTGCCCCGGCCCCTCTCCCCCAACGGTGGTTTGTGTTAATTCTGTTCCCTGGCCCCCTCTTTTGCTCAGCTGCTCACCTGGGCTGCTCCGCGTGGATTCATGTCACCCCCCCACCCCCACCCTGCTCTCCCAGAGGCCTTCGCCCGTGGCCTGGAACCTGGGCTGTGGGGCCACATTAGGTTGGAATTGGTTGGACTTCCACATGCTTGCTTTTTCCTTATGAAATGAGGACAATGGTGGCACCAACTTGACCGTGTTGTTACAAGCGGCGGTCCCTGAGAGGCCCCGTTCTCAGGGCCCACACGTGGGAGGGCCGCTCACCGCCGCCTGCTCGTGCCCTCGGGGTGCAGCGGTCTCGGGCAGAGCACCTGCTGTCATCACCACGAGGCTGCGGCCCCAATGCCACCTCATGCCAAAACTTTCTGAGCACCTTCCTCTGCCTTTTTGGGGCCTCCTCTGTGCCAGGCGCTGTCAGTCGCTTACACTCCTCACCACACTGTACTATGTAGGTATCGTTAGCCCCCACTCAGAAGGAAACTGAGGCTTACAGAGTACACCACTTACCGAAGGTGTTGGCTACTTGGTGAGGAGGCGGGAGAGGACACCAGAGCCAGCTTGTCCTCTGTCTACTACTACACAGCTTTCCATTCTGAGGGGGCTACTTAGCTGTGGGCAAGAGACCGCCTGGGCCCCAGGGAGGCCTCTTCAGGGCTCTCCACAGACCGTCATCTTTCACCTCCCTCCCCTTTACTTTTGGGGTGCTTTGGGTCACGTTCCGGCTGCCTATTTTTCTCTGAGAGCACATTCCGAGCGAGACTTCCTTCGAGAGAGGAAATGCGTCCGTGGGAGAGTCTCCACACGCTGGGCTTGGCATGGCCGTGGCCCCGGGGCTGCGTGGGGAAGCCGCTGCTGGCTGTGCTCCAGTCTGCTCCCAGGAAGTGGCGGGAAGGCCCCTCTTCTGTAGTGGGCGGGCCACATTGTGACCGACCTGCTGGCCTTGCCAGGGGTCTGGGAACCCCAGATATTCCCAGGCAGGTACCCTCTGCTCTCTCCGTCTCAGATGGGCGCATTTGCCCTTGGCCACACCGGACTCTGGGGGATGAGGCGTGCGGGCTCCAGGCCAGCCCCACTGCCTTCGCGGACACCACTTGTGCCGGAACTTCTGGGAGTGGGCAGAGGAGCCCCCCTGCCGGACTCTCCATCCACCCCCTCAATGAGCCGGGAGGCCCTTCCTGAGCACAAGCCCAGCCGTTGCCCTCTACCCGGCTCTGCAGCAGGCTTCTCACTGAGATTTCAGGCCAGGAGTTGCCTCAGAGCTCTGGGGAGGTGAGGAGAGGAGGTCTGTGGGCCCTCTGAGAACAGGGGCTTTCTTATCTTAACGTCCCTGCAGGCTGGCTTCTTCACAGGGGCCGCCAGGACGCTAATTGTAAAATGACGTCCTCGGGTCCACACGGCACTCAAGGAAGGGTCCTTTGAAGACTGCCAGCAGCTGATAAACGGGTCTGAGAGAGGCTGGAGGCCATGGCTGGACAGGAAAGTTTTGTGTGATTGCTGCCTCTGAGCTGTGCCTACTCTGTTGCCACACAGGGGCCGTGTCAGTGGAAACCACTGTGGCTGCAGGTGGGCAGAGGTGCTAATCCCACCACTGACAAGAGCCCCACCCAGCAGGGCAGGAAACTCACACAATTCATGTGTAGGTTGCTCCAGTCTGCAGAAGGAAGGCCTGCTCTTTCTTTGCCTGTGGTCCTGAATAAAGTGAGGAGGGGCCCATGGAGACCGCTGCTCCTGGGTCCCCAGGGCAGCAGCAGGGTGGATGCACACCAGGCCCATGAGGCCGCAGCAGAACATATATGCGGCCTAAACACAGGACAGACCCAAAGAGCCAGCCCCATCGAGCTGCAGTGGCCCCTATGGGGGTGGCCATCATGGGAGACGGGGACATCTCTTCTGGACCTCCAACAGCAGAATGACTGGGACAAAGCAGCCTGAGTGTAGACCCCCTGAGCCCCTGGAGGGGCCAGAGAGCCTGGTTGGTGGTGTTTCCCCAGGGGCTGTGAGCAGCTACGTGAACCTTCTCTCTCCCCCTCCTTCCAGTGGGTGTACAACATTCTCGAGAAGAAGGCTGAAGCTGACAGGATTGTTTTTGAGAACCCAGATCCCTCTGATGGCTTCATCCTCATCCCTGATCTCAAGTGGAACCAACAGCAGGTAAAAGTTTTCTTGCCGGGGCTCTCTGACCCCCCAGTACTTGCTCAGGGTCATTTGGCCTCCTCAGTCCTGCCCTTCTTTCTCACCTTGGTCTCTCTCTAAGCAGATTTTAACTAACCAACAACAGAAGCCTAGCTGCGCACAAACATTTATACCTTAATGTGTCCACTTAAAGTTCTTCTTGGCTGTCCTCTCGTGCAGGGAGGAAAGAATGGCGTGATGTTTGCGTATAACCACACGGGCCATTCTTTAACCAGCCAAGTGGCTTAGCCGCCACCCTCCCTTTCAGGAGCACCTACAGCCTGAAAGAGGTCTGTTTACATTCTCTCCATGTCCCTGGACACCAGCAGATCCAGGCAGGCCTAAGATCTGCAGCACTGATAGGAAGGAGCCATGGCAGCCAACCCAAAGGGTCCCCTCTACCACCCATTCCAGGGTAGGGGGGGTCCCCTCTGAGTCTAAGAGGGGTCCCCCTGAGACCAAGAAGGGTCCTCCAGTGATCCAGGCTTCCACCTGAGCCTCTCAGCTGTTTCCTGCTCTCCATGCCCCTCACTTCCACCGTCCAAGGCACAGGTTTCCAGTGGAGCTTACCTTCTGTTTCTCTGTAGCCTCCTTTTCTCTTGCTCTTTTCTTCTCCCTTCCTCACTGCCACCCAGCCCCCCACCAAAGCTGTAATGGACAGCCACCTCTTTGGGTAGACTTTTATACCCATGGCATCAGCAGCAGGCAGAGGACCGTGTTGCAGGAAGGACTGCTCCCATCACAGCCTAGAACATGGACCTGCACCAGGCTCAGCCTGTGGGAGGCCAGGGGCCACGGTGAGGCCAAGGAAGCCAGATGCGGGATTGCTGGGTAGGAAGTGGAGGGTAGGTAACCTCTCTCTTCTAGTTCAGATCTCTGAGTCACCCGAGTGTGGGTTTGCCGCGCTGCCCTCAGGCAGACCCTTCTCATCCTGGCTCCTCACACAGAGGCTGCGCTCTGAGAGTCAGTCACCAGCCCATGCACACCTTCCCTCCTGCTGTCTCAGTCATGGCCTTCCTTTGGCTTTTAAACTGGGCTCATCCGCAGTTTACCTGGTTTTGATTTGGTGCTTTCTAGATCTACCATGCCACTCCTTCACTACCCAACAAAGAGGGGCCAAGGGCCTGTGGTTGGGCTAAGGGACAGGCTCTCAGCTCAGAGGTACACAGGCAAGTGAGTGCCAGCTGCCTCTTAAGAGCAGCTCCCGGGAGTTACTGAACGTATCCTGAGGGGTGATAGAGAATCTGAAGGGGTTTTCAGAAGTTGTGGCGCTGAGTAATGATGTGTTCGAGCCAGGTGACCGAAGGAGAGGACTGTCGCCTTGTGGAGTGTTGGAGCGGAGGGAGGCTGCAGGAGTTCCTGCATCCACGGGGAAGCCAGGTGTGGCTCTGGAGTCATCTGGGGAGCTGGGGCAAGGCCACAGAGTATGAGTGCTGGTGGCAGCTTCATGCAGCTCTGCCTACCCCCTGTGTGTCCCCTTGGGCAGCCCCGTGCTTGGAGGCCCCGGCTCACAGACTGGGTCACAAGAGATGGGATGTGAAGTCGAAGGGACTTCTGCTTCACGAGATCTTTGAAGACCAAGGAACTTGTGACTCCTAGGAGGTGGTGGTCTGAGGGCCACGCATGGCCAACAGGAGATTGACTCATGTATCTCCATTCAAGAAGCCCTTGAACACACTTGAGCCCAAGGCGCTGAGAATGGAAATCGATTGTCCTTTTGACCTTGTGCTGGCAGGCATCCTGCTCGCCTGCTGGCAGAACCACCCCTGTCTCTGTTCCCTTTAAGATAGAAAAGTCCTCAGGAACCGCACTGGGCTCCCAGCCACAGAGCTGGGGCCACTTGCCCTTGGGGGTTGTGAATAGGCCAGCTTAAATGTCAGATTTCCCTTAATGGTCATACAGGTGCCATTGTTCTGAACCTTTCTTTAATTAGCACTTGTCTCTTAGTGGTGCCATATTTCATTGTCTCAAATCCCTGGCCTGTGACCAAACACTGAAATCGTCAGCTCCCTTAGAATTTGGCAGTGTGGCCAGCAGACGGGACAGACTGGGCCTAGATTTCTGTTCTTTGTCCTTGTACCAAGTAGGGTTGAGGAGAGAGGGACCTGCTGTGTTTGCCTTAAGGAGCCTTCCTAGCCACCCCGGAATCTCCTTGCCTCCTAAATGCTGGCCCAGGATTAGAGGGACTCTGTCTTTCCATTCACCTATCTGTCCATTCCACATAGATCTATCACATGCCTAGTGTCTGCTAGAGAATCTTGCCTCCCTGGAGCTTAAAATATCCCTTCCTCGATTCTTTTAAGAGATCACTGTATATTCTCTTTTATTTGCTTTTTTTTTTAAGGTCTAGTTTATACACGCATGAGGTAAAAGTGCAAAATAGAATAAATAGTGCAGTGACAGTCCCCTCACCCCACATCCTCCATTTTTGTTCCCTAGAAGGGACTATTTCTCAAAAGAGATTATGTCTTTGTCTCTCCTTTCAGGTGTAATCAGTCTCTGCATGCTGTGTATATAAGGAACCATAGGTATGGGTTTCTATGGACACAACATGCACTTCCCGCTCATAATGTAGGTTCTTTGATCTAAAGTGCTCAGACCAAGAAACTCTTCCTTGAGGTCGCTCCAGAGGTGGAAAGATGGCCCTCCAGCCATTCTCCATCAGGCCCCTTGCCAGGAAGCTGTTCCTTCGATTCTGTTGTCCTGCTGTGTAAAGAGAGATCAGTGGTGTTTGCCTGCCTGAAGTGATCGATGGGCACCTTTAAGGATACCAGTCTGAGACCCTTGCCAGCTCCTTGTCTGGCTTTCTCCAGACCATTTCTCTGGGCCAGGGGCCCTTGGGCTGCCTGCAGAAAATCTGGAGTCATGTCTGCCCACCACAGAGTGGGTTTCTTTCCGTCCCTCACATGGCCTGTGAGCGGACACCCAGCACCAGGTTTCATGCCTCATTCCCTGCCCGTGGGGCAGAGAGGTGTGATTTAATGCCGTGTTTGTGATTTGTCAGCAGCCATCATCTAAAACAAATGCCACTGTTATCTGAGAGGCTGTGACAGTGACGTACAAAAACAGCTGGAGACCCTGACAGGCACGCATACACCCCAAGTTCACACAGTTCTGTTTCTTGCTTCTCCTGGGGCTCTGAGCGAGGGAGAGAGCAGAGCAAATGTCCTGGGCACAGGCCGTGAGAAGGGAGAGTCTGGCCGGGACCTATGGGCAAATCTGAAGCCTAGGTAGGCACAGCTCAGCCACCTGCTTAGCGCTTCCCCCGGGGCTGGTCTGGAGCAGGCCTGAGGCAGAGAGCCCAGATGGTTGGAACTCGAACGGAGGAGAATGTGTGTGGTAGGAAGAGACTGTGTTGGCATCAAGAGGCATGCTTGGCCAGCAGGCACCATATGGAAAACCTGTTTTCAAACTGGGGCCATTGGGATTTGGTCGGGTGACTCAGACTATGTCCCTGAGGGATTTAGCAGCCCACACTGCCCGGCTGAGTGCTGCCAGCTCTCCTCCGCGCCCTGATCCTCAGAGTCCTGGTGTCCGGGGCCTGCCTCACACATGGACATGGTAGTCGTCCAGGGCCAGTTTGGGCAAGCAGGGAGGGTGGGAAGGTTTTCTGGGCAGAAGAAGAGTTAATTTGCTGTTTGGCACAAGATCTTGTTGACTTTAGTTCTTTGCGCTGGAATGACCTCCAGGTTTTCGGCCAGGCGCTGTTTTCAGGAAGGACAGCCGGAAGGGTGGCCTGTGAGCCCTGCACAATAGGGGAAGAGAGAAAAAGGTTAAGCGCTTTGGTGATGCTCATTGCTGAGCTGGCTCCAGGGCTCCTTTCACCTTTCAGATCTTCCTACATCCTTCCCCTGCACTGGACTCCGGACAAATCAAGTTACTGACTCTGCCCCTCACACACTGTATACTTTCTTGTCTCTGAGCCTTTGCTGTCACTGTTTCTTCTACCTGAATGCTCTTCTTCTAAATGCTACCCCTTCTTTAGGACCTGGATCCCTGCCTCTTCTTCCATGAAGCCTGTCAGGATCACAGTAGCTAGACAGTCTTCTCTTCTTCCTCCTGTACTTAAATCACTTTGTAGTAGTTACTCACCTGTATGCTATTAGACTATAAAGTCTTGGAGGGGAAGTTCTTTGAAGCTTCTCCTCCCACCCCCTCGTCAGCACTGTGAGTATATAAATATTCCTATATGATACTCTTTAGCAGAAAGAATAAATGAAAGTTCTATCCTTAGACTGCCCCACTCATCCCAGGCACGTGGAGGCCCCCATTGCCCAGGAATTGGTCCTCCCGTGGGGTCCCCAGGATCGCCTGTGGCCGGTGCTATAGCAGGCCTGGGGGTGGGTGCTTCCCGGCCTCCCTGTGGAGTTCCAGAGTTGGCAGCCTCCCCCGGCTCCATCCCTTGCTAAGCCTGGTTTACCCCTGCCGATCTCTGCCCAGCTAGATGACCTGTACCTGATTGCCATCTGCCACCGCCGGGACATCCGGTCGCTGCGGGACCTTACTCCAGACCACCTGCCGCTGCTCAGGAACATCCTCCAGGAGGGGCAGGTGAGTCACCTCGGCACATCCATGCTGAAGCCCAGACGAATCCTATTCCAATTCCAGTGTGCTCCTGGCCACTTCCCTCACCCTTCCCAGAAGTCTGGCTGTGAAAGGGGCCTGTCTCTGGATGCCAATCCCAGGACCTCAGGAAGCTTATTTGGAGGGACTCACATGGCCCTTGTTCCTGGTCCCGCCCTACCCTTCAGCTCTACTTTCAGCCACCTTTCCTCCCCCTAGGTTTCCCCTGCAGCCCAGGTCACCTGTGTCTGCTCATGACAGCCACACTGCACCAGACGTGTTTCTTGGGAAGATGGGTCCCTGGTGGCCAGAAACAGAATTCTGTAGCCCCCAGCACTCTGGGGTGCTTTGTATTGGGATATTTGTTGAACCACATGAAATTTTTTTTTAATTTTTTAACGTTTATTCATTTTTTTGAACACAAGCAGGGGAGAGGCAGAGAGAAAGGGAGACACAGAATCTGAAGCAGGCTTCAGGCTTTGAGCTGTCAGTACACAGCCTAATATGGGGCTCGAACTCATGAAACGTGAGATCATGACCTGAGCTGAAGTCAGACGCTTAACTGACTGAGCCACCCAGGGACCCCAAAACACATGAAATTAAAGAGGAGCCCTGGGGCCCCTGGGTGGCTCAGTCTGACTTCAGCTCAGGTCATGATCTCCTGGTTCGTGAGTTCGAGTCCCACATCGGGTGAGCTCAAGCCCTGCTTCTCTCTCTCTGTCTCTCTCTCTCTTTCCCCCTCTCTCCCCCTCACTCACTTGCACCCCCCCCTTTTAAATAAATAAATAAACAAATAAAAAGTAAAGAGGCAAGGGAAGGTGGAAGAAGTGAGTCTAGAATCCTGAGTGGTGGTTTTGGTTCTGATGTTCATACCTAACCACAGAGTGACCCAGGCAGGGCTCCTCCCCTCACCTCTCTGGGCCTCGATGTCTGGAAGGGATGCTGCCAAATTCCATTCTGTGAGGTTCTCAGAAACATTCAAAGATGTTCCTGAAACAAGCAAAGATGCGGCCCCTATGCCAGGGCCAGCAGTCACCAGGGTGCCCAGCCGGGAGAGAAGCTTGCCACCTGGCTGCTCCGAGGCTCTCCCGCAGGCCTGGGGGAAGGGTGCTCGTGGGTCTGCTCTCTGCTGACCTCTGGACCCCAGCTGCCTGGCCCTCTGTCTCCCGCCTGCCCACGTCACTCTCTCTTTGGCCACCTGTCTCTTTTTGGAGTAGTTTGCTTCTCTCCAGAAACAGCCTGTGGATGTCAGAGAGCAGTGGTTTCTTTCTCTCCTGGAGGTGCTGGGCCTGCACTTGCACCTGCCCTGCAGCTCAGGCAGCCTCGCCCAGACAGGCCAGCCATATGTATTCCCGCAAGGCCTTTGGGTGCCCTGGCCTTGACCTCACACTGCTGCAGAGATCCCCAGGCGGAGTTCCAAGTCCGAAATGTAATTGTGGGGTGTATTCTGAGCCCACTGAGGCCCTAGTTTTTTTCTCTTCACCTCTGACTTCAGGGATTCACCCACAGTGGAAATCAGTCTCCTGTTAATGCCAAGCCTAGGAGGCTCCGAAGGGGGGTTTGGTAGAGAAAGCCCTAACCCCTGAGCAAGGAGGAGGGTGGCGAGAGGGAGCCAGGGCCAAAGTCCACATTCTCCTCTGCTCCAAGAGTCCAGTGAGACCTTCCTTGGGTCTCCTAGGGCCGCCCTTCCCACATGCCCTCCTCCATCCCGTCTCCTCTGCCTCCTCCCTGTCTCCCTGGTCCTTGACTGCACGCTCTTCTATGCTAAGAGGGCTACAGGCCTCCCTCCCACTTACTGAATGATTGAAGCACGCATCAGTCTTCCAGGGGGAGGATGGTCCCCACGGTCTTGAGCATCTATCTGGGGCCTGTCTCTAGGCACTGGGACTTCCTGGATTCCCAGTCGCGACTGTTTTGGGAGCCTGAGTGTTGTATCCAGGTTGGAGTCCTTCCTAGTGGAGGCCACGGTTCCCTGCATTTGGGGGAAGGAGCCTCCACCTCGTGGCTGTCACCGCTTTTGTTGACTCCCTGGAATGGAAGACAGGGATCTGCTGCAGACCATGGGCAGGGAGCTGTTGGGAGGGTTTGTAAAGATGTCCAGAAGCTCATCGGGGGTCAGGAGCAGAGGAGGGCTCCGGCGTTGGCTCGCGGGCAGCACAGTAACCCCTTTTTCGCCGCTGCCCCTTCTCCTCAGGAGACCATCCTGCAGCGCTACCAGGTGAAGGGGGACCGCCTCCGAGTGTACCTGCACTACCCGCCTTCCTACTACCACCTGCACGTGCACTTCACGGCCCTGGGCTTCGAGGCCCCTGGTGCGGCGGTGGAGCGGGCCCACCTGTTAGCAGAGGTGATCGAGAACCTGGAGTATGACCCGCAGCACTACCAGCGGCGCACCCTCACCTTGGCCCTCAGGGCTGATGACCCCCTGCTCAGGCTCCTCCAGGAGGCCCAACAGAGCTGAGTCTGCCCCGGGGGCTGTCCGGAGAGGAGCACGGATGTGGAGGGTGGGGGCAGGGTGGGGAGGGACGGAGCGATTTTTAGCACCAAGTCAATTTTTAAAAAGTGTATTTTGTACCGGCTTGTTTCTAGTATGTGAATAAAGTATTGGTCTCCTTTGGTGTGGACTGACTTCGGGGCCTGGGGACGCAAGTGTGGGGAGGGCACAATGGGATAAGCAGATCCTGAGAAAAGAGCCAAGTCTGGACGGCGACTTCGGCTGGTCCGGGCTTTCTGCAAACCCCTGCGAGTGCGTCCTTGCTGCCTCTGCATCCGAACCAGACAGTGCCTCGCCCTGGCTTCAGGCCTTGCTCCACCATCACGCCCCTCTTCCTCCTTCCCGTTTTCTACATCTTCCTAATGGTTTTCTGGGCCCACATGTCTGGGAGTTCCCCCAAAAAACCAAATACAGAAACTTTCTCAAAATAATCTACAGAGTGTTTTTTTTTGTCAGGGCTTCCTCTTTCCCTGCCCAGAATGGAGATTGCACCTCCCATGTGAGTCAACCCTGCTGATAAACTGCTTGTTGACAAGGATGAAGGATGGCCGCCTGGAAATGGGAGGGCTTTCATAGGAATCAGATGAGGCAAGCCCTAAAAGCTTTTGCCTTTGCCCCTGTTATTTGGTCAGCAAGTCCCTGGCCTTGGGTTTGTTATCTAGGCAGGAAGACAAAACAGTCACACAGAGCAGACTGGAGATCAAGTGCACAAGTGGTATCAACAAGAGCAAAATGAGGCATTTGTAGTGGAGGGCAAAGCTCCGAGGGGCTCTGGCTCCAGGTGTGACCGGAGCAACACTGATCCCCTGTTCACAGGATCTGGAGGCCAGGCAGGGACTTCAGTGTCTGAGGCTGATGGCCTTTAGGGAGCCTCCGGCGGTTTATCTGGGAAGGGTGACACCTACCAGGGCTCCGGCAGTGCAAGGGCATAGGCATGCACGCGAGGGCACGCGGTTGAGGACAGAAGGCCCTTGTGTTGGCACAGAGGACAGACAGAGAGGCTGGCATTGCTGGTTCGTCAAGCTGGGGCTGAAGGACACCAGATTGCACAGCCTCTGGAGGCGTTCTCGGAGAACGGGATGTTGGGTCCTGCCCAGTGATAAGACAGAGCATAAGGCAGAGGGGTGGCTCCTATTCTGCACTCGCTGGGCTGAGACCCAGAATCACATATTTATTACACGCGTGCTGTAGGCGGGGCACTGCCCCAGAGACTGGTAAATGGTGAACAAACCAGTCTCTCCCCCAGGAGCCGACAATCACCCCCTAACATTGGACCAGACCCAGTGCGTCCTGAGCCTGTTGCTTTTGTAACGGAGAGCAGGGATGAGGGTCCACGGAGTGCTCCGCCATATAAATGTTACCTGGGCTAATGTTGCTTCATGGTAAACTTTGACTTACCAATCGACCCTTAAGCCAGACGGTATTTTTCAGTGTTGGGAAAATAAAACTCCTACCTACCCTCCAGGCTACTGGGGCAGACAGCCAAGGAACGTAGGAGTAAAAAGGCAACACCCAGGCAGTTACCTTGAAAACAGGTTTGTGAGAGAGACTCGAGCAAAAGATTCCCCGAGGAAGACACTCGGGATGCTTTCAGAATCCCGACGGCCCGGCAGGGAAGCCGACCTGGCGCTCCAGCAGGACAGGACAGGCGAACTGGAACGAGGTGATGAGGGTAGTGAGGCTGGAGGGGGCTGGTTACAGGGAGAGAGGTGTGGCCTGCACCTTCTGCCGGGGGAGATGATGGCTGGTCTTTCTCCCATGTGTAAGAGCTGTTGTAGGGGTGCCCAGGTGGCTCAGTCAGTTCAGTGTCAGACTCTTGATTTCAGCTCAGGTCATGATCTCACAATTCATGAGTTCGAGCCCTGTGTTGGGCTCGGCGCTGACCGTACAGAGACTGCTTGGGACCCTCTCTCTGTGCCCCTTCCCCACTTGTGCTTCCCGCCCCTCAAAATAAATAAACTTAAAAAAAAACTGTTGCAAAGACAAACGAGACAAGCAGAGGGGACACTAACCCTCAAGAGGCCCCCTCCTTGCAGACAGAGCAGAGGGACCCAATCCTGGGAGCATCCTCGTCTGGACAGATCAGTTTCTGCCGGTGGGGCACACAGGGTGCATGCTTGGAGAAGACAAGCAGGTGGCCAATCCTGAACCACAATGGAGACTGCCCAGGAGCCTCCGAGGGGACAAGAACTCTAGCTCTCTGGGACTAAGCTCTGCAAAAGCATTCCCTGCCTCCCCAGACTTGACTCCTTAGCCTTATCTGTCCCATCCCTCCTCCTTCCTATCGGGTTTACTCACCCATCAGGTTTCTACCAAACAGCCTGCACGGGCCAGCACTGCAGGGCACTGACGGGAATAAGAAGGTCAAGAAGACCTGTGGGTCTGGACCATCCGGGAACAGAGGACAAGACAGTAGGTAAGGGCTGTTCTAGAGGGAGGTTCTAAAGGCTTGCTCCTTTGTAATGCTGGGAGGTGCTCCTCTGTCAAGACCAATTCTGCTTTCCAAGAGGAGGAGGGTCAGTTCTCCCCTGGTGCCTGGAGTGTGTGTCACGAAGGCCCAGAGGGCAGCCCTGGGAGCTGGAAGAAGACCTCAGGAGTTGCCCTCGTGCCCCCAAAGGTTCCAGCAGGGGCCAATGTCACTGTGCACTAGAGTGTTTGCTTCTCTGCCAGGAAATAGCTGGTCACGTGTGGTGAGCCATGAAACGGATCCTGTAGGGTCTCTGTCACATACGTATTGGCCCTTGTAACCACATGGGACGCCGCCTTACCTGAATCCTGGGGCCTCAAGCTGCAGGGAAGAACAGACTGAGTCAAGGGACCCGTCGCTCTGTTAACATCTCGTTGAACTCGCAGGGAGCCTGACGGGACCCTTCTCTAAGCCCCAAGGTTTCTGACCACACATGAATGCCACTTCCTGTCATTTCTAGGGAGTCTGTTCCCACGGGCCACAGGGGTCCAAGTGCGGCTCCTTCCACAGTAGGCACCGGGGACCTGGGGCCAGTGTCGCAATTCCCCACCCTCACCCCCACCTTGAGGGCTTTCCCCTCCAGTAGAGGAGCTCAGTCCAGGAGCTCTTGGTTTTCCGGGGGACGCAGAATGAGAGCTACCCGTCTCTGCCCTGGCTTTCCCCTTGACACGTTGCGGCACCCACCATCCTGCGTCCCCCGAGAGAACTTCCTGAGCAAGAGCAGTGTTTCTCGGCCCCATCTTAACTAACCAGCAAATGCCAACCCCACTCCAGCAGCAAAGCGTGCTGCAAAGTGTGCCTTCTGTGTTTGATTGTGTGCCCTCCATGTGCATGCCTGTGTTCCTGCTCTGTTGGAACAGTGGGGGATGTCACCCTTCCAGAAAATTCCTGGACACATCGACAACTGGCTGTCAGCCCCTGGTGCTTGGCCCACCATCTCCTTGGCGTGTGGTTGGAGCAGGAAGGAAGCAGCTGGAGGCATGGCGGCTATTGTCCCTTGGCTCCCTTCAGTTCGCCCAAAAGTTTCCTCATAGAGCAAAACTGCTGAGTATTCTGGATTTGTCAACATTCCTTCACGAATTTGAGAAAAATAACATTTCAGAACAAAGCTGGACACTGCAGATCTACTCTGCGTGTCCCTGTTGACTGCTGAGCCCCATCCTGAGAAACAAATCAAGAACAATTACGCACAAAGTAATATCTGAAATTGTTTCTCTTGTAATACTTCCATATCCAAAACAGGTTAGTATTATCTGTTTCATTTCTGAATAGACTGGTGTAGGCTGGCCAACCCTTGCTTCTCAGAAAGGACACCATTATTCTAACATGTATATATAAAGTTAAAGTGTCTTTCTAAATTTTTGTTGACGTTTTAAAATTTATTTTTGAGAGACAGAAAGACAGAGTGTGAGCGGGGGAGGAGCAGAGAGAGAGGGAGACACAGAATTCGAAGCAGGCTCCAGGCTCCAAACTGTCAGCACAGAGCCTGACCCACGAACCGCGAGATCATGACCTGAGCCAAAGTCGGCCACTTAACCAACTGAGTCACCCAAGTGCCCCAAAGTGTCTTTTCTTCTAAGAGGAAGGTTGTGGTGATTAAAGGTAGTTGTTCTTAAAATATCCTCATTTAGCAACATACATATTGGCAACCCTGTGCTTATTATATTGGATTCTGAACTCTACATAAACTTGATGTTTCCATGTTTTAACCACCTAAAAAATCAACATGGACTGAATCTGTTTAAGTCAGCGTTTCAATTCGATACACAGGTTTTGAACATCTCTCCCTTACCTTTTCTTTCTCCTTTTGTAACAATCTGGAGGTAGATCTCACATGGAGTTTATGATTCAGTGAGTAACACAGGCATTAATTACAAAGTAATTACAAGAGTGGTGAATGCCTTCAAAATCGCAGAGGGGGCTGTGAGACCTTATGCAAGGAGAAGCCAAATTTCCAGGCTAAACTTGATAGCGAAGGGCTTGCGCCATCACAGGCCCAGAAGTTAGGAAGAGCGTGCTTCAACTCGCTGGGGGCCAGACCTAAGCCAGCATGAGGCACATGTGCACAATTAGAATGCTAGCCAGTTTGTCCTTCGGGACTGTGACGAAGAGAGTCAAAGCTAAGGGCAGATGTCTAAGGGGCAGCGCAGTCTGATGGTCCGTCACAGAATCCCCACCGCACCCAGGTATGAATTTGGGCAGCTTATGTAATTGCACCTTAATCAGGTATGATAATAGGGCCCAACATGAGGATTTTGTGGACATAGTAGTCACTTGGTAAACATTAGCTATTATCATACTGTGCGAAGGACCAGAAAGAATGTAACCAGAGATATTTGAGCTAGATAATAAAAAGAATGGAGTCGAAGGGCTATAAAATCCTAGATGATTCAGTGGAAGCATGGCAACCAAATGACTTTAAGGCAAAAAGCAAGCCATCAACGATCTGTGGCTAATTGATTGTGGCCTTAAAGAGAGGCAAGCACTGCACGCAGTGACTTCTCGGGATCTCTTCCAGTCTAAAGGTTCCTGGAATGCCTTGGCCTACTGGCGGGTTTCTAAGACTACCACAGTGATGTCCCCTGCTATTGAGAACCCTGGGAACAGCTCAGCTCCATGGTCCAGTCATATAAATCTGATAAAAATAGGAGCTGAAATATCATCCCAGAGTTGCTATTTTTAAAAGCGTCTGAGATGCTGGATTGGATTTATTTCTTCCTCACACGGCATCTTGCTGTTCCCTCCTCCTGGTGGGCAGGATGCTAACGTGGCACATGTGAGGGACAGGAGCCAGAAGCCTGTGAGGCACATTTGTTGAGCGGTGCTGTGCCTCCTACCCACACCCACTGCCTGTCAAGGAGGAGCCTCAGAGCCAGGCCTCCTCAGCCCGACATGCACCTGCCGCTCTGGGCCCTTTGCTCCCCTGCCTCTTCCCTCCGCTCCTGAGGTCCCTGTGGTTACCCCAGCAGAGGCATCCTCCACTTCCTCCACCAAGGAGACAGAGCCAGAGAGCCAAAGGGAGGCAGAGAAAAAAAGAACGGAAGCGGCGTGGTTCAAAGGGGGAGCGGGACCCAGATCGCTGTGTGTCCGGTTGTCTTGACCGGTACTTGGCAGTTAGCTTCCGGGAAGAATAGTTTCCCAGGAGCCAAAGTCCTGCCTGCTCCATCACACAGCCTCTTGCTGAGCAACTTGCAGTGTCTTGCAAGGGTTCAAGGAGCTGGGAGGTGCACAGATGGTTTCGAACTCCTCACCTGGGATTGAAAGGCCCGGAATTGCTTCCCTCCTGCCCCACTGATGATTGGTTTCTAGGCAGCTGGCTAAGCGCCTGATTGTGTCATTAAGAAACCGAAGGGGAGAGATCATGAGTAAGCACGTTGTGGCCAAAGGGGAGGAGTCAGAATTACAGTTAGCTTCTGGTCACCCAGTCACCAGACCTGGGATAAGCTGGGGGAAGGGGAGGGGGAAGGAGGAGACCTGCATACTCTTAAAGGTTAGAGAAGGGAAGCCGCCTGAACACACACGTACAAAGCACACTGTACTTTCAGAGTAAGTTCCTATCCATTGCCTAATTTAATACCTTTAACCAAACACAGTTATTTCCTTTTCTTAAAATGTGTATTTCATTTTGAGAGAGAGAGAGCACACATAAGTGGGGGAGGGGCATAGAGAGAAGGAGACACAGAATCTGAAACAGGCTCCAGGCTCTGAGCTGTCAGCACAGAACTCACAAACCATAAGATCATAACCTGAGCCGACGTCGGACGCTTAACCCACTGAGCCACCCAGGTGCCCCTCCATTTTTTTTTAGTAAGGTTGTTTTGGGGGGCAAGGGGGTTGTTTGTTTAGTAAGAAAACTAAAGCAATTTAATGACAGGGGCAGATTTGGGAATCGGGTCTCCAGGAGTGAGAATAGGCCCTTCAGGTCTAGTCTCTGGCAGAGTGAAGTTTCCAAGGTTCACAGCAAGAACAGCAAATTGTGTGTAGATCTTGTTCATTAAAGAGTTAGCAAAAGTTGAGAAGCTGGGCTGATGCTCTGTTCAGCTTGGCCAGACGTACCCAGGTGCTTTGGGTGGTTGTTCACTCTCTCTGGACCTGTCTTTCTATCTGTAAAACAGGGAGGATAGCCCCCTGTCCTCTTGGCTTGCTCAGGACAAGGACTTCAGTCACTGCTTCTTTCTACCTACTTTAGCTCTAGGCCTGGAGCTGACATGCAGTAAGTAGTTGTTGAATGAATGCTTGACTGGCTTAGCCAAAGACACCATTCAAACATAATGATGTTACACACTGGGGAAACACAGAAAAAAAAACCCCACCTTTGTGCAAGGTGTGATTCACAATGGAATGGCCACTTCTGCAAAAACTTGGAGGCCGACTCTTCACCCAAGCCTTCTCTACTCAGCTTCTGCAGAGCCGGGCTTCCTGAGGTATCTATTCTCAACAGATAAGCCCACACCCCGTTTCATCTGCAGTGAACCTGGAGTTGGCATTTCTCTGAACCCCCTTTACGTTTACCCTCAGTGACTCACACCTTAACACTTAGTCACATCCTTTCTTGCCTTCTTCTTGAACAGAAATCCTTTGTAAGCTTTCTCTCGGTGGCTGGACGGCAAGCTTCCTGGAGACAGGAACTAGGTCTTAGACTTTCCTTGGAGCCGCTGGGGCCTCGGGTACCAGGCTACTCACCCTAGGGGCTCGGTAAACACCACTCACCTAGGAAAGGGAGTGCCTCTGGGGCTGTGGGTTTTCCTGAGGGTGATCTTTGTTCTTGGGCCTAGGCAGTTTCCAGATTTGATTGGGGATGCTTGACCCCAACCAAGTAGGGTCAGGAGCCTGATGGGGTTTCCCCTGGTGACAGGATGCCTGGCGCCTTCAGTAAGGAACAGAAACTGAGAAGCTTTCTCAAGGCCAAAATAGGTGTGCAAAAGAGGGTGAAGAGAGCAGTGTGGGAGCTGCAGGTGCAGACTAGGGGAGAGAAAGCCCAGGTCTCTGTCCAGGGCACCTGGCCGCTGTGCACTGCGGGTGGAATGGGCTCCCGGGGCAAGGCCCTCCCTCTTCCGTGCCTCACTTTCCCCAATGAGGGAAGGACACGCGGTTCACCACGTGGGAGGGCCGAGAACCCTTTGTTGGGTCTCATTGTTCCCAGGAGGGCGTGCGGAGGCTGCGCTGGGCACATCCAGCCGGGCGCCACTCACACACAGGCAGCGCCTGCCCGGGCTCTACCCTCACCCCATCCGGCCTCCCCTTCCGCCCCTCCGCTCCGCGGCCCCACGGTCCCGCCGCCCGCCACCCCCTCTCCCCTCCCCGGCCTGCGCGGCTCCCTCTTCGTCCCCGGCCGGCGGGC